>NC_084488.1:116079184-116396374 GCF_030035675.1 Rhineura floridana
GACAGATTGCTGTCCAGCTGCCTCTTGAAGGCCTCCAGCATTGTGGTCCTACACCCCTCCCCATGATCAGCAACAGCAGATTTAGCACAGAGACTGGGAAAAGCTGTAGCTCAGGGCAGAGGATCTGCTTTGCATGCAGAAGGTCCCAGGTTCAATCCCTGGCATCTCCAGATAGTGCTGGGAAGTCTGAAAATCTGAAGAGACACTGCCAGTCAGTGTAGACGATACTGAGCTAGATGGACCAATGGTTTGGCTAAGTATAAACCAGCTTCCTATGTCCTGTGTTGTAACCTTGGCCCTCCAGAGATGTCACTGGACTACAACTCCCATCATTCCTGGACATTGGCCTTGCTGGGCGGGTTGAGAAGAGGTGGAGTCCCGTGACACCCGGCAGGCCACAGGTTTCCCAGCCTTGTTTTAGCAGAATCTTTCTTTTCTTTTGATGTTTGTGATAGGCAAGGGGTTCTTCAACCGTCATGCCTCCCAAGCCCCAGCACCCCATTGAAGAGCGACAGAGTTTTTCCTTTGTGCACCCTATTTGCCTTAGATGCATAAAGGGGGGGGAATTGAGTCCACCGATTCAGAAGAGAGGAAGTGTCTTTTGCTTACAAGGCTGAAAGTGAAAGTGCACAACAAAGGGGAAGTGGCTGGGCTCAGGGGGTGCGTTAGCATCCAGGTGGGAAGATCAGGTGGGTTGAGATCTGTGTCAAAAAGCACTCCCATCTCCTGGCTGACTTCCTTTGTGAAATAATATAAACGTTGGATGATATTGCTGTGTTGTTTTAGGGGTTCCCCCTCCCCGAGTGACATGATGAATTAGTCTAGGTGCAACGGTTTGCATGTTATTCTACGCCATTTTGAGGATATTGCATAGGGAATAGTTTGATACGTTATAACAATAATATTGTCATGTGTAATAGTACCAGTGCTGAAATCTGTCATCTCAAATTTCCTTTTTTCTGTGAAAGAGGCTTCCATGTTTCTGCCTTATTCTCAGGCCACTTGAGATTTTTCTGAGTGAAGGGTTTTGAGCTTCCGTTATGACTGAGAGGTGGCCAAGGGCGGTATGTGCTGTTTTTTTTTCTTCATTAAACAGTTCTGCAACCCTGGTTGCTTGCACTTCCTGATCTGAAAAAGCTCCATGGCAGCAGGTACCTTGTGGCTGCCTTGCCCTGGCCTTTGATTGAAGCATGGGCACCTGGGAAGGCTGCAGAGTACAGACCGCTGGTGAGAGAATTTGCAGAATATGAAAGGACATGCACAACCACCCCTCGGCCACCTCCAGGTAAGGTAATTGTGAGAAAAACCCTGCTTCCTACCCATAAGAATTTCACCTTTTCTCTCTCTCTCCCCTTTGCTAATTTTCAAATACAAATTCCCTTTGTCTGGCTCACAAAGCTGGGCTGTATTAGAAATTGAGCAGATTCCTTCTCCAGCTCAGAAAAATAAAATGAGATTCTGTGGATGCAGGGTCAGTATTCAGCAGACCAAGCAGAATTTACTTAGTGCTAAATGGAAGGGATGGAACTTTCTGAAAATCTCAACATCAAATTTATCTGCACAGATTTTTTTTTTGTTAATTTTCATCTCGCTCCTTAATCTCAAGGAGAGTTTACCCCCCCCATTCCACTAAAAATACAAATGACTGTCACATATTATGTGCATTACTAAAAATGCAATATTAGATGCAGGGCCAGTGCCAGGCATGACTGGGCCCTTGGGCACCAGCCTGCCCCGGGCCCATGGCACCAGCCTGCATGCCTACCTCTCCCATCACCTCACTTGAATGCTGTGGGTGCTGTGCACGCATGCCTGCCATCAACCACGATGGTGGCAGGGGCTTCCCTAAGGGGACTGATACCGCCCCACCATCTTAGTTGATGACATGCATGCATGCTATGCTATGCATGTGCACATCCCTGCCATCAACCAAGATGGTGGCAGGGGCATCAGCTCCTTAGGGAACCCTTCGTTACCATCTTGGTTGATGGCAGGCATGCATTCCTAGCATGGGAGAGGTAGGTGGGACATGAGTGCAGGCTTCCTGAATCCCTTGCAGTCTATATGGGGGGGGGGGTGCCCAGGAGCTCCCTCTCTGCGATCTGTGGCAGGGTCAGGAGTCAATGCTGTGGCAGATTGCGGAACAGGGGTGCTACCCTCCTGCCCTAAGGAGGGTCCCTTCAAGGGCCCTCAGCCAGTGCCCAATCTGGCCACCCTCTGGCACTGGCCCTGATTATATGCATATTCCTTCCAGGTTTCCAAAAATAACCAGCACATAAACAGATACTTACAACAATGCATGTAGCTGTATAAATATATGTACATATTAATGCCACTTCTTGTATTGAGTTTGCACTTACATCTGAGATGCTTATGCTTGTCAGTTGTTTTTTTTTAAAAGTAACTATCTGTAAAATTAGCTACCCACACACACATACACACTCTATTATAATATGTACAAACGAGTCCCATGCTCTACTATATTTCCACAATGTAATTTTATATTAATACATACATATTTTATACAGTTATACATCTGTTTAAGAGATGCTTCCATCAAGAAACCTGAAGTGTATGCATATAATATGTTACGTAGAATAATGCATATACTCATATGGATACTGATGCATATAATACATTGGAACCATTCATATTTTAGTGGAATCAGTGGGGGCCGGGGGTTGCTTTCCATAGAGATTAAGGCGTGAGATGGGAATTTGGGGGGGGGGAATCCTTTGAGGATAAACTCAACATCAAGAAAATTTCAGAAAATTCAATCTTTTTCAACAGAACGGCTCTCAATGAGGCAGCAGGCATCACAGGAGACTTTGATTTGGGAGTGATTGACTGTGAGACCAGTGGTGCTCACAGAGACAACATTCTCCTCCAACCCTAGTCTGGGGTGGCCTTGTGGTCTTGTGACAAGGAACATGTGTGTGGCGATGCCAGCATACATGCATCAACAGGATGGTGACTCCCAGAAGAACAGGTGAATACCTTCAGAATGTTCACTGAGCAAACTTATAATTATCAAGCCTATTCTGGATCTAGCTGAAGGGCGGGTAGTTGCCTATAACTAGCAACCATCTTGGCAGCCTAAAGCAAAAAAAGAAAAAAAAGAATGTGAAACTTTGCCTTTTAAAAATCAATTCATGCCCCCGGCTAATTTTTAATCATGGATATTAAAGATGAGACAGGGAAGAAAAACACATCTCTGTCGTTGAATCTCTCCAAATACCCTCTAATTTAGCTCTGAAAAAGACTGTGTTTATAGGAAAATCCCTTGAATCTTCAGGGCTCTCTCAAATCTGATTAACCTGGCATGAGGTTTAATAATGAATTCCACTCAGCGTGCTGGGAGGACAGGAAAGTTCTTTTGTCTGATCCTTAGACAAGTCCACTAATGTGCGAAAATGAGGTGTGCAGAGCAGAATATGCTAATGCCATGTAAAAAAGGAATGTATTAGAAACCTGCTTCACGTCCCTTTGGGGGGACATTCCTGAGGAGCCTCCTTGATTATAAGTAACCTTCAGCTGGCTAAATGAGAAATGCAAGAAGCCGGGGAAACAGTCAAACTCCTCATATCCTTATGGCTCATTGCACAAAGTGGCCCATACAAGAGGGTGCAAAGAGTTTGGACAGGCTTATGCATGCAATGGCTATTATATGATCACCTGCCAGAGTCCATAGAGCTACCATTGCACTCACAATCTGGTGCACAATTGGGGCACCTTGTGGGATCCTCCTTCACCTCAGGGAAGCCCAGGATCTTTCTGACGCTCCCTGGTTCGAGTCTGGATTTGAGATTCATCTGAGTCTACTGAACAACTTCAGTGGCTACCTTTCCTGTCGTCTGTCACCAGAACCATGCAATCATAACAGGCTGAGCTGTAACTTGGTAAAATATCTTGACCACTGTCCGGCTCCCAGCCTTAGGATTTACATCTACACTTTAGTCATGATGGCCCATTCGGTTGGTCTTTCCCAACATGTGATTACTATAGAGCAAGGAGTAGAGTGGGATAGGTCATTTGCCCCTCCTGCACATCCCTATCACTGACCCTGCATCCCCCATCTTTTGGGGGGTTGGACTTCCACTTCAGGAAGCCTGTTCTTCTCAGATAAGGTATCTGTATTATTTAGAACCCAGGAAGATCAGGGTCCTGATTGCATGGGGGAGCCTACTCAAGCACAGCTGGATTTCTGCTGTAGCAGTTCAGCCCCCCCAAGAAGGGCGGGGTTGTGGGAATGGCAGCAATGATATGCAAGGGGAAAGGCAGAGTCAATGGGCTCATCCCTGTGCTCCTCCCTTACATGGTAGTAATTGCATGGGGGGCCTGCAATAAGTTATTCAGTGTGGAGTGCCTCTGTTCAGGGTTCCATTCCGTCAGCCAGCCATGCCCTTTGTTAGGAGACTCTATTCCAATCTGTTTCTCTCTCTCGTTAGTCTGTCAGTATTCCATCACTGCTGAACATGCTCAGTCCTAATTGGGGAGTTTTTGGATTTCCTCCATTAAAGGTTTCTCTTCAAGGCTTTTTTGGATTGCTGAAAATCTTCAGATTCATCTGAAGCGGCTGATATTACCTTCTTGGGCATGAGTGATGCTGTTTTGGCTACATAAGGGTCCATAGTCAGACAGCGGCTTTACAAGCCGATTAGACAAATTCATGAAGGATAAGGCTATCAGTGGCTACTAGCTACCATGGCTACATTCTACCTCCACTGTAGGATGCAGGATGCCTATGAATGCCAGTTGCTGGGATCTTCAAGTGAGAAGGGTGCTGTTGTACTCAAGTCCTGATTGTGGGCTTCCCACAGAAAATCTGGTTGGCCACTGTGAGAACAGGATGCTAAAGGAGATGGACCATTGGCCTGATCCAGCGGGCTCACTGAGCTCACTGTCAGTATATAAGTTTGTGTGTGGAACAGAAATGCCTGAAACACAAAAATCAGCAAGCCTGCTTTGAATAAAAAGACGTCAGTGATTCATCTGTTCAGCATTCTGACTACCAACAATGACCAATCACATGCCTTCACAAAACCCACAAGTTTGGGGAGGCACAAAAATGGGGCACAATTTTATAAAGAAAATAAGCAGGGCATGAAGAGTCTGCCCCATTGTTTGCCTTCAGCACCTGACACTCACCGTCTCCAGACATGAATTCCATTTAGCTATCATAATTCAGAGCCACTGATAGACACGTCTTCCATGAGATTGTCACATCCTATTGCAAAACTATCTAAGGCAATGGCTCTCATCACAACTTCTGATGGTAAATCCCGTACCATGATTATATATTGTGTAAAATAGTATTTCCTTTTTCTGCTGGGAGCCTGAAGCCTGTGCGTGTCAGTTGCACTGGGCAATACCAATGATGAAATGTGATGAAAGAAGATAAAAATGCATCCTTTCCCTCTCTTTCCACTACCAATGCAACAAGAGAGAAGAGAAAAGAAGGGGGGGGAGAGAGAGAATACAAAATGGTGTTCAAAGATTGGCGTGATCGCTAATGAGCTTTCTCCCTTGGGTATCTACTGAAAGTAAATCCATCCTTCACATCAGGGGCTGATCTTACATAGGAGTGTGCTATGAAACCCGGACATAACTGGCATCTGTTGTTGAGCACTGAAGGATGAGCACACCCTCCTATTTAATCTGCAATAATGATGAAAAATAATGCCAATGGATCTCACTTCTCTCCCCTTGCAAGTAGCCAGGTGCACCATAGTGGAAGGATACATGCCAATACTAATTGTTTATAATGTTTCTCATATAACTTTAGTTACTGTAAACCACCCAGAGAGCTTCGGCTATGGGGCGGTATATAAATACAAAAAATAAATTAATAAATATAAATGTCCCTTATCAAACAATACTGAGACAGGCAAGCAATATATCTCCTGCAGGTAGAGTGTCTGGTTACATATCACCAAAAAAGAGGGTTTGCATCATCAAAACTGTGGGGAAGGACACCAATTTGCATAAAATTTCCACATGACAATGTTTGCTTATAGATGCACATTTAGAAAAAAAACACAACCCTATTATTTAATAGAAATACAGTACATCTCTCCATAGTGGGGAAAATACCAGGCACTGTCCATACAGGCTCCCTGTATAATTTAGAAATCACTGACTCAGTCAAGATCAGAACAAAGGTGAGTATTATTTTCATGATGAAAACTTTTTTTTGGAACAACTCGTTAGTGCTTTCTGACCTGGATCAGATGAAAACTAGACTGGACCCTTTGATCAAGTGCTGTTGAGCTTCACCTTTTATGTAAATTACCAAGTGGCAAGTTTGTCCTTAAAATTGAGCCCCCAAGACCCTGTCCCTTGGCTCAGAAGATCATTCATTTAATCTGAATGGAAGAGGGAATGGGCTACTTGCTTTTCACCAGTAAAATTCCCGTAAAGAAATGTCATACAGTAAAAGTTTTGGCTTGTATTCTGTGACTCACTGTTGGGTGTCCTGTGAACCTGGTAGAGTTAAAGATTGATATCCGGAGCAGGATTATTATAGATTATGGATTTGCCACTCCACTTAGCCCTTGTGCAGCACAATCCAATGTTTAATCTCTTTGAAGATTTCTATTCCCTCAGCACAATCAGTGGATTTCCAGCCTGGCTCCAATGAGGTATGTTTGAAGTTCAAGAAAGGTGTAATTGAGGTATGCCCACCCAAACCTTGGAACACACAACTTTCAGATATTGTCATCAGGATCCAAAGATCATTTTTGTGGCATTATCAATTAGCAAAGAGAAGCCAACGTCTGAAATATATACACATATTTCAAATGATATTAGAAATATATCAAAATGATTTTGTCCAACAGACAGAAGTTCCAGCAGACAGAAGAGCTTGCTGGATCAGACCAAGAGTCTACCTCAAGGACAGGGGAACTTGTGGGCCTTCCAGATGCAGCACTTGTAAAAGTGCCAGTTCTGCAGATTGAAGTGGTCAAGTGGGCATGCAGGAGCTAAGGTGGTTCTTTGAGTTAACTGGGCACTAGCTGTTGAGGGCTTTAAAGTAACACCTTGAATTTGGCTCAGTAACAGATTGGCAACCTCTGTTGGGAAAGATATTGACAAACTAGACTACGCCCAGAGGACAGAGTCAGCCCTACTACTAGGCTGAGTGATGTGGCTGCCTCACATAGAGCAGACAGTGCCATGTGTACTGTGAACTACACATTATGGAGGTCAAGGGAAGAACTCTCCACAGAGCCGAGAGAGAGAAAGAGATGTATGTAAGTGTGTGTGTGTGAGAGAGAGAGACAGAGACAGAGACAGAGACAGAGAGAGAGAGAGAGAGAGAGAGAGAGAGAATATATATGCACTGTATATATTGTTATTGGTTTCAGAGTTGAGATAGATGATTTCTATGAGTCCCCTTCCAGTTTCTGATTTGGAACCCTGCACGTGGAGGTGGGCTCTTCAGTGGAGAAACCTGCTCCATTGGTTAGATGAGTCTCCTTTGTTAATCTAACAGAGTGGCCAGGTGGGCTGATGGTTCTATCAAATGCCCATTAACTGGCAAATGGGCCAGGGAGATCCTATTATTATTGAAACTGTTCAGGAGAGACCAGAGCTTGGAAAAGTTACTTTTTTGAACTACAACTCCCATCAGCCCCAGCCAGCATGACCACTGGATTGGGCTGATGGGAGTTGTAGTTCAAAAAAGTAACTTTTCCAAGCTCTGGGAGAGACCCCCCCCTCCTGGGGCCAAAAGAGAGACTTGTGTTTTGAGTTGACATTGAGGAAAGGCTGGGAACCGGAGACACACAGAGAGGCTGGCTCCCTGCACCATGGCTTTAGGATGCCTCCTATAAGCCTGATGGAAAAGCAAGATCTATTGGACTGCTGATGCCTTGAACCCCTCCATTATAAGCTCAGGTTGGAATGTGTGTGAATAAATAAACATTTCATAAAGACACCACAGTCTCCACTGACCTTCTTCCCAAGGAAACCAAGCCCTAGGCAAGCAGAGGAACCCCTGGCGATCTCTCACCACTTGGAGATCGGGTGGCGCACAACAATATGTATATGTGTATATATGTATATGGAACAATATTTAATATTCACCCTCAGTTTCCCAGAGAAAGGTCAAATCTCCCAGAATCGTTTCAAGTAATGGACATTTTAGATTTGTTACCCCCATGCCTAAGGTGTTTTGTAACACTGATATGGTACCATTATTTTTATACACCACTAAAACCCACTGCAATGTATCTGGTGTACAACAACACAGCAAGTAAACAAACAAAAAATGGCTTGGGGTATATTCTGGTTTGTTTGGAAGAAGCTTTTGCCGTTGTTCCATTAAAGTACAAGTGTTACTTTCAGAGATGCCTGACAGCTTGCTTGCTTGTTTTAGTCAGATCGCACAGGAACAAAATGCGGCCACTGCTTTGACCCTTCCAAAAGTGAAAGAAAGCGAGGAGGGCCCTGATTGGGGGCCCTGCAAACGGCTGCAAGGAACTGATTGGTCATGTGTTTAACACAGAAACAGTCACTGTTTTGCTTCTTGAAAATTTTAATGCTATTGTTTGTGGTTGGATTATTGCTAGATGAGGAAGAAATCGAGGAGCCCACCTCCTTTTAAAGCTTATTTTTAAAGTTTCAGCAGGCTTCATCAGACTTTTTGCTTTTTTAGTACCAGCTCATGTGGAATGCAAAATATAAGCCACACTTTCTACTGGCACTGAATTTTGGAATGTTAGGGGGATGGATTACCCACGTCAGGAACTCCAGAGCCATTTGTTTTTTAAAAAAAATATTTTATTATATTTATGTGTCACTTTTAACATGAAGGACCCCCAAGTGACTTAAAATGTAAGAACAGAAATAACAAGAAACATGAAAACCAACTACAAGAACTAAAGCAAAACAAGCTCCTGCAAATATTTGGACTGTGCACCGGATAAGCAGGAAATGAATGGGGCCAATTTGGGGGGATCTGGGCTTGGGCCAAATCATGTTGAGACAGCCCCACATTGCCCTGGGTCGGGTTCAGCTGCCCAAAGCCATCTGGGGCTGTCAGGGGTCAGGGTGTCAGGTGGTAAGATTGCAGAGGTCTGCTTCACCAGCATGTTCCCCACAGAGAAAGCCGCCCCCAGAAGAATGGAAACCTTTGTTCACCAGCTGGTGAGTGGAAAATTCAATCCTGTGAGCTGAAGGGGGCTCCTTTGCGGACACCTTCCCCATAGCGAAGATGCTTGTGAAGCAGAACCCAGCAAGATGGAACCTTCCTTCTCTTGGTCCAGGATGGGTGGGTGGAAGGAAGAAGATGCAACGTTGCCTTCTTTCCCCTCCCGACCGTATGTTTAATCAAGGTTTTTAAAACCTGAACTAAACATTAGCACTGCCCCCCAACTGATTCAGCGCCAGATCCAGGCTGAGTTGGGTTTCCCCCTAGTCAGCCCTGGTTGGGTTGGGCTGACTGTGCACAGCCCTGAGAGAGAGAGAGAGAGAGAGAGAGAGAGAGAGAGAGAGATCCAAGTCATCCTACTAAAAGGATGAGCACAAAAAAAGAGGCCAGTGATATACCTGACTCCCCATGAGTTAAGATTCAAAGACCTAGATAAATATTTTCCCCCTCTTGGCACCTCAAAACGGACAATAATAGTCCCAGGCACCCCTCCCAGGAGACAGGATTACACAACCAAGGAGCCATAACTGATCAGGTCTGTTCTCATGTTGCCACCACCTGCACTTTCAGGCACATGGAGAAGGGACTCAGATGATGAATGCATGGTCTGAGGAGGCTCACATGGAGAGTGGCGGCCCTTGGGGTATTGGGGTCCTGAGCGTGTGAGGCTTTATAGGTCAAAACCAGCACTTTGAACTGAGCCCAGAAACTAATAAGCAGCTGATGTAGCCAGGCCAAAATTGGTGTTACATGCTCAGACCATCTTGCCCAGGTCAGCAATTTGGCTTCTGAGTTCTGCATCAGCTGCAGTTTCCAAACCATCTTCAATGGCTGCTCCACGTATAATCATTGCAGTGATCTAATCTAGAAGCTACCAGATCATAGTCAATGGAAGTTAGGCTATGCCTATCTGAAAGCAGCCAAGCCCAACCTTGCTGAACTGCAGACCCATCTTGCAATGGGCTTTACATCAACCAACCTCAACCAACTCGCCAAGTTGCCACTCAAACTTACTTGGCGATGGAAGCCACAGTGCTTGGGAGGGCTGGTGTCAGGGCCCATATAATTCCAAAGGTGCAGCTGCAGCAATGTCTTAGGCAGCATGACCTGGGAAAATGGGGAGAGTAATTAAACATCCAATCCATTGGAACTAGAAAGAGTTTGGGTAAAGCAGAGGTGTCCCTCTGCCTTACTGTGCCTGGCTGTGCTAGGCTCCACTGCTGCAGGAGTCCTGATGATGTGTGCCTAAACTGCAGGTAGGTGGGAGTTGTATCCACCAGTAGCATCCCACCAGTAGCAGTAGTCAGCATCCATTCCCAAAATTGGGAGTTTCAGGGATGGGGTGGAGTGGGATGGGGGCAAAGCTAGGCTGGCGAAGGAGCTTCTGGTTGTCAGAATGGGCCTAATCCTGGCACAGCATAAATGGGGAGCCTTTGACTTTCCAGATGTTGCTGAAGTACAACTCCCATTAGCCCCAGGAAGCATGGCCAATGGCCAGGGAAGATGAAAGTTGTAGTTCAGCCACATCTGGAGGACCAAAGGTTCCCCACACCTGATAGAGACGTTTCATTCCCCTTCACCGTTTGTCTTGGCTGGCGTGAATGGCAGAAATTCAAATGCCACAATGACTCTGTCACTCTGTTAAACCCGGTTGCTGCGCTCCAGGTAGGGATGTCGAAAATGGAAACAGGAGCAGAAATTAACAGTGTTCGCTTATTTGTACCGTGTTCAGAATGGAAATCAGTCCAACAAATACGATTAGTATTTGCGGTTGTTTTTTCCCATCTGTTAGAGGTAAGCAACTGATGATGCCCCCCTCCCCCAATATGCGTTGCATTTCCTTTACACTGAAGTGGATGGACTTTGCATTGAAATTAATGGAATAATGTAAGAATAATATAATTAATTACCTAAAGTTCCATCACAATGCACAGCACGACAAATAACTTTTTTTCCACTTGTTGACATATCTTCTTAGATCCCTACCTCCAGGGGCCTGGATTGAACCTGTGGTTTCTGAGAAACCCTGGGAAAATCCAAGGATTTTCCTGAGATGCTTCAAGAGTTCTCATAAGAGTGTTGACATGTTTCTGGAAGGGGTTCATATATTCAAAATTTGAACCCCCAGTAACTCCTCACTGAGTTTCTGGCACACTTTGGAGGGCTTCACATGGAGACCATCCAAGAGTGTCCGCAGAAAGCCACCATCCCCTCCCCCATGCAACCCTTCTCCCCCAAACAATACAATGTAATGAAACACCATTGCTTGGAGGATGTTTTGGGGGAGGGAGAAATAGCAGTGGACAGCCAATGAGCAGTGCTGCTGCTGGAGCAGACCATAGTTCAGAAGTAGAACACCTGATTTGCATAGAAAAGGTCCCAGGTTCAACGGGCATCTCCAGGTAAAGGTGAGAGAGACTCCCTGCCTGAAGCTCTGGAGAGCCATGGCCAATCAGTGTAGACAATATTGAACCAGATGGACCAATCATCTGACTCAGTATAAGGCAGCTTCTTATGTCCCTATGACAGCAGGGAAACAAAGTTTGCTGTAAGGTAGGGGGCAGATTTGACCACTTACCCCACTTTTCAACTGTGAGGACTTATGACAGAACTTCCATCTCAGCTCTGACTCCATGAACTGAAGTTATATCTTCTTAGAACACTCTTAGACGGATATTATGAGAGAAGATTGGTTGAACTGGGCAAGCTGTCTTTTGAGTAAGTGTGTCCACCATTACGGACTCCTCATAAACTTCTGAGAATTCTCAAGGTTCCCTGCACACATGGCTCTGAAGAATTTAACCAATTTCAGCATGTTTGGTAGTACATGGAGTTTGTTCCTGTCTTCTTTTTCCCTGAAATAATCCTATTAAAAGGTACAAAATTTACTGTCCACCTGTCTGCCTGGATTTTATCAACACCGAAGCATTTTTTTTATACTCAATATGTGATTAAACAAACCCCATTTACCAATGCAGTAAAACATAATAGAGACCCGAGCTTTTAAAAAGCCTCCTAAATCAAAGTAGCAGTTTCCAGAACAGAAGGTGAAAAGTGCCTTTTATAATATCTGATAAATGAATGAAAACATTAAAACAGGGAGATTTATAGGGCAGACTTTGAACTCTTAAAAGATCAGCATAGTTCGCTCTCAGGAGGGGTTACAGCTTACCAGCAATTCTCTAGGTTGTGTGTGCAGATTCAAACACCTGCTTATCCCTCCAGCAAATACAACATTTTGGAGTGTTGAAAGCATTACAATACAACAACAACAATTTATAAAGTACACAAAGTGGTTGCCAGTTCATTTCTGGGCCTAATTCAAGGAGCTCAAAACAGTGTTTAAATCCCTAAATGATGTAGGCCCCAACTATCTGAAAGACTGTCCCCTTTAGGGTTGCCAGGTTTCTGGCCTGAGACTGATCCTGTATCTTTAGGAGAAGAGAAAGTCAGCCAAGTTCAGGTGTTCTTCCAACACTGTAATGGGAAAAACCACAAGGTGGAATTCTCCTTCCCCCTGCACAACTTTTAAAGATACAGAAGACCTCTTGGTTACCAGGCCAAGCCTCCAAGAGGTCTCCAGTATCTTTCAAAGTTGTGCAGGGGGGAGGGAGAATTTCACCTTGTGGTTTTTCCCATTACAGGGTTGCAAAAACACCTGCACTTGGCTGACTTTCTCTTCTCCTAAAGATACAGGATCAGTCTCAGGGCTTATCCAAATGGAGCAGGATAACCCACCATTTCCATATCCGGTTTGTCAGCTGATAGTCCTCACTTTTCGCCTTTTTGTTCGCTGTTTCCCAATGAAAAAAAATGTCCCAATGAAATTCCCGATTTCAAACAGCAAATCGCATTTTTGCCGGTATTATGAGCGGATTTAACCCGCGAAAATGCGTGACACCGCGTGACGTCATTTGGACGACCAAAAAATAATAAGCACACATAGCGCGTGTGTCACACATTTTGCAGTCGTCTGGATGAGCCCTCAGGCCAGGAACCTGGCAACCCTACAGTACAGACCCTCTTAGGTGTTAAGATCAACAGAGAGGGTGCTCTTGGTGGTTCCTCTGCCCTCATAATTTCAAGTGGGGGTAGGCCCAGGAAAGGGCATACTGGGTGGCAGACCCTGAGATGTGGAACATCCCCCCCCCAAAAAAAATTGTGGAACTCCCTTGATTGACCTTCAGTATACTGTCTTCGTCCTATGCTGAAGATGCACCTCTTTGCCCTGGCCTTTGACAATGTGAGATGCATATTTTTGGACCCATCCTATTCTTGTGTTTGTAATTTGCTTCAAACTGTTTTTATATGTAGTATTCTGAATTGTTGTGACCTGTCCAGTGACTTTAGCGTGATGGGCAAATCAATCATCAACATCATCTGATGAATTTGTGAGGAGTTTTTAAAAAGAGACATGGAAATTTGGAGAACTGGATTTAAGAGTGGGGAAAATGGGAAGCTGAGAGACACCGAAATGGACAGATCCACCCATCTCTTCCTGCTGGGCATATCAGGGCTGTCAGTATAGTGGTGCCCCTCCCAGACCAGTCAGCCCCATTGGGGAGTGGGAGCCCTTAGGATTACAGCCATTATCTCATATCATGATATTGTCTATGCCTTTGCCAGGCCAATAAGAACATTTTCAAAAACTTCCACAAGCTTCTGGCCTAGATTCAGGTTTGAGGGCTCCCATCCTCAGGAGTTAAAATCTTCTCTTGAAGTTCAATAGCCCTCTCTTGGACTAAGAACAGGATAACCTACTGCCACCCCATCTCTGCAATGAAGCAATCAGAGGGGGAAATGGTGTGTGCGTGTGTGCGCAAACCACTCAGCTGGAATATCATGAGGAAACTGGTACCTGGCTAACCTTTGAAAACATCTCTCTTTGTTAATGAAGTGAGATTTTCTACCATGAAGTGCCACCTTCCAAATGAAAACACCCATTTTGGGTGATCTGATTTCTGATCTGTGCTCTCATTGCCATTAAAAAGCCTTTTTGGGGACATGCAAAAGTTGCAACAGTGCTTTCAAACAGGGTCAATTGATGCCCCCAGCTCCAAGTGTGCCACCAGTGACCTTTCAGGCTCTAGAAGGCTGCAGTGACATGTTATTAATTATTGTGCCATGACTGCTTGCCTGTTAGCAAAACTTATTAGGGGGCACTGAGATGTCATTTTCACTGACCCCCCCCCCAATTCTCTGGGTTTCTTGGGATGATCACAGGTTGCAAGTGGTAAAACACATAAGAGGCAGGCTGAAGTTAAGGAATAATTGGTGTGGCTGCAACCACAGTTGTTTCATTTCTTTACTTTCTGATATTCAGCTATGAATTCCAGCATCATCGTAGGGAATCTTCTAATTCTATGATAGATTTTAGGGTCATTTGCCTTGCCTTCTTTTAGGAGAGCCAGTGTTGTGTAGTGGTTAAGGTGTTGGACTATGTCCTGGGAGACCAGGGTTCGAATCCCCACAGCCATGAAGCTCACTGGGTGACCTTGGGCCAGTCACTGCCTCTCAGTCTCAGAGGAAGGCAATGGTAAGCCACCACTTACCATGAGAGCTCTATTCATAGGGTCGCCATAAGTCAGAATCGACTTGAAGACTGAGGGGAGATATGATAGCACTCTTCAAGCACATGAAAAGTTGTCACATAGAGGGCCGGGATCTCTTCTCGATCATCCCAGAGTGCAGGACACGGAATAATGGGCTCAAGTTGCAAGAAGCCAGATTTCGACTGGACATGAGGAAAAACTTCCATACTGTTAGAGCCATACGACAATGGAACCAATTACCTAGAGAGGTAGCGGGCTCTCCAACACTGGAGGCATTCAAGAGGCAGCTGGACAGCCATCTGTCAGGAATGCTTTGATTTGGATTCCTGCATGGAGCAGTGGATTGGACTTGATGGCCTTATAGGCCCCTTCTATCTCTACTATTCTATGATTCTATGAAGGCAGTCCATTTCCATTTTTGCCTTCTTTTAACTGGGAGTTTGACCATTATCAACAGAAAAGTAGATTCCCCTTATGCAGTGGTAGCCAACAACGTACCCTCCAGATGTTGCTGGACTCTAACTCCCATCAGCCCCAGCCAGCATGGACAATAGTCAGGGATGATGGGAGCTGTTGCCCAACAACATCTGGAGGGCACCACATTGACTGCTTCTGACTTTTCTCATGTGATGCGAAAAGGCAACACTGGATATGTGTAATAGGTAACTCTCAGTTAATTATGCTTCAGAAGCTGAGAGGGAAGAGAGACTGTTACAGGAGACCATCTATGAAAATGTTTTTAAAGATGTTTTGTTTTATTATGTTTTTAATGGTTGTTGTGTTTTAATATACTTTACAATCTGTTCTTATGATGTTTTAAAGTGTTTTTAGTGCTTTTGTTTGCCACCCTGGGCTCCTACTGGGAGGAAAGCCAGGATTTAAATAAAATAAAATAAAATAAAATAATAAAGAATAAAGAATATTTAGCAAAAGTTTACTCCTGCCTCTGTTGCCACAGGTTGAATGTCTGCTCTGACCCAGTAGATAGCATCATACTAGGCTGCACACTAGTCTTTCCTGCATTTGTGAATCTATGCATCTATGAGAACACAAAATGTTCTGTAGGCTACCACACTAGAATCATAGCATGGGAAGGGCCCATAAGGCCCTCAAGTCCAACCCTCTGCTCAGTGCAGCAATCCAAATTAAAGCATACACCAGTTGAGACTAAAGCTCGGAACCTTGCTTCAGATATCTTTCCATGTCTGTTGCCAGAGCTCATCATCTATTCACAGTTGAGGCTGAGGGCTTTTATGCAGGAGCCTCCTGCGCCCCACCCTCTGTGCAGCTGCCAGTCATCTGGGCTAATGAAAGATTTTGGTTTACTCATGCTTGAGAGGAGCAGCTCTCCTCATGAGGAGGGTCTAGCTCTCAAACAGGCACTCTGGCATTGAGTGCCCTGTCATGCACCTTCATGAGCTGGCACTCTCTAGGACTCGGAGGCAGGGCCGGTGCCAAAGGGTGGCCAGGGCAGGCTCCGCCCTGCCCAAGGGCCCCACAGCCCATAGGGGCCCCTGAAGGCCCCATCAGGGTGGGGGAGTAGCACTCCCCATCTGTGATCCGCAGCAGGGTCCCTGATGCAGATCACAGGGAGGGAGCTTCGCTCACTCCACCTACTTCTCTCTCCTGTCTTCTGCTGCTATGCACGCTATGTTTGCAGGGCTGCCATCAACCAAGATGGCAACAGAGGCTTCTTTAAGAGGCTGATGCACCTATTGCTATCTTGGCTGATGGCAGGTATGTGCACACATGAGGTTGCCAGGCCCAGCCTCCAAGAGGTCTTCTGTATCTTTATAAGTTGTGCAGGGGGAAGGGAGAATTCCACTTTGTGGTTTTTCCCATTACATTGTTGCAAGAACACCTGCACTTGGCTGACTTTCTCTTCTCCTAAAGATACAGGATCAGTCTCAGGCCAGGAACCTGGCAACCCTAGTGCCATCAACCAAGATGGCGGTGGGGATATCAGCCTCTTAGAGAAGCCTCCACTGCCATCTTGGTTGATGGCAGCCCTGTGTGCACAGCACACACAGCAGCAGGGTGCAGGAGAGAGGTAGGTGGAACATGCAGGAGCTGCATGTCTGGGTCAGGCTGGTGCCCAAAGGCCCAGTCATGCCTGTCTGTGTGCATGCATGCCTGTCACCAGCCCTGCTCAGAGGCAGCTCATCTTCCATCTCTACCTCTGGGTTCTGGCCTTCCCAAGTAAGGGGGCCTCCCAGTGCTGGAAGGCACAGGCTCAGCTTCACTGTTCTCCAGTCCAACCTAGTCCTCTTCAATGTTCCTCCTGTAGGGTTCCAGGTCCTCTTCTGCCAAGGACTCTCCTTCTAGCCAAGAACTCACCAGGAGCCATTAGGCAGGCCTTTTAGCCTCAGCACCCTATGTGAAATGCAGGAAAAATAAGACTGGCCTACCTTAAAGGAGCCTGGTGGAAAGACTGCTGCCTAAGGCCTTGCTGCCAGATCAGAATAGATAGCACTGCACTAAATGGACCAATGGTTTGGCAGTACAAGGCAGCAGTAGCAGCTCGTGGCTCCACGTTAGTGAGGCAGTGGAATCTGCTCTGGGCTAGTCTGAATTTTCATGGAACTGTCCAAGGTGCTAAAAAAGGTGGTGATATGACAGCTCCTAAAAAAGCCTAACCTTGAACCCTTTGGGTTGTGACAACTACTGCCCAGTCGCAAATACCTCCTTTTTAGGGAAGGTGATAGAGAGGGTTGTGGAGCAGCAATTGCAAGTACTCTTGGATGAAACAGATTATCTTGGTCTGAATCCTAGCATGACGGAGGCACTTTGGGTTGGTGGTTCCCAAATTTGGATAATTGGTCAGTTGCCTGCATTGGATGGGGTCATACTACCTCTGAAAGAGCAGGTCTGTAGTCTGGTGGTGCTCCTGGATCCATCTTTGTCACTAGAGACCCAGGTGACCTCATTTGCTAGGAGTACCTTTTACCAGCTTTATCTGGTAAGGCAGCTGCAGCTGTTTCTGGACTAGGATAGCTTGACCGCTGTTGTCCATATGCTGGTAACCTCCAGACTGGATTACAGTAATGTCAATGTGGGGCTGTGTGATGCCCCTGTATTTTTAATACTGTAAATATGGTAAGTGTGGGTTTATTAGAGTAAATGAGGTAAGTGGACTGAGTGAGAGGAGGGAGCACATGGGTTGGAATGTTGATGCGTGTTATATTATGATTGGCTGAGCGCTTGAGGGTCTGAAGGTATAAATAAGAGGATGACAGCTGATAGTAGGGCGGTCAGTTGGTTTTAGTTGGTGGGTTCAGGAGAAGTTGGTTGGTTCTGGGTTTTGGAGGGTGGAGTGAATTAGGTGGGTAGTGAGGCAGGTTATTGACGGCTAGAAACATAAAGAGTAATGCATCTTATGAAACCACACGCTTGTTGACAATACCTTTAAGTAATCTTGTTATTCCCTGTGTATATAAATAAATATTTCTTGGTTTACCTAACGCCTGATCCTTGGCTGGGTTTACACAGACCAGAAGGGTGGGCAGGGCATATACCAAGGTTGGGAAACTGTATCAATGGTGGCAGCGGTGAAGAGATAGTGTAACATCATCAGGTATCCAGAGCAACCCAGGGGTATATTCTTTATAGGCACAAAGATACGGGGGGGGGTTGTGGCCTGCAAGTGCACCCAGACACAAAGTAGCAATAAGCCAGGAGGAGACTAAGGCACAGTCTCAAGGCAATATTGTTTTACAGTGAGTGTCTGGTGGTGCTGCCTAGCAGTGGGATCTTGAGAGATCTTTGCTAGAGCCAGGTAGAGAACTGTTTAAAGACCAGGACCTTGATGTGGGACAGTGACAAGGCGGTGACCACAGGTGGAATCCTAGCAGGTGGCGCCTGAGGTGGGATCCTGACAGGAAGGGTTCTGACAGGCTGCCCTTGAGGTTGGTCCAGAAGCTACAGTTGGTGCAAAATGCACAGCATGACAGCTCACTGGGACAGGGTATTGCCAACATGTTACCCCGCTGCTCAAAGAATTGCACTGGCTGCCCATTTGCTACCAGGCCAAGTTCAAGTTTCTAGTTTTGGTATACAAAGCCCTACGCAGTTTGTGACCAGAATGCCTGAAATATTGTATTACCCTTTGTATACCCAGTCGATCACTGCACTCTGCAGGTGAGGGCCTCCTGCAGATACCATCTTATCGGGAGATCTGTTCTGCACAACATAGGAAGTGGACCTTTAGTGTAGTGGCACCGACCCTTTGGAATTCATGACCTCTTGCTACATTTTTAACAGCATGTCATCAGTGTTGTTTAGGATTCTCTCCCTCCCCTTTTTGTCCCCTACCTTCTGTTGCAAGGGGCTTCATTCTCTGTTGATTTATTGCTATTTTAGTCCCCCCCTCCTCTCAGACTTTCTATTTTTGCTGTCAAAACTGCTTGCTTTCCTTTGGGGTCTATTTCTCTTTATTCTGCAGCTCATATTCTGCAGCTGCCACTTTGGTTCCTGCCTCTCTGACATCCCCAAACGAACAATGTGATAGATGATGGGGGGGGCGTGCATGCAGAGGGTTTCAATAATGCTAGTGAGTGGAAAGGTGACCTGCAAATATTTGAAGAGAAAAGAAGCAAATTTGTTTTTGCTGTGTGCTGAATAGCCCCAGCAGGAAGAGGAATAAGGTACTCAAAGCCAGGAATGAACACGATTTCAGCTAATCTCTCCACAGATGATATCCAAGCTTGTAGGACACATGTGTGTGTGGGGGGGAGGAAGAGAACATTAAAAGTGGATCTTGGAAATTGAGGGAGTTCATTCAGTCCATGGTATTCCTGATCTCTATGTATGGATGTGAAAGTTGAATAGTGAAGAGAGTGGACAAGAGAAAAATCAACTCCTTTGAAATGTGGTGTTGGAGGAGAGCTTTGCAGATACCATGGACTGTGAAAAAGACAAATAATTGGGTTTTAGAACAAATTAGACCAGAACTATCATTAGAAGCTAAAATGATGAAACTGAGTTTATCATACTTTGGACACGTAATGAGAAGACATGATGCACTAGAAAAGACAATAATGCTTGGAAAAACAGAAAGGAGTAGAACAAGAAGAAGGTCAAACAAGAGATGGATTGATTCTGGAATGGAACCTGCTGTATAAGGGCCCCCCGCCTGTATTGAATATATTTTAATGAACTGTTGTAGAGCTGGTTGGAACACAAAATTCACATAGTCCAGAAACATTTGTCCCTGCAGTCCCCTCTAGAGCCTAAGCCAGACCTGCCAAAAATTGTGATCCACTATGCCTGGAGTAGCAAAGGTGGTGCCCTCCAGATGCTGCTGAACTCTATCTCCCATCAATCCCAAACAGCATGTCTAAGGGTCAGAGATTATAGGAGTTGTATGCAGACAACATCCGGTGAACACCACTTTGGCTACTTCTGTCCTTAGCCAAACCCAGCCAGCTAACCTGATACGTGCATGGCAACCTCTCAGTGTTTGCAGATCCCTGAAGAAAAGAAAATCAGGAAAAGTATAAAGCCCCAGATGGATTGTCATATGCGACTGAAGGGCTCTGTTTAACTTGATAGATTGCAAAGTCTGTCAGTCTGGCCTAATTAATCCAGGCTAGGGTGGTAAAAATTTGTGTATGGGTGTTTCAGGTTTTGTACTATTTTTGTTGTTGTTAAAAGATACTTATATGAAAAAAATGATATTTTAATGACGAGGGATCATTCAAAGCCAAAGTCCCTCAGCATAACATCTTTAAGGAGAACACCCTGGATTTATTTTATTTTTTTGCAGTCTTGGCTGAGAGATAGGCTATTGTCCTGATCCTGCCACCACTCTGTGTGTGGTTAGGATTCCTGTTTTTTTAAGTGAGGCTCAGGATCTGTCCAGCAGGAAAAGGAGCAGGTCTGTAACAGGGCTCTGCATGCCCTCCCTCGACTGAATGAACTGACCCAGATGCCACTCATCCTGGATTTGAGCCCCGATCAATTTGGGCGGTGGGGCTAGTCAGTGGGAAAAGATTCCATTCTGCATGGTACTGCTCCTTAGCAAGCATCTTCCCTGCAGGGAAGTTCGTTGCGAAAGAGCAGCAACCTGCATACCAGCTGGGAAGCAAATGTTTGGGGAAGGGCCATAGCGCAGAGGTAGAGCATCTGCCTTACATGCAGAAGGCCCCAAGTTCAATCCCCGACATCTCCAGGTAGGGCTGGGAGAGAACCCTGGCTGAAAACCTTGGAGAGCTGCAACCAATCAATGTAGACAATACTGAGCTAGATGAACCAATGGTCTGACTCAGCACAAGGCAGCTCCCCATGTTCCTGTGCTCTGCCCTGCCTGGTGCTGCTTGGGCAGGAAGAAGGAGAGGCCATGTGGGAAGGAGAGGTCAGGTGGGAAAACTTGTACTCCACCTCCAAAATCATCCACCCCACCCCTACCTTCTCCCAGAATGACACAGCCAATCTGGTAAGTCCCTTCTCCTACACACCTAGGCCTTTTTGCGGGTTTTCCTTCTCCTTGCCTGATGCCTGCCTCTCCTTCTTGCTTGACACCCTGCTCCCTCACATCTGTGGATGGGTCTGGGCCACCCAACCCATGGTGATACTGGGTGTCTGAACTTGACTCGAATGATGTCCATATCCTCCCAAATCAGCCCGATTTGTTCTGGGACTCAGCTGAATCTGGTGCACAGCCCTAGGCTGCAAGAAGTCTTCCAAAGCAACAGGAGAGCTGTAGTAGTTGCTTTCCTGCATCAGCATGGGATTGGACAAGATGCCCTTTGAGTTCTCTTCCAACTCTATGATTCTATGATATGGCCTCATGAAATCTCACAGCAACGCAGCTCCCAGACAGGTAACATGAGATCGATCCCCCACCTAGAGTAAAGTTAGATTCAAACATGATTCAAACACTAAGTAGATTTTCACTTGCAACTGCCCTCTTCCGACACCAAAGCATAGCTGCATTCATGGCGACCGGTGGGAGTGTTGCTCTAATCTCTGGTCTCAATGGGTTCACTTATGCTGGGAAATTGCATCACGTTAGAACAAATCTTTAAGAAGCATGAATGGCTGCTGTGGTGTTAAAATATAACTTAGGACTCAAATACTGCTGCTTAGAACATCACGTCAAGTGATGTTACCTGAAGAACTGGAGGGTAAAATTCAGGCCACCAGAAGGAATGAACATTTGGAGCTCAACTGAACATTTGATGGAATTGCAGTACGCTTTCCTGAGTGTAAATGCAGAATTGGCATCCCATTTGCACATTTTTAAAGGGGCATGGTGAGGCTCTTGTGGATCAATGTTGCATAAAAAAAAGATGGGATCTCCTACACTCTACAGGACTTAGAATTCACTTTCGCTGCTTTCAGACATGGGGCTTATTGCATTAGTTTAACAGATTCAAATGGTAGTGCTTCTATTCTGATTTCTAAAATTAATTTCACACTGCGTACCTGTTGCGTTAAGGAACAGTAGCATTTTCAGCCGATATACTGGCATTTTGCGCAAATGTCACATGGCTGCAATGAACAATGTCTTGTTTTAGTCCCTCATCTGTTATACACAAGGGTACTGTAGTTCCCCACTGTAGGAGGTCTAAGAGAGACCATAGCTCAGTGATAGAACACTTGTTTTGCATGCAAAAGGCTGAGGTTCAGTCCTTGGCATCTCCAGGCAGGAATGGGAATGGGCCTAGTCTGATATCCTGGGACGCTGCTGCCAGTCAGACGAGACAGTACTGAGCTAGGTGGACAATTGGTTTGATCTGGTACGAGGTTATTGCCTATGATGCAGTAGTGAGGGACCTTTTTCAGACCAAGGACCACATTCACTTCTGGCCAACCTTCCAAGGGCCACATGCCAGTGGTTTGGTCCAGAGTCAACGAGTATGAATTGCATCTTTGTGCAGTAGGCTAGCTTCTGCACACTAAGGATGGGTGAGAATTCTGTTTTAGTTCACATTTCAAGCCAAATATAGCAAATTCGCATTTTCCGAAACAGTATGAGAATTGAAACACAGCCATCCTTTGAAATTCGCACGCATTAGAATTTTGTGCTGTAGTTCTACGATGTGTACAAAAAGGCATATATATGGGGAAAGTGCATGAAAAGGAATATATGAGTGAAAAAACCTGCATAAGTGCATTATATGATGAGAAATAGCTTGCAAAAATGTGAAAATCTGTCAAAACTGCTTACAAAAATGTGTTTATTAGAGAAATTCATACTAAAATGCTGGGGAATTTTCATGAAGAATTTTTTTTAAAAAAGGGCAAATTGCTGTAGAAATGTGGAGAACTGAATTTGACTGGAAATATGAGAAACTGAGAGCACCGAAACGGACAGATCTTTCCATCCCTGCTATACACACTCACATAGCCCTCTCTGTCCCCCATCTAGACAAACCAAGATGCATTGTTAGAGTTCAAAGGTACATTCCTATCAGGCAAAAATTATTCAGGTGTGAAGCAAAGGCCAGTGAAGGGTGTGGCCTGCAAAGAAGGGTGTGGCCTGGGAAGAATTCTGAGGACCAGATTCAGAGGTCTGGAGGGCAGCATTCACACACACACACACACGATCTGAGGTTCTTCATCCCTACTAATATGTTTGATTTTAATATTTTATATTCAACTTGAATATTTAATCTAAATGTCTGATCCTGATCACTGACATTTCATATCTAATAGCATTTGAAAGTTGATGTGCAAGCATATTTAGCACTTGGCAGAAGTGTACGAGATTTCACATCTAGTATCTGACAACCAAAGACTTCAACCAACCTAAAGCACACTTATGTTCAAGAATAAGGGGGGGGGGGAGAATCACATTCAGAAAGCAAACTGCAACTTTGAACTGAGTTTTTTATTTTCTAAATTAAGAATCTGCTGAGCAGTGACTGAGTCCCATCTCAGTCTTGCTGATACTCACTCATAGGCTCTTGTGTCCCATTTGGTGCGGATGGTTGGAAAGAATGACAAGAATGCATTTAAATTGTATACATTTTGTACATGCTTTCAATGTAAAATATGAACTTTCTAAACATAACACTCAGACTTCTCAATGCTTTGTCTGTACAAATATGCCCTCTGTACTTACCTTTTATGTCAAATATGTATTTTTGCATGCATTTTTATGTACTGAAACTGCATAATGAGTCTTCAGATTGGGTCGGTCTGTTGTGAAAAGCTGGCCAAATAAATTTGTCCCGTGTCCCTATGCCCAATCTGTGTATGTTTGTTTGTACTGGAAATGGCAGCAAACTCTGAATACTTATTATTTTTTATACATTTATGTATTTATTTATTTAATTTATATCCTGCCCTTCCTCCCAGAAGGAGCCCAGGGCAGCAAACAACAAGCAATAAAATACTAAAAACATATTTAAAACCATCTTAAAAACAGTTACAATACAAATAAAGACTGTGATAAGGTCTCTACTTAAAAGGCTTCTTGAAAGAGGAAGGTCTTCAGTGAGCGCTGAAAAGACAACAGGGATGGCATTTCATTTATTTATTTCACTTGTGAATATTTGTTTCAGCATTAGTATTGGGATCAACAGGACGCCACTTGGGACCAGAAAAAATTGGAAATGAAGTTCCTCCTATATGTTCTGCACATTTCCCCCCTTCTGTAATTGGCCCATCTAGCCCAGCTTCCTGTTCTCACAGTAGCCAACCAGATGCCACAATGGAAAGCCCACAAGCAGGACTTGTGTGTAACAATTCTCTCCCCCCTTGTGATCCCCAGCAACTGGTATTAAGAGGCATACTGACTCTGACAGTGGAGAAAAATCATACTCATGGTGGCTAGTACTATCCATTGCTAGCCTTATCCTCCATGAATTCATCTGAGCTCCATTGGGAGGAATGGTGGAATAGGCATTTAATAAATGCATAATCTTCTTTTAAAGACATCCTAGTTGGTGGCCATCACTGTATTGTGTGGGAGCAAATCCATAATTTTACTATGTTCTGTGGGAAGTAGTCTCTTTTGTCTGCCCTGAATTTTCCAACATTGTGATTTATTGGATGTCCCCAAGTTCTAGTCTTAAGAAAGAGAGAGAAACAATTTCTCCTATCCACTTTCATCTAGATATAACTGTGGCACTGCGTGCAACCCTGTCTATATGCGGGGCCTCCAGCTGCATGCTCATATCCAGGGAACATGCTAGCACACCATGGAAGCAATGACCTTTTGCTAGCAAAACCTCTGTAGAATCCCTTTTCTGCATTTGTCTGTGTGGCTTCTCTCACTTGGATGATCTACAGTCTCTGTTCTGTAGTTTCCTTTTTATGTTTTTTTGCTGTCTCGGAAACTTCAAGCGAAACAGAGGTGGCTGGTACTTTCAATTCTGTGGAGTACAGTTAAGTGCCTTCCTTGCAATCCAATTGCAAATCAGTCATATGCTCTGGAAATAGACTTTTCTATAGGTATTTTCTTTGAAAAGCGCTCTGCTTACAAAAATGAGCTTACACCATTCTCTTTTGGAAGCTTGTAGCCAAGCTCAGTAGGGGTGCAACAAAGCCAGAGTGCACTGTGATGCCAGCACAGCACCGTTAAGAGAGCTGGAATGACTCTTGTGGCTACCCATGTTTGTGCCAAGCTCTTGCTGAGATTGGAACACTGAGTCAGAGAGTCCCACACCTTTAATGGGGCTTTCTGAGACAACTGCTTTCTATTGGTCCATGCATAATAAATCCAGGAAGCTTGTTAATAATTGGACATCTAGGGGAATGGGGCCAATAATTATGAATCAGACCTAGGAGAAGTTGTTCCAGTCATTACTGGAATGGTAAATAATATAGCCTGCCGAAATCTGGTTGTTCACAAACAGATGCACTTCCTTCTTGGAAGAACATAACAACATAAGAAGAACCCTGCTGGATCAGGCCAAAGGCCCAACTAGTTCAGCATCCGGCTCTCACAGTAGTCAACCAGATGCCCCAATGGGAAGCCCACAACAAGGACTTGAGTGCAACTGTTCTTTCCCCACTTATGATTTTGGGCAAGTGGCATTATTTATTTATTTATTACATTTATACCCCACCTTTTTTTCACCATGGAACCCAAGGCTGACTACATGTGGTTTCCAGGCAGTCTCCCATCCAGACACTGACCATACCCAAACCTGCTTAGCTTCACCAAGGTGGTGGCCTCTTGTGCCGTCAGACATTCAGAGGCATGCTGCCTGACAGTGGAAGCAGAACAAAGGTAGAACTTTGGAGCAGAGCTTGGAAAAGTTACTTTTTGGAACTACAACTCCCATCAGCCCCAGACAGCATGGCCACTGGATAGGGCTGATGGGAGCTGTAGTTCAAAAAAGTAACTTTTCCAAGCTCTGCTTTGGAGACAGAAGAGACCTATTGGATTAGATGAAAGGCTTATCTACTGCAGCATCCTGTTCTCACAGAGGGCATCTGGATGTCAGCAAGAAGCCCACAACCAGGACATGAATGCAATAACAGTCTGCTACTTGTGACCCTGAGCAACTCCCTCTGATCCAGAAGGTAACATAATCATTGTGGCTAATAGCCATTGATAGCCTTATCCTCTCTGAATTTGTCTAATCACCATTTAAAGTCATCCAGGTTTATTTATTTATTTAAAAAGTTTATATCCCGCTTCAGTTCCAAGGAATTCTAAGCGGCAAACAATAGCATAATAAAACAACATAGTACAGTATAACATACCAAACAAGTTATAAAACATTATAAGAAATATACAGTATATCACACATTACAATTAAAAGCTAACCGAAATAGAAAGGTCTTAACTTGGCGATGGAAGCTAAACAGAGAAGGGGAAGAACGAATTTCCTGCGGAAGAGCATTCCAAAGAGTTGGTGCCCCCACTGAGAACAATTTATTCCTAATGCCCGTCTGGTGAATTTGGGAAAAGGAGGGAATATTAAGACCAGGATCTAAAGAAGATCTTAAAGGACGGGCCGGTTCATAAAATGACAAACGATTTGATAGATAACTGGGTTCTGAGCCCGATAGAGCTTTAAACGTTAAAACCAGGATTTTAAACTGAACTCGATAGGAGATTGGAAGCCAGTGTAGTTGTTGTAAAAGTGGAGTAGTGTGAGCTCGGACGTCCGCCCCAGTTAGCATCCTAACAGCTGCTCTCTGAACCAATTTCAATTGGCGGAGTATTCTAAGGGGAAGACCTAAATAAAGTGAGTTACAATAATCTAGTTTAGACGTGACCAAGGCATGGGTAACCATGGTCAAGTCAGAAAGCTCCAAAAAAGGACGCAATTGGCGAACTAGCTTCAGGCGGGCGAAAGTGCTTCTAGAGATTGCAAGAACATGAGCCTCTAGAGTCAAGGCCGAGTCTAGGAGAACACCGAGGTTGGCATCAGTAAGTGTCATAGTTTAACTATGTGCTGTGTGGAATGAAGTGGTCCCTTTTGTCTGTCTGGAATTGTCCAGATTCACTGGATGACTGGATTCTTGTATTATGAATGAGGGGAAAAAGGTTCTCTCTGTCCATTTTCTCCATGCTCGCACAATTTTTATACACCTTTAGCATGTCGGCCTTACTGCCCTTCCCTCCTTCTGCCCAAATTAAACAGGTCCAAACATTTTCCTCCTAGGAAAGTTATGTTAGGGCAGTACAACAATGGAACCAGTGACCTAGAGAGGTGGTGGGCTCTCTGACACTGGAGGCATTCAAGAGACAGCTGGACAGCCACCTGTCAGGAATGCTTTGATTTGGATTCCTGCATCGAGCAGGGGGTTGGACTTGATGGCCTTATAGGCCCCTCCAACTCTACTGTTCTATGATTCTATGAACAAGGGCTTCATTATTTCAATGGACAAACTACCTGTTATGCTGGCAAACCTCTGCCTTTTTAAATTCATGTATGTATTTATTTCATTTAGGAATCACTTCCTATGAGGCATCTCAAAACAATTTCTCAATACAATAAAAATATAAAACAATTACATATATAAAAACAATTTCAACTCCAATACATATACAAGTGGGACTAAGAAAAACATCCACTTAAAAGCCTTGTTGAAAGAGAAAAGTCTTCAGCAGATTCCAAAAAGGCAACCGAGATGGTGCCTGTCTAATATCCCAAAGGGTAAGTGCCACAACAATAAAGGCCAGATTCCTATATCGTGTGGAATGGACCTCCTGATAAGATGGTATCTGCAGGAGGCCCTTTCATTCACCTCACAGTTTCCAGTGCATGTTCCAGGGTTGCCATGTTCCTGGCCTGAGACTGATCCTGTATCTTTAGGAGAAGAGAAAGTCAGCCAAGTGCAAGTGTTCTTGCAACCCTGTAATGGGGAAAACCACAAGGTGGAATTCTCCCTTCCCCCTGCACAACTTTTAAAGATACAGAAGACCTCTGGGAGGCTGGGCCTGGCAACCCTAACTCCAATGGAGGGGGCTGGCCCATTAGGGTGAATGAGGAACTCCCCACCAACCTCGGCCAGCCTCCACCTGCCAACCTCCTTCCTTACAACCAGTTCAGGGGGTGGCACTGCTTGCCAGCTTCCTCCTCCCCAGTCTCAGTGTTGCCCTTGTAGAACTCAGCTGGGAGAAGGAGGGGGGAAACTAGAATGAGTTGGCTCCTCCTCCCACTGTCTCTTGCTCTGCCTCCTGTTCGGCTCCCTGCCTTCCGCCCCACCAGTCACAGTGGACACCAGTCACTGCAGAAGCCTTCACAGTTCTGAAGCAAAAGAGGCAGTTTTTTTCATGCAGGATATGGCTATCAGTGGCTACTAGCCAAGTTGACTATGTTGTTCTCCACTGTTGGAAGCACTATACCTCTGAATATTGGTTGCTAGGAATTGCAGTGGGGAGAGTACTGTTGTGCCTAGGTCCTGCTTGTGGGCTTCTAATTGGGGCATCTTGTCTGCCAGTGTGAGAACAGGATGTTGGACTAGATGGGCCGCTAGCCTGATCCAGCTGCAGGGGTTCTTGTGTCTTTAGATGTTTAATGCTTAAGCAGACATATTCTTGTGTGTGAGAAAGGGGAATGCATCTTCTCAGATTAGGGTTGCCAGCCTCAGGGCCTGAGAGTGATCCTGTATCTTTAGGAGAAGAGAAAGTCAGCCAAGTGCAGGTGTTCTTGCAACCCTGTAATGGGAAAAACCACAAGGTGGAATTCTCCCTCCCTCCTGCACAACTTTTAAAGATACAAAAGACCTCTTGGTTGCCAGGCCCAGCCTCCAAGAGGTGTTCTGTATCTTTAAAAGTTGTGCAGGGGGAAGGGAGAATTCCACTTTGTGGTTTTTCCCATTACTGGGTTGCAAGAACACCTGCACTCGGCTGACTTTCTCTTCTCCTAAAGATGCAGGATCAGCCTCAGGCCAGGAACCTGGCAACCCTAGCATGTTCCCATCTTTTTCTTAACTACAAAAAACTCTCTTTTTTGAAAAGTGGATTTGTTGTGCCAGGGCACGAGAGGGCTTTATTCTACCTTAATTGTACGCAACTAAGTTTCCAGTATTGGCTTGAATCTCTCCTGCAAAATAGCAGCAAGCTGGTGGTGGACATTAAAAGGTCTTTCCCATCTTTAGAAAAGCGAGGGATGAGATGCAACTTAAAATACAAAATGTTTGCGTGGATTGGGGTGCTGTGGCCAAGGGCTAGACTTTGCCAAAAGATACTTTTCCACCTGTGGTAAAGGACAAGATGGCTTCCTCTCCTCATTTCACTTTCAGAAGTTGACTGGACTGGCAGCTGGATGTTCAAGTAACAGCACCACTGTTGAAGTGATGAGGTAGCAGTCCCAGCACGACTGACCCAGCAGACTAGTGGAGCGGTGGCGGTGGCAGGACATGGCACATAACATTAGGGGTGGGGTCTGTTGTCCGGTGATACTTTGAAAGCATCCCATTGACCTAACAGGCTGGTATCAATTCAATTTCTTTCTTTTCTGCCATTTGCTGCTTTTACTGATCTGGTCCCCCCCTCCCCCAAAACATTGATATTAATATTAATAGTTTTAGAGGGAATATCGATATTTCAAAAGGAAATCCTTTCAAAATATCGGCAAATGAAAAGAAATATCAATACAATTCTTGTTCTTAACATTGATATTTTAGAGGTGGGATTTTTTTTTTGAATTTTTTCCCCACAAATTGCTGCAGAAAATCTCTAGATAAGAATCCAACCTACAGCAATAGAGAATAAGTGAATTAATGGAACATACGGTACCAAATCCAAATTGGGTGGAATTCTAGAACATCCTTATACAGCATATTTAGCTCTGTCCTCCAACAGGCAGGAATAGCCAGGCAGACTTAGGAGGAACAGCAACATAACCACCCTTGCTGGCCCTTCTGAAGCCATCTCCTCCTGTGAACTGCTCCCTCTCCAGCTCCTATTCTTCTGACAAGGACTCATTTCAGCTAACAAACTTCATCTGGGGATAAAATGAATTTGGGAGACAGACTCCAGGGCGAAGAGAGCACTGGGCAACTATTTAGACAGCCCTAATTCTTTGGGTTTTAAGTAACTCCTTTCCCTAAACCGATTTGGACAGGCTCCCATTAATAAACAAAAGAGTCCTGCCATCTTGTGAGCCATCAGCCTTGAGATAGTTCTTTCCAGCTTCTGCAATATTGAAAAGGAAAATCAGGAGAGATAACAGGGAGGGGAGGGGAGAAGGAGAGAGAGGGGTTGAGTTTATTTCAGTTCTTTGCGCCACTGCATGTTTACCCCTCTCCACCTTTAAAAGATTTTTCATCATTTCAACATTTCCACCTCCCATTCCCTTGTAGGGAAAAGTCGCAAGTGGCTTATTCACATAGGATCACCTTGGACAATTATATTGTTACACACACATTCTTCCCCCATGCATGCAGGTTGCAAAGAAATTAAGGTTTTGCCTGCAAACTGCCATATGGATATTTATGAGCACTCTCTTCTCATTTCAGCTTAGATCTTATAAACACAGCAATAATTGCATCACAGAGTCAGAAAACTAATTCAGCGATGCTCTCTCTTCCTCTCTCATTCATACACAGTCTTTCTGCCTCTCAAATCCTCCTCCCTGCATATGAATTCCAGAAAGGATCCTTTCTCTCACCCCATCCCACCCCCTTTGCATAGTGCCTTCAGAATGCATCAACATGAAAATGGATAGTTTAAAGCCATACTTGTAGAAGCGGGAGAAGTGGGAGGGTGGACCAACCTTAGGACGTTTAGGATGCTCCTAAAGCTTGCAACTCAACTGAGGAACCAAAGTATTCCACAAGTGATTGCATGGAAGGGACCAGTTCTGGGGAACCCCAAGCAAGACATAGGGTAGGGGAAGGACATAGCTCAGTAACAGAGCATCTGCCTTGCAGAAAGTCCCATCTCCAAGTAGGACTGGGAAGCACTCCCTGTCTGAAACCCTGCAGAGTTGCATAGAGCATACTGAGCTCTATAGGCCAATGGTTTGACTCAGTGTAAGGAAGCTTCTTATATTACTATGAAGAAACTGGGGATCGGAAGAATGCTGGAAAATATGAACCTACATGAACAACAGGGAAGGGCAGGGAGAGATCCCTGCCTGAAACCCTGGAGACCTGCTGCCACTCAGTGCAAACAGTATTGAGCTAGATGGACCAATGGTTGAGGCCAGTGTAAGGCAGCTTCCTATGTTCCTAACCAAGAGTAGTAGCCATCTTAGTTATTGCTGTAAAAGTTACACAATATTACCTGAGGGATCACCTTGTCACTATTTACCTGTTCGGTCACTGTGGTTATGAAGACAGAAATGCAGTTCCTGGTTGAAAAATGTTTGCATTCCTGGTCATCCAAAACAGGAGAGCCAGTGTGGCGTAGTGGTTAAGGTGTTGGACTATGACCTGGGAGACCAGGGTTCAAATCCCCACACAGCCATGAAGCCCTCTGGGTGACTGTGGGCGAGTCACTGCCTCTCAGCATTGACTTGAAAGCTGTCCAATTCATTTTCAAGCATGATTGCATGGGAGTAAATCCCATTGAACTCAATAAGCATGCAAATGATCAAACCTGCCCTCCCCTCCTCCCATCACCTCCCTTTTGCCCCTTCCCTCCCTCTTCCTTCACCCTTCCCCTTCCAATCCCCTCCTTCCCCCTCCCACTCCTTCTGCTCCCCTCTCTCCCTTCTTCCTTCCCTCTACTCTCCCCTCCCCCTACTCCTCCCCCATGGTCAGTTTTACCTATCCTAGGACTAAGACCTGGGATACCAGGGTTCAAATCCCCACACAGTCATGAAGCTCACTGGGTGACTTTGGGCCAGTCACTGCCTCTCAGCCTCAGAGGAAGGCAATGGTAAACCCCCCTCTGAATACCGCTTACCATGAAAACCCTATTCATAGGGTCTCCATAAGTCGGGATCGACTTGAAGGCAGTCCATTTCCATTTCAATCCAATCAGAAATATGGCCCCTGGTTGAAAAATGTTCCCCAACCCTGGTTTACAGTGGCCAGCAGCGGCTCTCAACATTTTCAAGCATGGGTCTTCTCCCAGCCATAACCTGGAGATGTTGAGGATGGAACACTGTACCTTCAGCATGCAAAACAAGTGCTCTGCCATTGAGGTACAAGAAGAACATGATGTGCCCAGGTCTAGCATCCTGGTTCCCTCTCATACTGTTGCTTTGCCTGAACTGGTATTACAATAGGATTTGACCTGCTTGTTTTCCTTCCTTTGCATTTTTATTTCCAAGCTGAAGTAACCTTGCTATTTCTCAGTCTGAGCCACTTTTGGTTCATCTTGTCAGGAAAGTGTTTTTAAAAGATAAATAAATGATGAAATCACTAAATAAGCATTTTGTCCCTAGGCATTCCTAGGGGAAAGTTCTAGGGGGGTGTGTGGTTTGACCCCTCCTACAACTATTTCTTTCCCAGAAAGGCAACAGTGGAGACATGCTTGGTTGCCTCCTCCCATTTCTGTCCCTGGTTGCCCATATGTGGACTAGCTGAGTTTGGAAACAGGATAGAGATCTATAATTTAAGCCTAGCTTGGGATATAGGGTGGCTCAAAGCCTCATTTTCCTTCCCCATCTGCAAAAGATGGAGAAATCACCCGCTGATCTAAAGTGGCACCCTTTGATAAATCCCACTGCCCAAAGAGCTCTGTTTGTTTTCTTAATAATAGATGGCCCATGACTCCTGTTTTATTTTAGTATGAAAACAACACCACAATTAAGTATCTAATTGGGCTCAAGGGCTTCATTAGTCATAGTATGCAGTACCTCTGAAATGAGAAGGAACTTGTACAAAGAAAAAAAATAAGGTGGGTAAGCACCTGATGCAACATTCTCTGGCTAAATATTGATGTGTTGTCTTTGCACTAACATATTTACCATGGCATTCCCAGTCTGTATGTATGTATGTGAAAGTTGGATAGTGAAAAAGGCGGATAAGAGAAAAATCAACTCATTTGAAATGTGGTGCTGGAGGAGAGCTTTGCGCATACCATGGACTGCGAAAAAGACAAATAATTGGGTGTTAGAACAAATTAAACCAGAACTGTCACTAGAAGCTAAAATGATGAAACTGAGGTTATCATACTTTGGACACATCATGAGAAGACAGGATTCACTAGAAAAGACAATAATGCGGGGTAAAACAGAAGGGAATAGCAAAAGGGGAAGGCTAAACAAGAGATGGATTGATTCCATGAAGGAAGCCACAGACCTGAACTTACAAGATCTGAACAGGGTGGTTCATAGGGTCACCATAAGTCGTAATCAACTTGAAGGCACATAACACCAACAATATTGAAGCTAATCTTGATGAATGCTGGACTATAAAGGCTGCAATCCTGTGCCAATATACCTGGGAATAAGCTCCATTGGACTCAATGGGACTTACGTCTGAGCAGGCATAAAGAGGTCTGGGGAGGGCAGGGAAGATGAACCAAGAGCTTCTATTTTAGAAACGTAGGAAGTACCTTATATTGAGTCAGAACATTGGCCCATCCAATTCAGTATTGCTTACACTGACTGGCAGAAGCTCTCCAGGGTTTCAGACAAGGGACATGCCAAGCCCTACCTGGAGATGCTGTGGATTGAACCCGGGACCTTCTGCATGTAGATGCTCTACCACTGGTCTATATCCCTTCCCTTTCGAGAACCATATATGTTCTTTCCCATCTCCAAATCTCATCAACCTCAATTATTACCCAGCCTAGAAAAGGCCAACAAAAGACCTAACAGACTTCTCAAAGCTTACTGAATCACACTTGTTCAGGATGCTAAGAGTTGTTAGGAGACCCCTATTCCCCTCACAGGGCTACAATTTCCAGAGCTGTTTAACAATTAATCTCATTTCCCAGGGAATCTTGAGAATTGTAAATCTTGAGAATTGTGATGTGAATAGGGGTCCGCTAACCACTCGGGGCACTCTTAACAAACTACAGTTCCCAGGATACTTAGGGGAAAGCCATGACTGTTTAAACTGCTTTGTGTGTACATTGCAGATGGGACCTCAAATTGACAAATGAAGTGAGTTCATTTTAAAATAGATTTCTCCTTTATCCGTAGAACCTGCTCCCCCGTCCAAAGCTCTTCTCCATTCCAGTTTCAACGGTGTTCTGTTTGGTGAACTTCCAGCGGTATCTGGCTATTGGACACAGAATACTGGGCTGGATGAAATTTTGGCCTGATCTGCAAAGGCCTTTTTTATAACCCACTTCGTGCCCTCTTTCTCTCGCTAGCCAGGGTTCCTGCCCACTTTGCAAGTGTACAACATAGAGCTGGAGCTCCATGACAGCTTTTTTATTAGTGGGTTATTTTATTCTTTTTAGAGTTTTATCTGTGAGCCCCTAAGGCAGAGGACTAAATCAAAACTAGCACCAGCTTATTTGTCTGCACCCTTAGTTGCATATCACAGCAGCAGCTCAAATCGTCAAGGCGGGAGGGGGATGCATTATTAATGTCTCCCGATACAAAAGGAAGCAAGAGGGCTGATTGGCAGACAAGCTGGGAAAACTCCTACAGGCAGCCTCTTCTCCTGGAAAAAGAGGTGGCCTGGGGACATGCGTGGCCTACAGAAGCTTGAAACTGCTGCCCAGAAACATCTCCAACTGTGTTCATTGAATGAAGGGGTGCGGCAGGGGCCGAGTCAAATGAATCTTCTTAGAAACTCAACAATGCAAAATGCATCTCCTGCTTCCTACCCACCCCTCTGCTCTTTTGATTTCAGCTGCTACCTGCTTGGCAGGGTTGGCCGAATCTGTCATTTGTGGTTTCTCTGTTTCTCATTGTCCCCCCATTTGAAGTTCAGTTCTCCACATTTTCACACCAGTTTTTTTTTTAAAAAAGGCCTAATGAAAATGTAGCAGCATTTTAGTACAAATTTTCCTAATATACACATATTTTTGACACAGCAGTTTTGTGGAGCACCACATAGATGTCATGGCTGGCAACCAAGGATGGACCTCTCCTCCATGAATTGGTCTAATCCTTTTTTAAAAGCCATCCAAGTTGGTGGCCATCTCTGCCTCTTGTGGGAGCAAATTCCATAGCCTAACTTTGTGCTGTGTGAAGGACTTCCTTCTGTCTGTCCTGAATCTTCCAACATTCAGTTTCACTGGGTGCCCACAAGTTCTAGCATTATGAGGGAGAAAAACATTTCTCTATCCACTTTCTCTAGACCATGCATAATTTGACACACCCCTACCATGTCTCCTTTTCTCTACAAGAAGTCCCAAATGCTGCAATCTGGAGTCGCTCCACCCCCTTGATCATTCTGGCTGCCCTTTTCTGCACCTTTTCCAGCCTGACATCCTTTTTGAGGTGAGGTGACCAGAACTGTACACTGTATTTCAAATGTGGCCACACCACATATTTGTATAACAGCATTATGATAGTGACAGTTTTCTTTTTTGTTCCTTTCCAAAGGATCCCTAGCATGGAGTTTGCCTTTTTCACACAGTAAAGGTGGTCCACTGAAAAGGTGAAATGCCTGTGGCAACCTTCACCACTGCTGCCTTCCCCTTCTCCTGCCCTGCATACGTTTGGTGGGTCTTCTGGAGGGAAGGAGAAGGGTAGATGGCAAAGAAAGAGGCAGAGAGTGTTTGAGCATCCATGAATATTTTGTGCATGCTTGCAGCGATCAGAAAACATCCATTCTTTGCACGTGCCCATTTGGAGCACAGACAAAGAATCAAGCCCCTGTGGGATGAGCACAGCAGTGTTCATGCATTCTTACTAGGAACAAAATTCATACCTCAGCATTAATGTTTTTTGGAGTAAAGTGACTTTGTTGTCTGAGATTGAAAGATGTGTGTGAGAGAGGGAGGGAGAGAGAGAGAGAGCATGTGTTTAACATACCATAGGAATGGCGGTCAAGCGCCTCTTTCAATTTCTATCAATGTGCCCAAAGCAAATGAAACCAAAGTCAAAGTTGCTGCGGCAAATTAGAAGCCCCTCCAAGGTTACGAATTCAATCTCCAGCATTTCCCCAAAGGAATGCAATTCTTAAATTCGCTTCCTAGACTTGAAGAGCATTGTTTGGTTTTCAGTCATGTATGCAAAGCAAGTTGGGAGTTTGGAATGTTATTATTGGGAGTATTTATCATTGTTCCATATGAGAGGGAAAAAACCAGAGCTTGGAAAAGTTACTTTTTTGAACTACAACTCCCATCAGCCCCAGCCAGCATGGCCACTGGATTGGGCTGATGGGAGTTGTAGTTCAAAAAAGTAACTTTTCCAAGCTCTGGAAAAAACACATCAGGAGCTAAAAACCTGTGGGCAATGCCCACTGCCATTGGAGGGTTTCATGGACATTCAAAAAGCCTAGCACCTTTGATGAAGTCTAGCAACATTTCAAAAAACATCCCCACCATCATCATCATTTTCTGAAGTGAGCAGGGCTGGAGGTCCAGCAGCCTTGACTCTGCCCATGAATTCAGGGATAGTTTATACTGAGGAGGCAACCCTGTGTCTGGACTGTACCACTTGAGACTGAATTGGTGGGGGTCACATAAAATGGGATGCTTCTCTTAAAAAAAGACAGTAAAATTCCTCCACACAGAAAACTTTCATGTCAGAAGTAACCGTACCATGTAACTTTTACATTTTTACTTAACAAGGTATATATACTGTTTAATCAACAAAAACTGCTAAGCGGTTTGAATAAAACTATGAAATAGTAATGACAAATACCAATAAAATAAAACTTTAAAATCAAATAGACATCAAAATATAAGTCAAACCAGCAATTTCAAATAAATATAAATAAGGAAAAAACATGTCTGGGGTACGTTTGCCTAAACAAGCAAACAAGTGCTGAGAATAACACTGTGGAAGCACCTTCCTAATATTAATAGGCAGGGAGTTCCTAAGATTGGGTGCTGCCAGACTAAAGGGTCAGTTCTGCTCTACTCTATTCTGCTTTGGTCAGGCCCTCACCTGGAGTACAGTACAGAGTTCTGAGCAGAGCTTGGAAAACTTACTTTTTTGAACTACAACTCCCAACAGTCCGAGCCAGCATGGCCACTGGATTCGGCTGATGGGAGTTGTAGTTCAAAAATGTAACTTTTCCAAGCTCTGGTTCTGAGTTTAAGAAGGACATGAAAGACTGGAACTTGAGATGGACTTTCCCCCAAACTTTACATTGTCAATTGTCATGCGGGAAAAGATTCCAGGAGAGAGAGAGAGAGAGAGAGAGAACATATGAATAATCCCTGCTGGATCAGGCCAAAGGGCCATTTAATCCAGCATCCTGTTCTCACAGCAACTGAACTAATATCTGAAACACATTCTGAACAGAGATACAAGTGGCAAAAAGTGTAGCTCTTCTTAGAAGATTAGAATTAACAAGGCATGCAGTGGTTATTCATCCTGGTGTTCATCTATCATCAATTGCCATGTAGGAAGGGATTCCAGGAGAGAGAGTGGAAGACAGGCCACCACCACCCGCCCCTTAGAGCCTGCCCCAGCTGAACCATCTTCCATCCACAGGACCATTCTACAACCAACTTCCCTGTGGGAAGGATCCTGATGCCTGATGACTTTCTTCATGTTGATATTGGTTTAATGTTCATTTTGGTTATGTTTTTTTTTAATGTGCTTGAATGTTTCTTGTAAGCCATCTTGGAAGGACTTTTGTCCTAAAAAGTGGGATATCAATAAATGTAATAAATAAATATGTCCAGAGGAGGGCCGCAAAGATGGTGAGGAGCCTGGAGATCAAGCCCCGTGAGGAACGTTTGAAGGAGCAGGGTATGTTCAGCAAGTGAAGCACCTTAGATAGCTCCTTGAAAGTTTGGGTTAAAACCTGGAGTGGATTCCACTGCCCCACTGACATGGAGCCACCATCTGCCACCGGGGTGATAGCAAGAGAGGAAGGCTACAGTTTGAGAATGGAGATGTTATTTGGATTTAGAGGGACAAGCATGCCAGGGGAAAAAAAACCTGTAAGATGAAACATGAAGAAGAAGGAGAGAGTAGAAGGAAAAGTGGTGAATGCCCATAGTTCAGTGGAAGAGCATCTGCTTTGCATGTAGGGTCTCAGGTTCAGTCCCAAGTACCTCCAGGTAGGATTGGCAAAGGCCCCCACCCTGAAAAATTGGAAAGATGCTGCTGGTCAGAGCAGACCAGGATTGGGGAACCTATAGCCTGGGGCCCAAATGCAGACCTTCAGGTCTCTCTATCTGGCCCTTGGCACTCCCTCCAGGCCATAGGGCCTCTCTCTAGACATACCCTTTACCATCCCTGCTTTGTATCCTCCTCAAGTATTTTTGTCTGTCTGCAGTATACCCTTGAATTCTGATAATGCATGTGAAAAATGTATGTAGAAATGAGCCACCTGTACAAAGGTAAAATTCACATCCATTGCTTTGCCCTCTTTTGCTTCTGGCCCTGCCAACCATTGACATGTGGCCCCTGGAAGTTTCTCCAGAATGGAATGTAGCCCTCAGGCCGAAAAAGTTTATCCACTCTTGCTCTAGACCATAGTGAGCCAGATGGACAGACAGTGTGACCCGATATAAAGAAGATCTCTAGCACAAGAGAATGGGGATATTTGCAGAGAATGTCCATCAGCTTATATGTGAAGAAAGAGGAAGTGGAGGCAAGAGATAAGAAGGAGGAGTGACACCGTTCTAACCAAGAGCAAAACAGATTGTGCAAGCCCCAGAATGGTGGACCATAAGTTGGGAAAGGGGAAGGAAGTCTGAGCAAAAGAGTGTCCAAGCAATAGTCACTGTAAGAAATGATGAGTGAACAAGAACTCTGGATTGTATCAACAGAACAGGGATGGGAAACCTGTGTCCCTCCAGATGTTGCTGGACTCCAACTCTCATAATCCCTGACCACTGACCATGCTGTCTGGGGCTGAAGGGAGATGGAGCCCAAGAACAACTGGAGGGCCTCAGGTTCCCCATCTTTGTTTACATATATCCTTGGCATATATGAGCCCTCCTTCTTCAGCCTCCCACCACAAACTGAGGCATTTCTATAAACCCTACGTTACTCATCATGGTACATCATTGTACACTGTGCATCTCACACTTTCTTGTCCTTGGTGGGGTGTGTGCAGGGGTTGAAAGAGGGAAAAGTGAAACTCCACCAGTCTTTCAGTCATGTGTTGTGTCAATGGCACCTTGGAGAGCTACCTGGTCATCCATTAAACCAATGGTCTCTTATTCAATGAATCCTAGCAGTGAATTAAGCCATCAGTTTTTAGCAGCGTTTCCTGTTCCTTGCTGCCCTTGTGATTTCGATGTGAAAAAACCCCCAACTATTTGGGCATTGAAGAATAATAATGTGTTAACAACTCCTAAATATCCCTAGATGAGGGAGTTGCTTGTGTTATTATGATTCCTTAAGGCAGGAGTGGGGAAAAAGTAGATTGGAATCTACTGGAAGATCTTTGGATTAATTGTAATAGTTCATCGAGGATTTCTGACTCCAATTATTTAACTATAGAAACAACAAAATAATTTCCCCTCCCTCTAAATTATGCTGCTGAGATTATAGAAGTTATGAGCAGATCTTCGTGTGCAAGGACTGAAATCTCTGTTCTGTTCTGGTAACAGAAAATCCGAAACAAATTTTTGACCTCAGAAATCTTTAATTCTTAGCGTGTACCAGTTGCAACTGATTCCACATTGGCATATCCGGCAAAAAGGAAAGTAGATTCTGCAACATGAAAGTATGCCATTCCCTGCCTTAAGTTGCTCTTTGCCTTATAATTTCCCTTCCATGCCAAGTCATCCCCTATTTTGTACATACAATTGGCCATCTCACAAAGATTCAAGAATGGTTTATCAGTGTAAACTTTGTACGTCGTTCCTTTTATCTACATAAAACCTTGCTACATGTAGGACAAATTATAGCAACTTTTTGACAGGGCTATGAACGCTGCTTCCAGCCATGTTGACTATGTTCCACCTCCACTGCTAGAGGCAGCATGCCTCTCAATGCCAGTCACTGGGAATCAAACGTGCAGAGAGAGCTCTTGTGCTTTTGAGCTTCCCATAGGCACCTGGTTGGCCACGGTGAGAACAGGACTAGATGGGCCTTTGGCATGATCCAGCAGGACTGTATTTATGTTCTTATGTTAAAAAGAGATGGTTCACCTGAATGATGACTATATATTAATTGGTTTCTAGCTAGACCCATCCTAAAGGGCTCTAGCTAGTCAGTGTCAACTAAACTGCTTGATTCCAGATTGTTCCTAATTGCCTCTCCAGCATTTTCTAAGGGATGCTTCACAGATCCATATTCAACTCTTGATTGCAGCATAAAGTGATGCCTTTCATTTGTCAATGGGACAACTCTATGGTATGGGGATTGTCTTTTTCAACCCAGACACACTACTTTTCAACAGAATCTCTTCACACCTTTAACTGTCATTCGTCAGTGAGGAGATGGACCAAAGCTCAACCATAGAGCAAATTGTTGGTATGCAGAAGGCCGCAGGCTCAATTCCTAGTAAGGATCAGAAAACAGATGATGGGAATGATGTCCATCTAGCTCAGGGGTGGTTAACCCACGGCACTCCAAATGTCATTGGACTCCAACTCCCATCAGCCCTAGCCAGCATAATCAATGGTCAGAGAGGATGGGAGCTGGAGTCCAACAACATCCAGAGAGCCATACGTTCCCCATCCCCGATTTAGCTGATGCGCAGCTCTCCAGGATCATAGGCAGAGAGGCAACAATGAGATAGATGGCACAGAATCTGACCTGGTATAAAAAGAGCAGCCAAGGTCCCTAACTGCAGACTTGGAGCTGTTGGTAGCCTCACCCTCCTCTTTCCCTTTGCTTTCTCACAGAAATCATTGCACTGTGAAGCTGAGTCAGGTGTGAAGAGCTGCTGTGAAGCAAAACATAGGATTTGCTCTACCAAAAGAGGGGGGGAAATCAGAATTCTGTATGCACCTAAGCCAAAAGAAAATCTGTAACAAGCTGTAACATGTATATACCAATTAAGTAAATTTAGATTCATTTTCTTATTTTGTATAAATAACCTTGCATCTGGCAGCCTAGGGGAGGGTTTTGACTAGGGATGGGTGAATCTGCCAATTTTGATTTTTCTCATTTTTCCAGTCTTAACATCAGTTCCCCACATTTCCACACCAGTATGCAAATCTTTTTTTTAAAAAAAATGTTCTCATGTAAATTCATCATCGTTTTAATGTGCATTTGTCCTAATATGCACGTGTGTGTATGCAATTTTGACTAATATACACATTTCTGCAAAGCAGTTTTCCATTATATAGTCCATTTTGTATGCTGTTTTCATTTTTATGCACACCTGACCCTCATATATGGATCTTTGTACACACTACTTAGGTGGGAGAACTGCACTGACAAATTCAGGAAGTGTAAATTCTGAAGGATGGCTGCATTTTTGGTTCACATATTGATTCAGGAAGTATGAATTAGGTAAGTTTGCCTTTAAATGCAAACTGAATAAAATTTTTCCCCATTCCTAGTTCTGACTCAGACCTCTGATGACGCTGTTCAACACCTCTCTTCTACTCCTGCCCACTTCTCCACCTTAAGGACTTGAAGATTGTCAGAATGCTGAATTCTGCATGCGGTGCCACTTTCTGTATCAGCACCATGTAACTATGAAATCATATAGCTTGAACCGAAGTTTTTGGCACAGACTTTTCCAGTGATTTGGCAGGGTGTGAGATTGGGTGAATGCAAACCCTGAAGATATGGGGGCAGCCATCTTTTTATCTTTACAATGACCCAGCAATGATGCTATATCATGACGTGACGTCATTCCCAGTGGACATCTGTTTGGAAATGAAAACGAAGTTAGGTATGTTTCACTTAACAGTCACTGCTAATAAGGTTCTTTCTGGAAGCAGCCACAGATCCTGGTTCCAAATCGTGGTTAAGAGGGAACCCTGATTAAGGCTGACAAAAGAAATTGAGGTCAAAGGCAGGGAGAAACTGAGAACATGTGCTGCCCTTGGCTCCTGCTGGAAGGAAGGGTGGGATATAAATCAAATAATAAATAAATAAACAAATAAACATAAGAGCCCTCCTGGACCATGCCAAGGGCTCTTCTAAAGTAGCATTCTGTTTTCACAGCGGCCAACCAGATGACTGTGGGAAGTCCACAATCAGGAGTGCAACCTGAGTGTTTGCCGCCCTGGGCTCCTGCTGAGAGGAATAATAATAATAATAATAATAATAATAATAATAATAATAATAATAATAAAATTTTATTTATCAGACGCCCATCTGTCCGACCGAACGGATACTCTGGGCGACGTACAATATAAAATACAACCTCAACATATACATAATCATCATAATATTAATATCATAACATCTCATCTAACAGACCATCCTACGCTGATACAGTGTAAAACCTAACCCACCCCAGAGATCCCATAGGCCTGCCTAAAGAGCCAGGTCTTCAAGGCTCGGCGAAAAGTCAACAGGGAGGGGGCATGCCGAAGGTCAAAGGGAAGCAAGTTCCAGAGGGTGGGGGCCACGATCGAAAAAGCCCTCTCCCTGGTCCGCACCAACCTAGCTGTCTTCGTCGGTGGGACCGAGAGAAGGTCCTGTGAGGCTGATCTCATTTGGCGGCATATTTGGTGATACCGGAGGCGTTCCTTCAGATAAACTGGGCCGGAACCGTATAGGGTTTTAAAGGTTAAAACCAACACCTTGAATTGGGCCCGGTATACAACTGGCAACCAGTGTAACTCAATCAGCACTGGGGTGATATGATCGCGGTGGCGGGTCTGCTTTATTAAGCGTGCCGCTGCGTTTTGTACCAGCTGGAGTTTCCGGACCGTCTTCAAGGGTAACCCCACGTAGAGCGCATTACAGTAGTCTAATCGAGAAGAGACCAGGGCATGTATCACTCGTGGGAGCAGATGTATGGGAAGACAGGGTCGCAGTCTCTGTACTAGATGAAGCTGGTACCAGGCTGCCCGGCTCACTGCAGAAACCTGAGCCTGGCTGGATATAAATCCAATAATAAAATAAATAACTAATAAATAACAACACTCTACCCAATTGTGATTTCAAGCAGCTGGTATTCAAAGGCATGCTGCTTCTGACCGTGGAGGCTTCCCCCAGGCACCTGGCTGGCCACTGTGAGAACAGGATGCTGGACTAGATGGGCCACTGGCCTGATCCAGCAGGCTCTTCTTATGTTCTTAACATAGCGATGGTGGCTGGTAGCCATGGATAACTTCATCCCAAATTCAAATGTATGAATCTGTCGTGTGTTCTTTTAAAGCTGTCCACATTGGTGGCCATCTTTTCGACGTGGATTCCATAGTTTACCTACGCACCGTGTGATGATGAAGTATTTCTTTTGTTTGTTCTGAATCTTCCAACATTCCGCTTCAGTGGATTTCCAGGAGTTCTAGTACAAGAGAGGGAGAAAAGCTTTTTTCTGCTCACTTTCTCCACCCTACGCATAGTGTTATACACCCCTGTCATGTTTCCTCTTACTTGCCTTTTCTCTAAACTAAAAAGCCCCAAGGGCTGCAACCTTTCTTCTTAGGGAAGTCACTTCATTCCCTTGATTGTTTGTCCTGTTCTGAACCTTTTCCAATTCTACAATATCCTTTATAAGGTGAGGCGACGAAAAATATGCACAATATTCTAACTATGGTCTCACCATAGATTTGTGTAATGGTATTATGATATTGGTAGTTTTTTCCCCAAATGACCCCTAGCATGGAATTTGCTTTGTGTGATCTGCTTTTAAAACTGCTGCACTATCTCCTCATTTTATCATCATCATCATCATCATCCTGCCATTCCTCCCATTTTTAAAACAACTTAAAAGCAATTCCAATACAGCTGCAAACTAGGATAAAGGTCTCTGCTGAAAAGGCTTGTTGGAAGAGACAGGCTTTCAGTAGGCACTGGAAAGACAAGAGAGATGGCGCCTGTCTAATAATTAATGGGAGAGAATTCCAAAGATGCCACAACCCTAAAGATCCACTTCCTACGTTGCGCAGAACGGACTTTCAGTGAGACATCTGCAGGAAGCCCTCACTTGCAGAGTGCAGTGACTGGCTGAGCATATAAGGGGATGAAAAAGAGATAGGGATTACTGTGATTGATAGTAAACATCACAGTAATGTGTGTGTGTGTGTGTGTGTGTGATTAACCGAACTGTAAAAGGGATCCAGAGCAACCCTTGTCTGAAGTGTTGTTTGCTGCATATCTTTCTGTCTGTTTTTAGGATGTACTTTCAACCTACTTTGTATTATGCTTTGTATATTTTTGTAGCAAGATCTGGTATTTATTATTCCTATTAGCACCTCAGATGAGACTTCAGCTTCTTATTTTCCCTCAGGCCAACTATCCCTTCTTTTCCCCTCCCTTTATGTTAGGGATGGGAAACCTCAGGTGCTGGGGCTCCCTCTGGACCTCTCTATCTTGCTCTCAGGGCTCTCCCAGGCCACACCGCTCCATTTCCTTTGCCAGGCCAGACAGAGAGATGTGCGGGAGAGGAACCTGTGACTAGCCTATTGGGCAAAGGCAAGAGTCAAATCCGTTGACCCACCCACCATTGTCAGCCCCCCCCCAGGAGGGCTCAGACCCTGAAAAGGTTCCTCCACCCCTATTTTGCACCAACATCCCCTTTTCTTTTTCTCTTTTGAGCCATTTTGTTAGAATTCATGCAGATGTTTTGCCTGTGGACCGAAAGTCTTGAGAAGACCCTGTAAGGCTTTGAATTGAAAATGGACAGAAAAAGCAAAGGTCACCATGAAATCGTGATCAAATGCACCGTGCTTCTCCAGCCAACTAATTAGACTTTCTGCATTCTCACGGCAAAATTTGTGTTTCCCTTGAAATTCATGGGCAGGGTTGGGGGAGTGTAGGAAGAGAAAGCAATCAGCGGGATATTTGTATTTTCTGGTCAATATGAGTTTTACTTTTTAATCAGCATAGCATTGATCCCTCACGCTGAGTAGAGGGGAAGGAGTCTGAAATTCTGACACACTTTAATTTCCCTTACTGCTTTTGCCATTTTATTCCATCCCATCTCAAACATAGATCTGGATCTCCAGTTGGGAGTGGGGGAGCAGGAGTTTAAAGGAGAAGTCAGTGTAAGGGAATAATTAAACACTCCTCTTCTAAAACTGCTTATCTGCAAATAAAGTTCTCCCAATACTACATTGCCCAGCAGAACATAAGAAAATCCCTGGTGGATCAGGTCAAGGGCCCACCTAGTCCAGCATCCTGTTTTCGCAGCAGCTGAACGGATGTTTATTGGAAGCTGCAAGTGGGACACTTGTGTGACTGAATTCTCTCTACTTGTGATACCCAGAAACTGGTACTCAGAGGCATAATGTCTCTGATGCTGTATGTAGGACACAACCATCACTACTAGAAGCCATTGAAAGCTATCTGTTTTCAATCTGGGAGGCTTGAAGAACTGGTTCTTTGTGAATTCTGATACAAGCTGACCAGAGCCACACTTTACAAACTTGTGTATGGATTGGAACATACCTATTGCTCAGATTTTGCAGAAGGTCTGAATGTGTAAAACTATAACACATTTGCAAACCCTCCCATAAATGACCCTTTTCACTATTGCTCCAGAAATTAATAGGAAAGCAAAATGTCTGCTTTCAAATGAAAGACTTTTCTTTTGCTTCTCTGTTAGTTTGTCTGTCGTAGGAGATATTTTCTGGATGCTGTAAAAATGTGCTTGTTTTCATCCAAGCATGTCACCTCTGATTGAGGCTAACTTAGGTCCTCTTCTTTTCTCTGATCCAATGTTCTATTGATTTATATACCTTGATCTTTCCTTGATTGTTTTTCTCCAGAGCTTGGAAACTGGACAGCACTGAGACACATAGATGGGCGGGGGGAAGAGATTTCATTATTTAAGTTGATAATCCATTTGATCTGCTTGTTCTGAAGTATTTGATATCACTTCAAGGATGCTTACCATTCCTCTCAGTTCCTATCTGCCATCACACCTCCATTCCTAATTGAATTGTTTTACCGTATGTCACACTTCCTGTCCATGCTGTTGTCAAATTACCCATCTAGGAGTTTAATGCTTTTCTGCTTCTCTGTTGTATACACGCTGCTGTAGCGCTCATGCTAAAGAACATGGATGGGGAATCTGAGGGTCTCCAGATGTTGGTGGACCAAAACTCCCATCATCCCTGAGCATTTGGCTATGCTGACTAGGGCTGATGGGAGTTGGAGTCCAACAACATTTGGAGAGGCGCACGTACCTCATCCTGAAAGTAAGAGGCAAAATTGTCTTTCATCTAAAACAACCAAGACTCTTCTGGGACCTTAAAAACTAACACATCTATTGTGGCCTAAATTTTCATGGATTCAAGTCCACTTTATCAGATTCATGAATCAAAATCTTTATTAGTAGGCACATAACGAAGAAAATTGTAAGGTGGGAGCTGAATGGCAATGAGGTGCAAAAATTACAGCAAGTGGATAATTAGAGCTTAAATATATGTTAGAGGGACACCTATTGCACTGGCAGATTGGTGATAATTTTTTCAGCATTGCTGAGATTATTGTGTTAACACCTGAAGTGGAACAAGGAACCAATCTCAAGAAACAGTCATAGACAGCACATGTATCATGGTAATAAAATGTCTCAATTTAAACCACAACTGATAGCACTGGCTTTCTTGCCTTTTAACTTATTATGCTTCATTGATGCTGGCATATGTATTTGATTTTGTATAGTGATGCTAGAGACATTTAATTTTTGTGAATTCTGTTTATGAATTGACCTGATCCATACCTGCCAGAATAATGTGCAAATCAGAACTTGCGTTCACTGTTCCCAAATGTCCTTATGCAGTTTTCAGCTCAGAAAACCTAACAAAATACATTTTAAAAAGTAGATTAATACAGAAATGGGTCAGAAGAGATTTATGAATAAATACATATGGAAGTGGCATATCCCAGAAATACACCCATCTCTAGATTTGTTACAGTGGGTGGTATTCAGTGCTAATCCTACTTAGAGTAGACCCCGAGACTGTTCAGGGTTGCCAGGAACAGTCTCCTTCAGCCATGAAAAGCCTGGGTACACAGGAATGTTTTAAAATTCCTCCTAAAAATCAACAATGATGGAGATATATATACCACAAATGCGGATCACATAAAGGAACAAGGAAATATTAACCCAACCTCCTAAGATGAACAACAATACAAAATTGGGTTTGTATGTCTAAGTCTATAAGATATAATACCCAGATTAATTAATTTTAATTAACAACAAATTAAACTTTAATTCCTCAGAGAAATAGTGCATATATAAAGATACAAAAATATTGTATATATCAATGAATAAAATATCTAAAATCTCAGTGTTATAAATATATATATATAATGTAATTATGTCTAAATGCTAGTTGATATGGCCAGCTGTAGTATGACAAACCAAGACATATTCACTAATAGGCAAAAAACCTTGCGGTTTAAGAACATACCTATAGCCAAGAGATATTTCTATCAAACTTTAAAAAGCAGGGAAATTGGGCAGCTAAAGTGAATGCACCAGGGGAGCAGGAGACCTGAGCTCCTCTCTGAGATGTTGGACTGCCCTACAAATTTGTCAAAATGCAAACACAATTTGGGTTGGTCTTTCACAGTCCAATCCGCTTCCTGTGTAGCTTGGAAGAAGTTGGTAACATGTGCCTGAGAAGGTTGTTAAGCAAGCATTTCTGAGTTCAGAACTATAAGTTTTGTAAGGTTTTGTTTTGAAATGAGCTTATGGGAAGCATCAGAATGGCATGGGGGGTATTTTCAATTTAACATTGAGGAATGTGAAAGATCCACGCTGGCTATAGTATACAGCCACTCTCGTGGCTGTATAATCAAAATTATATTGTTGACCAAATGCATTTCTATCCTATGTCTTCTTCATGAGTCAATACACATACTGTATACTGTTCAGTCTTTTCAAAATATTAATAGTTTGCTGTTGTATAAATATATTGTATTTTGACCTGTCTTCTCTATATTTTGGCTGACAAATCTTGAATTATTTTCAGGGCTTTCTCCAAATTAGTAATACTCACATAGGTCAGCCAGCAAACTATACACTATTTGTCTGAGAAATTAAAGTTTAATTTGTTTTGTTCTATTAATTAATTTTGGTATTATATTTTATAGACTTAAACATACAACCCCATTTTGTGTTGTTACGACAAACAGAGACCCACCACTGAAAAGGCCCTGCCATGGGTCAATGCCAACTGGGTAGCCCCTGGTGAGACTTCTACCAGTGTAATGGCCCTGGAACAATATCATTAAGCTCTGCTGGCAGAGTGGGCAAAAATGGGGCATGTCATGGGCATGGTGTAGTTATATCGTATTCTAAGGCTTAAGACCCTAGCCCATTATTTTTCACAGCACATTCACAATGATGGTTTAAATTTACATCAGGTCTGCTGCAGGTGCAAGTACTTTCCCCCCATTTAGTTCAATGAAAGAGAAAGAGAGAATGAAAAAGGAAAGAAAGCTGTTTTACCTCTTGCTGTCTTAGGATTGTTGTTGATCACAAGCTGAAAATGAGCCAACAGTGTGATGTGGCTGCAAAAAAGGCAAATACTATTTTAGACAGGATTAACAGAAGTATAGTTTCCAAATAGTATGAAGTATTGGTTCCCCTCTATTTGGCACTGGTTAGGCCTCATCTTGAGTACTGTGCCCAGTTCTGCACATCACACTTTAAGAAGGATGCAGACAAACTGAAACACGTTCAGAGAAGGGCAGTGAGGATGATCATGGGACTAGAAACAAAACCCTGTGAGGAGAAACTGAAAGAGCTGGGCATGTTTAGTCTTGAGAAGACTGAGGGGACAGGGAGATATGACAGCACTCTTCAATAGGGTTAGAAGACCTCAGTTTTTCAGCTGGAGACTCCAGTTTTGGGGGGTCCCTTCTGGGTCTCCAGGTGACTCACCTTAATCTCTGGAATTTTGCGTTGCATGAATGAAGTTGCTTATCACTTGAGGTTGTAGTTCTGTCCCTGTTTGAGTAAGCCCCACTGAATACATTAGGACTTTCTTCTGAATAAATAAATAAATATAGGATTGCACTATAAATATCTTTACAGGTTGTGTAAATAATAAATATATTTGATAGTCATGCTTATACAAATATTTCTTCATTTTTCATATTTTTGGTTTTTGGTTAGGAATCCTGACTGGTTGTGGGATGCTTAGTTTTCTGCCTTACTCGTAGGAACCTTGTTGTGGTTGGTATGGTACTGCATTTAAGAAATCATCACTGTCTTTTGTTCTTCTTGTATATGCATTTCATGTACCTTTATCCTCACTCCCTTTCATCCATAGAAGCAACAACAGTGGTTCCATGCGCTCCACTCAACCTTCTTAAACCCACTGATGATGCACCTTGTTGTTTGTTTCTTGTCCAATAATGGTAAAAGAAAATTCACATACTGGGCAGCTTGGCTGCAACTGTTGTTGTTCCCAAGCTGCTGCCTATGAAGGTAGACCAAATCATGTGTGCTTTCTCTTTGTCAGTTATATTCACTGGAATTGGGTTGGCTGATAAAGTGAGTTTATAGCAGCCCACAGGCAAGACAGAAAAGGGTAGAGAATCTTCTTACTCATTAAGACCTCTTTCTGAAGTGAAGGGTCAAATCTGTAAAGAAATTTGGGTGTTAAAAGGTAGGGGCAGGGCATTCCAGGCAGGAGCTTGCCAACCCTCCTTGGATATGGATATCTTTGCAGAGGATCCCTAGTCACGCTTTACCAACAACACAATCCACACCATATCTACTGAGAAGTAGTCCAATCTACTGAGAAGTAAGTCTATGGGCTTAGTCCCTTAGTAAGTGTGTTTAGAATTGCAGCCTTCAGGGTCATCCATCTTTACTCCTGAGTGCTCCCATCTAACATCTCCACAACATTAGGCTCCTTTCTTCCTACAGTGGCCTTCTGGTGACTGACCTGGCCTGGCCTGAGGGCACTTGAACCCTTTTTGCCAGAAGACTCTATCTTTTAGCTAAGATTTCTATCTTAATTTCAAATCAGATAAATGTTTTTGTATGAATTGCATGCACCAAGCAACTGTGGTTGATGCTTAATGTATCATGCTTAATGACATCACTTGGACCTGACCCATGATGTCACTTGAACCCACCCTTTGACATCACTTGGTCCCGCCCCAAAAACCTCAGGGTTTGGGATGCTTCTGACCTGGCAACCCTACCCTTCAAGTACTTGAAAGGTTGCCACACAGAGGAGGGCCAGGATCTTTTCTCAATAGTCCCAGATTGCGGGACATTGAATAATGGGCTCAGGTTACAAGAAGCCAGATTACAGCTGAACATCAGGAAAATCTTCCTAACTGTTAGAGCAGTACGACAATGGAACCAATTCCCTAGGGAGGTGGTGGGCTCCTCAAAACTAGAGGCATTCTGGATAGCCTGGAGGCATTTGGTATATTGTTTTTAAGTTGTTGATATATGTTTTTACTTTGACTGACTACTTGTATATTGGATGTTTTTATGTTGTGCACCGCCCAGAGAGCTACGGCTATTGGGCGGTATAGAAATATAATAAATAAATAAATAAATAAATAGCCACCTGTTGGGGATGCTTTCATTTGCATTGCGTGTTGAGTAGGGGGTTGGACTTGATGACCTTATAGGCCCCTTCCAACTCTACAATTTTATGATTCTATGATCCCTACCGTGGTATTATAAAACTCAGGATGTGGTGTAACCCCAGTTAAAAGGATCAGGTACCAGGAGACGTTAAAGACTTCTGCCTGAGATCCTGGAGACCTGCCATCAGAGATGGACAGATCGTTCAATTTCAGTCTCTCATTTTTCCATTCTTAAATCCACCACCTTCCGACATCAGTTTGCATTTTTTCTTTTTCTTTAAAAGCTCCTGCAAATATTTCAGTGTGCATTATTGTATACAGTTTTATGATATATACATATTTTTGCAAGCTGTTCCCCTTCATAGAATGCATTTTTGTATGATTTTTACTAATATATGCATTTTTATTCACATTTTGGAGTTGGAGAACCGTACCACAAAATTTGGAGAAGTGCATAGAGGGCTGTATTTCGCTTCGTGTGTTGTTTTGAGAAATTCTAAATATGTAGGTGTTCATTAAATTCTGAGTAGAACTGAATTTATCCTCTGTCCCTAATCACAACAAGCACCCCACCAATATATAAACCCAAGCCGAGCAGGAAACATGTCAGAAAGGATGTATGGCATGGGGCTATCCCTCCAGCCCCATGTCACACCCACTTAATGCTCACAAGGGGGAACTCTGGTGAAGGGGATAATCTGGAGAAAGGGCACTTTACCAAAAAAAAAAAAGGAAGGAAGGAAGACCACAAGAGACAATGTTGCAAAATGTTAATCTCCTGAGAACTAGCACACATGCTAATACCTCTCAGTCTGATGCCCTAACAGGAACCAGGCCTTGCGACTCCAGGCATAGGATGTGACAGAAGTTCCACAGGTGTAGCAGCAGTGTATCTGTGGCCAGAGGTAATTGCAAGATATAGGGGTTATAGTTATTACATTTATTGTTATCATTATTATTAACAACAACAACAACAACAATAATAGCCTGCCCTTCCTCCCAGAAGGAACCCAGGGCAGCAAACAAAAACCTTAAAAACACTAAAACATATTAAAAACAGACTTTAAAACATATTAAAACAAAAATCCTATAAAAACAACTTTTTAAAAAAGCTTTAAAAATCTTTAAAAAAACCCAAAAAACTTCAAAAATCTTAAAACGCAATTCCAACACATATACAGACTGGGATAAGGTCTCTACTTCAAAGGGTTGTTCAAAGAGGAAGGTCTTCGGTAGGTGCCAAAAAAGATAATAGAGATGGCATCTGTCTAATATTTAAGTAAAGGGAATTCCAAAGTGTAGGTGCCACTCACAACACTAAAGGTCTGCTTCCTATGTTATGCAGAATGGACCGCCTGATCAGATGATATCTGCAGAAGGCCCTCATCTGCAGAGTGCAGTGATTGGCTGGGTATATGAGGGGTATCCTGGTCCCAAGCTGTATAAGTCTTTGTACACCAAAACCAAAACCTTGAATTTGGCCTGGTAGCTAATGAACTTTTCTGGTGCAATGCCCATTATTGCAGACATAGGGAGACACAAATGAAAAGGTAGAAAATAAAGCAATCCAGGGCTTAAATTAAACATAAACATTGTTGCTAAGCATCTAGCAATCGCATCTGCTGCAGTTTATCCGGGGCGTGGCAACAGGGCAATTTCACCACTGTAGACTTCTTACAATTTTTTTTATCAAGAGGTTTTAACCCTTTCATACCACATGTTCAGCCATCTGTGCAGCGTTATGATTATAAAACCCATGATGCAGCATGAATGTGAATGAATCATACATGTGCAAAAAATGATCTGTGGTCTTGTCTGAAGGCAAGCTGTTGACGAAAGATAGAATGAAGGTAATGGACTTTGAAAGTGCAGATAGGCTTTCTGTGGAAATTCACCATGGCACACTCAGATTGGAGTTTCTCTTGCAGATGTTTCATGCGTCCTTCTATCCATCTATTGACATCAGGGATTATGAAGCAAGGTTTTTGTTGTTGTTTTAGCGCAGACATCATGACTTCCAGACAAGTTTGACAAATTGATCCTCGGTATTAAACACTGATTGGGTTGTATTCCGAATCTGCTGTGCAAGAGGCAGAAAAAGTGTCAGCAGTGCATAAAACCCACAGTTTGATCCTCGTTGGGCCTGAGCAATTTTACAGCTGACAGAGTGTGTGCAACCACCACTTATTTACGGACTGTCTGGTCTTAAAAGACATCCTTGCTGCAGACAGAAAATTATTAACATTGTTGAAAAGGATCAAGGGGGAGATTGTCTTTCCTTGAAATAATGAGAACACTAAAGCAGGCAATCTTCTCGAGGGCCAAGCTGTAAGTAATTAAACTAGGTGATGTTATCACACTGGTAATGTATCTCTAATTTATACCTCTTTTATCCCAATGAACCAATAATGTAGTTCAGTGTAAGATGAAGAGATCTTACGAGGGAAGCTGAGCTAGTTTTTTATACAAGATGGGAGACATATTTCCTAAGGATATGATGGAAAGTTATATGAAAGTGGCAAGAAGTTTTAGGGCAAGAGGAATTTCATCATCAGGAAGTTGCCATCGTTTAGAGCAGCATGCCCCAACGCATCACCCATGGGGACATACTGTGGCACCTGCAAGACTCTCTACCCCCCTCTGTTTCCTGCCCCTTCAACCCTCCTCCTTTTTAAAAAAATGGAAGCACATTTAATCATGTGAGCTCCCACTTGCATTTTTCAATGTGTGTCCTTGAAAGATCTTAGGTGTATATACCCAAACCATCTAATTAGTAAAGTGGCTCTGAGTTAGATGGGCGTTTGCTTCACCTACACAGTTGCTCTGCTCTGGTGGCCATTTGCCCAGGAACTGGAGAGCCAAGAGAAGAACAGCTTGGCCTCTACCACCAACAAGGGTGCCAAGGCTGCATTCCCTTCCTCCCAGAAAGAAGACCATGGTCAGTGGAGGATGTTAACCAAATATTAGAAGCTCGGATTGGTTGGCCCTGCCAGCCATTGGCTCTGGCTCCACCTCCTTTTGGGCTCCCTGCCTTATGACCTGCAGGTGTCAGTGGGCACCAGCCACCACTGATCTCCGCCTGGAATCTGCACTGATTGAACTTTTAGAGCAAAGTGTCACACACCAGGTTTAGAGATTACCATCCAGGGAAAGCTTTTTTTTTTTTTTTGAGAGAGAGAGAGAGAGTGCAATTGAGATTGTTATTACCAAAGCCAACCACTTTCACCTTGATAAGAAAGACTGTCTGAAAGTAAACTTTATCAAGCAGAAAGCTGAGCTTGGCACTGAAACCCTCTGAGTCCAATCTGAAGCCGTGCAGTGTAGTGAAGAACCATAAACACTGTGAAGTCACTTTCCTTTCAAATGGAACGTGCATTGCCCGTTTATCAGGTTCTGGGTGTAATACAGATTTTATTTTGTTTTTTGGACACTACCTGGACAGATGTCGCCAAACTTTTTGGATCAATGGGCACATGTGGAATTTTGAAAAGTGCTATAGGTGCCTGTCACAAAATGGCAGCTGTAGGGGCATGGCATCAAACAAAATGGCTGTCATGGGGATGTGGCCTAACAAAAAATACCCACTGTGGCGTTGTTACTAAAGATGGTGGCCACACATAGCAAAGAGGTCACAAGAGCCCACAGAAGCACAGTTTGCATGGCTTCTTCATCTCCCTGAAATTAGACTGCATTCTGAAGCAAAAGTAGAAAGGCAAGTCCCCCCACCGATTTTTTGCCCCAACCCTCTTCCACCTGAATTTGGACCAAATTTTCAGATTGTCAAACATTTGGTCCAGCATTAATTTAAATATGAACTCAGTAAAGAAGAAGTTTGATAGGTTGCCAAGTTGATGTCATGTCATAGTGAGGTCCATTTGCATGAGCTGAATGGACTACCCACAGCAAATGAACAGGGTGTTTTGCATTATTTCAGGTCAATAGTTTTGAATGCATTTCTGCATGCCAAAGTTCCCTAACAAGTGTAGCTGTGATATAATGCAAAATGGTTGGGATGGGGTGTGACATAGCACAAAATGGTTACCACATCTAAAAGAGTAGGAAAAAAATACAGGACAACAAAATAGTTTGGTGACATCTGCCCAGGCATGCCTTCTCCCCCCACCTAATCAATGGGAGAAAGACACATACATAAGTCACCATGGCACTCACCCACAAGAGAGATGTGCTCTGCACCTCTCCTATCTTCAGAACAGAAGGGAGGGTAGGTGTCCAATCCTGTCATCCACTGAATTTATTGTATGTATAAGAGTTTGTGTTCAGCGTAAGAGAAGTTGAGCCAGTGCAAACAGGAATTGAGCAGGAAAAGCAATCTCTTGTGCATTTAGATTTTTGAGGGAATATTTACTGAAAAGTTTTGTGGGTGCTAAAGGAAGCACACTGGCACTCATAGGTGCCACATTGATGACTCCTGGTCTGAGGTGTTCACAACATGGCAATGTTAATTGACAGAACAATTCCTGTCAGTTACTATGCAGAGTTACAATGGGAATGGCGGGAGAAATCTATAATTATAATTCACTAATAGGCAAAAAAAAAAACCCTTGTGGTTTAAGAACATAAGAACATAAGAAGAGCCTGCTGGATCAGGCCAGTGGCCCATCTAGTCCAACATCGTGTTCTCACAGTGGCCAACCAGGTGCAAGAACACTCTCCCCTCCTGAGGCTTCCGGCAACTGGTTTTCAGAAGCATGCTGCCTCTGACTACGGTGGCACAGCACAGCCATCATGGCTAGTAGCCATTGATAGCCCTGTCCTCCATGAATTTGTCTAATCTTCTTTTAAAGCCATCCAAGCTGGTGGCCATTACTGCGTCTTGTGGGAGCAAATTCCATAGTTTAACAATGCGCTGAGTAAAGAAGTACTTCCTTTTGTCTGTCCTGAATCTTCCAACATTCAGCTTCTTTGAATGTCCACGAGTTCTAGTATTATGAGAGAGGGAGAAGAACTTTTCTCTATCCACTTTCTCAATGCCATGCATAATTTTATACACTTCTATCATGTCTCCTCTGACCCACCTTTTCTCTAAACTAAAAAGCCCCAAATGCTGCAACCTTTCCTCGTAAGGGAGTCGCTCCATCCCCTTGATCATTCTGGTTGCCCTCTTCTGAACTTTTTCCAACTCTATAATATCCTTTTTGAGATGAGGCGACCAGAACTGTACACAGTATTCCAAATGCGGCCGCACCATAGATTTATACAACGGCATTATATAGGCTGTTTTATTTTCAATACCTTTCCTAATTATCGCTAGCATGGAATTTGCCTTTTTCACAGCTGCTGCACACTGGGTTGACATTTTCATTGTGCTGTCCACTACAACCCCAAGGTCTCTCTCCTGGTCAGTCACTGCCAGTTCAGACCCCATGAGCGTATATGTGAAATTCAGATTTTTTGCTCCAATATGCATAATTTTACACTTGTTTATGTTGAATTGTATTTGCCATTTTTCTGCCCATTCACTCAGTTTGGAGAGGTCTTTTTGGAGCTCTTCGCAATCCCTTTTTGTTTTAACAACCCTGAACAATTTAGTGTCGTCAGCAAACTTGGCCACTTCACTGCTCACTCCTAATTCTAGGTCATTAATGAACAAGTTGAAAAGTACAGGTCCCAATACCGATCCTTGAGGGACTCCACTTTCTACAGCCCTCCATTGGGAGAACTGTCCGTTTATTCCTATTCTCTGCTTTCTGCTTCTTAACCAATTCCTTATACCTATAGCCAACAGATATTACTATCAAACTTTAAAAGCAGGGGAATTGGTCAGCTATAGTGAACGCATCAGGGGAGTAGGAGATCTGACCTCTTCTCTGAGATATTGGACTGCCCTACAAATTTGTCAAAATGCAAACACAATTTGGGTTGGTCTTTCACAGTCCAATCCACTTCCTGGAAGAATTTGGAAGAATTTGGTAACATGCACCTCTGAGTAGAAGACAGGGAATTCAACAGTAGGTGGCGCCAGAGCCAATGACAGGCAGACACAACTATTCTAACTTTGTACCCATCCTCCTCCTCCCTCCTGAGTTCTACAAGGGACACCACTGAGACTCAGGAACAGGAAGCTGATTCATACTTCCTGACACAGTATGCAAACCAAAACACAGGTATCCTTTGAAATTCACACCGCCCAGCTGAGCATTATCCCCTGGACTGGTTTTTAAGTAGGAATAGTGGGCTTGGAGAAATCAAGACTGAGACTGGTGGGGCAGTACCTCATCTGCCCTAATGGACCAGCCTCCACTGTAAGAGATGGAGCTGTGCACCAGGAAGTCTGCTGTTCAGGACAGTGCTGCACTCAAAACTGTCCCTGCATTTTTTCCTTGACCATTGTCAGTCTATTTACAAGAAAAGAAAGTGCATTCAAAAATTGTCAAATGGAAGAGAAAAATTAAGTAAAACTCTTATGGCTGGAGTGCAGGGGTTTTGACGCTCTTAGCCTACATTCAAGGTAGTCAAGGGTATGCATGTGGGAGTGTCCTTTCTTTCATGCCACGAATAATCTCTCTAATGGTCTGCACTCTGCAGCCTTCCTGGGCGCTTGCATTTCCTGAAACCCCTGCAATGTCCTCAGCTGGGCAGTGTGAATTTCGAAGGATAGCTGTGTTTTGGTTTGTGTACTGTGTCAGGAAGTACAAATCAGGTAAGTTTGCATAAAAAACACCAAGAGAGTCCCCTCCAAGCTAGAAGTTTGGCAGAGATGGAAACAGTCTGTCAGATATGTTGCGAGTTGCAGCTTGAGCTTGCCAAATGGTGGTGGATATGATGTCACTACACAGTACTTAATTCTTTTTCCGGTGCACATGTTTGATTGGCCCATGTGGATGTAGTAGGACTTTTGGCGGATATGGAGTCATTGGACAGGGTGGTAAAGCCCAAAACTAAGAGAGCCAAAAGGTTTCTTGAGAAGAGAGAGCCAAAGCTCACAGAAAATACAAAGAATGCTAGGCTAATAAAAGGTGGAAATGCAAGTTTAACAGTAACTGAAGTACTCAAAGACATTTATGCTCTGAAAAAGCCTTTTGCTGTACTAAATTTTAAAAAAATTACAAGACCCTTTGAGGATCAAAGCTGATTGGAATTTTTCCCCAAGAAATCTGACTGTTTTTTATTCCTGTTTAGATCACATAACAAGAAGAGGCCTAATTATCTGATAATGTCACATGTATGATTATCATGTTCTGGATATGGTTGAATTAGGTATTGAGAAGTTTGTGGCTCTCAGAGATATCAAGAACAGCAAGTGTCCTGAAGGAAATAAACCTATGTTGATATCTGCTGGTGATGCTTTTGACATTAGTGAAGAACACAGAAGATTAAAAAGCCTTTTAACTGATTTTTTTTTCAGAGGCCCTGTCGTGTCCAGCATTCACCTTGCAGGCTTAGAACATGTTATTTCACAGCTGTGGATGAAAAAATCTATATGAGATGTTATAAAGTATTGTTGAAAAAAATCTGGTTGCAAAATACCAAGAACTGAATTTGAAGACATGGGATCTTCGCTAGATTTGGTGATGAGGAGGACCCATTTGGCATTGGATGATCTTTATAAGTTATCTTATAAAGCTCCCAAGCCAACGAAGAAGAAAAATACCTCCCATGATGTCTTTGGTACAAAATATGGACAGATCCACATGCAGAAACAGGATCTGGAGAAAATGCAGACTAAGAAACTGAAAGGTTTAAAGAAAAGGCCAGTTGAAAAGAAGACTGACGATGGAGGGAGTCCAAAGAAAGCAAAGTTAGGATGATAAGCTGGGACTGGACTGAATATAAATTGGCTGCTGTTTTGATTTTTAACGTATTTAAATGCTACACACTCATGAAATATATTTCGAATGAGTTTTCATGCAAAATGTACTTTGTTGTTTCTGTAAGGTTGGGATGTTTTTAAAGGGAGGAAACACTTAATCATTTTTTAGGAGGCTTTTGGACAAGTTTCTTCTGATTACCGCTTGGAACAGATACTTCTGTAGTGGCTTCCAACCATTCTAGATGGCTTGTTCTCTTCATTCTCTCCCAGTCCTTGCTGTCATTAATTTTTCATAATATATGTTTTTTAATACGCAGATGCATGCACATGCACAGAGTGATCACTAGCATGAATTGAAATGCACTTGTGATGTGGCATTAAAAAACCAAACAGAACGGGATTTCTCCCCCTTCTCTGACTCACACTGCCCCATTTTCAGCCTGAAGGGGCACAACCCAGGAAAATGGCATCACTTAAATTCTGCTGATTGTATAAACTGGTCCACAGTTTCCTAACTTCAAGCTATGTGAAATTTTCAGAGTGTTATACCAACATCCGTTTTGTTGCCTCTGCTAGTTTTATAATGACACTGACACCTTGAACTATCTATTGATATTTTCCCCTTGGCAACACTTCTGTCTCCCAGTAGTGTCTTCATATGTAGCAAATTCAACCAGTAATATTATTTTTTTTAAGCTCGTACAGGTCTTGAGAATGTATCATCCTTATCGGCTTCCTGTCCAATTCTATATCGATTTCAAAATCATACTGTTACTCACGCCTCTCTTACCTGGCTTCTTCCCTCTACCCCTGGAAAGGGAAAAGCTAAGGATCAATGTTAAGCAGCCCTGGGCACTCTGATGATTATACAAGCATCTCCCTGACTTGGTTGTTCTTAATCATAAACCCTCCTTAAGTACAACTGAGGGGACTAGAATCAGTATATTTGCCATGAAAATCATTCCTATAACTCAAAATGCACACCATGACAGAAGATCTGTATTATTGAACTAGGATCTGCTTCAATCATGTAAAGAATGGAGAGGAGGCATTTTAGGATGCTTGCACTGTGGATAAGGTTGGGCTTTGGATACAGGTATATGAGGTGGAATCAGGAGAGGGCTACCTAGTGTGAGCGAGTGTGCCATTTATCACTCCAGGTAACCCTCTCCTGACTTTATTGATGGTACAGTGTTTTTATTTGCATTGTTTTTTCCCCAACTGAATTATTAAAAAATAGACTTTAAAAACTGAAGATATCAAGTATGCAAGACATCAAACCAAACACACTGTGTATTAAGTATATCAAACTGAATAGATCAAATATGTTCATTCCAGTACTAATGAGTTGCCCACATTTGAGCTACTGCGGAGAATGCAGTATACAGCATTGATAAGAATGACAGAAAGAGGTGGATCAGCAAGGAGTGGTCTGAACAGAAAATGAACTCTGCTGTTCCATATCATCTTATAATTGCCACTGATTTCCTCCTCATGTGAAATTCAAGGTGGATTTGAAGGATCCTATTCTGACATTATAGCTGTGGTGCTTCTTCAGATTTGATTGGGAAGGATTTTGCCTCTCACCCAGATGGAAGCACAATGTGCTCTATGACTGGCTCCAATCACATGCAGGGGGCCAGCCAATCAGCATGGGGGGGGAGCCTGGTTTATACAAGGGCACTCCTCCCAGGTTTGTGGCTTCTTCAGTCGTTGCAGCAACCCACCCACCCATCCTTCTATGTCAATGTGGTTGGGGAGACGCCCCTCACAATTGGCCCACTATGTGATTGGCTCTGGATGTGGTGCATCAATCTGGTTCAACCCTTATTTGGCTTTCGTTGCAGTGAAGCAGGTAGTGTAGCCAGGGGGAAATATTAGGATAGGCACTGGAGAGCACTTGAAAGCATCCCCTAGGTGAAGTGATGCCTTCCCAGCCTAGGAAAACAAGAACATGTCCACAGGACCAAGTACACTGTTGTGCCTCCCTTCTCTCACCCATCAACTCCTCCAACCTTGCCAGTAATAGCAGGTGAGAGGGGGACGTTTTCTGTACTGCCCAAGTACACTTTTACCGAGAGCAAAGCTGCTGTGTTTCCCCAGCCCTTGCTACAACTACCAGGCTTTCAGAGGGGGCCCATGCTGCCTTTTGTACTTTCCCTAAGGCCTATATGAAGCCCTTGGGAATGGTCATCAGGAGATATGGGGCAAGGTGTCAGCAGTACATTTATGATACCCAGCTCTATTTCTCTGTAACATCTGAATTGGGAGAATTGTGCAAGCCCTGGACCGGTGCCTGGACTTGGTGATAGGCTGAATGAGGGCCAATAAACTGAGTCTGAATCCTAGCAAGTAGTCTGAAATCCTTTAAAAACACATTGAAACAAAATACCTTTAAAAACATCTTTTTTAAGAAAGGTTTAAAAACGTATTAAAAAGCAATTGCAACACAGACGCAGACTGGGATTAAGGTCTCTACTTAAAAGGCTTGTTGAAAGAGGAAGGCCTTCAGTAGGCACCAAAAAGACAACAGAGATGGTACCTGTCTAATATTTAAGGGGCGGGAATTCAAAATGGCAGGTGTCACTATACTAAAGTTTCATTTCCTGTGTTGTGCAGAACGGACCTCCTGATAAGATGGTATCTGCAGGAGGCCCTCACCTGCAGAGCGCAGTGATCGGCTGGGTATATAAGAGGAAAGATGATCTTTCAGGTTTCCTGCTCCCAAGCTGTATAGGGCTTTGTACACCAAAACTAGAACCTTGAACTTACCCTGGTAGCTAACAGGCAGCAGGTGCAATTATTTCAACATCGGGGTGACATGTTGCTGATACCCTGCCCCAGGGAGCAGTTGCACCACCTCATTTTGCACCAGCTGCAGCTTCCAGACCAACTTCAAGGGCAGCCCCATATAGAGTGCATTACAGTAATTATACAGCCATGAGAGCTGCTGCATGCTATAGCCAGCATGAATTTTTCACATCCCGCACTCTCCCCACTTGTGATACCCAGCAACTGGTATTTAGAAGCATACTGCCTGTGACAGTGGAGGCAGAGCAGTAGTGATCGGTAGTCTTATCCTGCATGAATTCGTCTAACCCTTTTTTTAAAGCCATCCAAGCTGGTGACCATCACTGTCTCTTGTGGAAGCGTATTTCATAGTTTAACTATGTGCTGTCTGTCCTGAATCTTCCAACATTCAGCTTCATTGGAGGTCCCCTACCTCTCATTGCTGAATGGCCTGAGGGGAGGGGAGCGTCACTTGGGCCTAAGAAGAGTCTTTCCCCTGAATACTAGCCAGTGGGAGTGGGATGGAACAGTGAGCACCCCCCTTGGCTTGCATTTAAAACGGACCTGCAATGAACAGCATGGATCCGTTATTTTCCCAAAGGACTCTAAAGACTATGGGCTCCAGTGAATTTCTGGAGATGTACAATGTAGCAAGTTCGCTAAAGCTAAAAAGGAGACTACTTAGAAATGTCTTACATGATGCCTTGAGCTCCACCACTGAAGAAAGGCAGGCTGTTAATGAAATAAATATGTAAACTGGGGTGGCTAACCATTGGCTCTCTAGATATTGTTGGACTACAACTCCCATCAGCCCCAAACAGCATGGGCAGTGATCAGGGATGATGGAAGCTGAAGTCCAGCATCATCTGGATGACCACAGGTTAGCCACACTTGAAATAAATACACAAGCCTATAAACCAACCTTCTACCAACCCTGGTGCCCTCCAAAAACAATTGGATTACAACTCCCATCTTGGCCTTGACAATTGACCATGCTGGCTGGAACTGATGGATGTCGGTGTCCAAAACATCAGGAGGACACCAGCCTGGCTACTTGCTATAAATTTGCATGATGGCAACCAACTAACCCTGAGCATATTATCCTGCTGTGGAAATCTAGTTACCTGTCCTGGAAGGAATGTCCACTCTTGAGATGAAGGGAGATGGGAAAAGCTAGCACCCAGAAGAGCCTGAGCCATGTCCCAATTCAGAGATGGGAAATCCTTGGCTTTGCAGATGCGGTCAGACTCCATCAGCCCTAGCTATCATGGTGAATGGTCAGGAATGCTGAGCAACATCTGGAGGGATGTGTGTTCCTTATCCCTGTCTTAACAGCTTGGGCTGGCATAGGATGTTAAGCACATAGGCAGCTGCCTTGCTATAGCCAGACCATTGGTCCATCTCGCTCAGTATTGTCTACACTGACTGGCAGCATCTCTCCAAGGTTTCAGGCAGTGGTCTCTCCTGAGCCCACCTGGAGATGCCAGGTATTGAACCTGGGACCTTCTGCATGCCAAGCAGATGCTCTACCACCAAGCTACGAACCTTCCCCAGATGTTGCTGAATGACAGCTCCCACGTCCCTGACCAATCCCCCTATTGGCTGAGGCTGATGAGAGTTCTAGTTCAACATCATCTGGAGAGCCACAGGTTAGCTATCCTTACAGTTTGAGGTAGGAGATGGACAAGAATCCTCACATCCACAGACAAACCAAAGAGTAAACTTTGTTCTTGGATTTTAAAAAAAAATATCTGAAAAACCATAGGAACCCCTTAGAACTGATTGCAAAAGCATGCTTCTGAGCCTGAAGGGCTGAGTTTTGCTAGAGCTTTCATTTTCTGTTTGAAAGGCCATAAAGCATTCTGAGGAATATAAATTCCAGGAATGGTAGTGCTGCTGCGTTTAATAGTTTGTCAGCATTTCCCATATTTCGAAGAGGTTTATAACATGGCCATAAAAATTCACTGAAAGATAGAACTTGGTAAGACTTGATAAGCACTCTTCCTGTGCTTTTGCCAGCATCAGATTTCCTTCCCCTCTGCTCATCTTTTTAAAGATAGAAGAAGAAGAAGAAGAAGAAGAAGAAGAAGAAAGCCACATGCTTTGGAAAATGAATAATAGATAGCCAATCATTTGCAGCAATAAAATTCATGCTGAATTGTTAGGCATCAATAGTATGCAGGCAGTGCTAAGTTCTGAGCCTCGGGGCCCTCTGCAGATGCCCCATTACACTGACCTGTGCTGCCAAGTCTGCATTTGGAAGAGAAAGGCAATTGAAGGAAATAGGCCATATGGAGACATACCCATATATAGACATTGAGGGTATGTGCTCTTAAGATCAGTGTGGCTGGAGGTACAGCACACAGATGATACTGCTCTGTTGAGAAGATATTCCTTAGTTGACAAAGGAAGAGAACATAGCCAGGGTCAGTGGTGGCTGGTGCCCATTGGGACTGGTGAGGCGGAAGGCAGACAGGCCAACAGTAGGTGGAGCCAGAGCCAATGACAGGTGGAGTCGACTAATTCTGGTTTTGTTCCCATCCTCCTCCCTGCTAAGGAGTTCTGCAATGGCAACGCTGATGTTAAGAGGAGGCAGTTGAAAGGCTGGGCTACCCCCCAGGCTGCAGGTAAGTATTCAGGAAGGCAAGTGGGGGATGTCTGAGGTTGGTGGGTCAGTACCCCATTTGCCCTAGTGGATCAGCTGCTGGTCAGGATTCTAGTATACATATCAGTCCTGGCAAATCCAGGAGAATCATGAAGGCTGAATTTGCACACCTTTACGCCCTCTCTGGGGAGTGAGGGTCAAACTGCATGTAATAATAAACGCATATTTTCATTTAATGTGTAGGCTTAACATTCAAACAGCATCAATGGAGGGGAGGGGGCGACTGGTCATTGTAGGATCCGAGCAGGCATGGGGGAGAAATTTAACCCTCCCCCCTGCTTGAGTCCAGAGGAATAGTATTCCTCTGAAGCGGCTATTTGCTTTAGGGGAAAATCCTTCACTGGTGCCGATGCAGAATTCCTTCCCAACACAAAACCTGTTCCAGGTGGGGAATTTTCCTCAGGACCCTGCTTTTTGGGAAGGATGCATTTCTCATAAAAGCTTATTAAGTTCACGGTAGGCCAAGTGATGTAAATATGCATGTCATGTTCTGATTAGTTTGATGGACTGAGTGGGAGCTCTGAGACCCAAGCACACCCTAGGAGAATAGGGAGCTGCCTTATGCCGAGTTGGACCATTGGCCAATCTAGTTCAGTGTTGTGTTCACTGCCTGGCAGCAGCTCTTCAGGCTTTCAGGCTGGGGACATTCCCAGCCATTTGGAGGTGCCACAGATTGAACCCTTCTGCATGCCAAGTCACTGAGCTGCCATGGAGCTACAGACTCTTCCTAGGGTAGATCCCAGACTTTCATTCCTGAGGTTGCTGGTCGTTGGTATTCATTATTAGGACACCATCAACATGCATGACAGTTTACAGGTCCCTGCCCCCTGAGGAGTTTAATATCCAAAATTTGCATCTTGAATTCCCCAGCAATGGTTCAGTATTATAACTATAAGAAATAGTGGTGGCCACCAACTTGGATGCCTTTAAAAGCCAATTAGACAAATTCATGGAGGATAAGCAATCAGCAGCTACTAGCCACAATGACTCTACCTCCATGGTCAAAGGCAGTAAACCTTTGAATGTCAGTCATCTGATTGACCTTGTTGGCTTTTTTTTTGTCCTACTCTGCATTGATTTAGTGGTGAGTATACTTGGCAGCTATTAAACAGGTTAACCGGCCACTTTAGCAGGTAGATCCGGGAACTTATCAGGTAGTTCGGCAAGCACCCTTGGGCACCTTTAAGGGTGAAATGTATAATGGTTGAATCCACTGACATGGTAAGGCAAACCTTTCAGGCCAACCTACAACACCCATTCAGAGTAGGCCCCAGGATTATGTCCCCCATTTCATGGGTAGTGATGGCGGCTGGTGTCTCCATGTCAGTGGGGCAGTGAAATCCACTTTGGGTTTATTCGAAACTTTCAAGGAGCTGTCCAACTAAAACCTAGAGCAGATTCCACTGACATGGAGCCACCAGCCACCAGTATTCTATACTAAGGATCTGTTCTGGTTGTTCAATCAATAAATGTGGCAGAGTTCACCCAATCTTGTGTCATTCCTTCTTATTTCCCTGCGTGGTCACAAAGCCCTGTGGGTGATATCAATACACTGGGGCTTTATTTATCATTTATTTTTGGTCCAGCTCAGGAATTGTTCCCCACAATGAATGAAAGAATTGGTAGCATAAATATTTGAAAATAGGTTGGCATAAAGTAAGGATGGGAAATCATTTTATCAGGACTGTAATTTCTCACTTGGCTTCACCCCAGTTTCCTGCCAACAATAAATTCTGCTAGGTTTTTGGAGAATTTAGACAGGATGGATCTTCTGCACAAAGCAGACTTGCCTTCGTCAGTAAAATATCTGAGTTCAGGCCTTTTGCAAGGTCAGATATCAGATGAAAAAAATGGAAATGGGCTGCCTTCAAGCCGATTCTGACTTATGGTGACCCTATGAATAGGGTTTTCATGGTAAGCAGTATTCAGAGGGGGTTTACCATTGCCTTCCTCTGAGGCGGAGAGGCAGTGACTGGCCCAAGGTCACCCAGTGAGCTTCATGGTTGTGTGGGGATTTGAACCCTGGTCTTCTAGGTCGTAGTCCAACACTCTAACCACTACATCACACTGGCTCTCAGATATCACATAGCACTCTAGAAATTGCCTTACACTTGTCAGTCTCTCTTGCTTTGACTTTGCTGTACTTCTGACACCATGCATCCCCTTTTTTCTGGAAACAACCAAAAGATATCCATAGATGTTTGTCCCTCAAACTTCGCTGAAGATGCTCCTTCATGGACCATTTTGGTGTAGTGCAGTGGTTCCCTACTCTTTTTCCCCATGGACCACTTGAGAATTGCTGAGGGTCTTGGCGAACTGCTTAGTGATTTTTCTGCCCGTTGCAGCAATTGTAATGTGCTGTGCTAGATGCTGTATGGTTTTTAATTGTATTTTTCTTGCTACTTTCATTTCTTATAGATTGTATTTTATTGTATTACAACTTGAATTCCATAGAATCTAAATTACAATACAATCAAACACAAAATGAGAAATAGAAGAAGCAATAAAATACAATTAAAGATCAGTATGAATATTTAATGCAAATGATGTACCATCTCCCATCTTCACCCACAGCTCTACAGACATGCCATGGACCTCCTGAATGAAGCTAAGACCACTGGAGGTCTACGGACCACTATTTGGGAACCCCTGGTGTAGTGGAAGGAGTTTGTAATGGGCAGGGTTGAGGAAGAAATAAGTTCAGTTCACATTTTAATGGGAAGCTACCTAATTTGCACTTCCCAAATCAATGCACAAACTGAAGCACTGATATCCTTTGAGATTTGAACCTCTCCAGACTGCAAAAAAGACAAATAATTGGGTGTTAGAACAAATTAAACCAGAACCATCACTAGAAGCTAAAATGATGAAACTGAGGTACCTTTGAAAACGGTTCGGAAGCTGCAGCTTGTGCAAAATGCAGCAGCCAGATTGGTAACAGGGACTAGACGGATTGAACACATAAAACCGATTCTGGCCCACTTGCACTGGCTGCCTGTATGTTTCTGTGCTCAATTCAAGGTGCTGGTTTTAACCTATAAAGCCTTACACAGCTTAGACCATAATACCTGATGGCCCTCCTCTCCCCACATGAACCCACCCGTACACTATGCTCAACATCAAAGGCCCTCCTCCGGGTGCCTACTGCGAGGGAAGCTGGGAGTCTGGCAACAAGGGAGAGGGCCTTCTCAGTGTTGGCCCCCAAATTATCGAATGATCTCTGTGACAAGGTACACCTGACGCCAACACTGTTATCTTTCCGGCGCCAGGTCAAGACTTTCCTCTTCTCCCAGTCATTTTAGCATGTGTTTTTAAATTGTTTTAATTGTTTTTTGTGTTTTAAAATTTGTATATTTGTTTTTATTGTTTTTAATTGCTGTGAACTGCCCAGAGAGCTTTGGCTATGGGGTGGTATATAAATGTAATAAATAAATAAATAAAAATAAATAAATCATACTTTGGACACATCATGAGAAGACTTGATTCTCTAGAAAAGACAATAATGCTGGGAAAAACAGAAGGGAGTAGAAAAAGAGGAAGGCCAAACAAGAGATAATAATAATAATAATAATAAAATTTTATTTGTTAGTCGCCCATCTGTCTGACTTAACAGACACTCTGGGCGACTTACACAATATAAAATACAATTTAAAACATATTCATACAACAGTCTCCATATTAAACAACATTGATTCCTGAACTTGCAAGATCTGCACAGGGTGGTTCATGACAGATGCTCTTGGAGGTCACTGATTCATAAGGTCGCCATAAGTCGTAATCGATTTGAAGGCACATAACAACAACAACAAATTTTGTGATGCACTTTTCCAACCAAAAACGTTTGTACAAAACAGTATACATTAGGGGATGGGGGAACATGAAAATGTGTATACAATAATACCTCAGTTAACAAAGCACATGCGTTCCTGGGCATTACTTCTTTAACAGAAACTTTGGTACCAGAAGAAGGAATAACATGGGGGGGAGGAAGGGATAGGTTCCTACACCAAAAAAAATTTTTTTTTCAGCAAACCTTTTTATTCAAAGCTAACAGTAATAATAATAATAATAATAAAATTTTATTTATTAGTCGCCCATCTGTCCAACTTAACGGACACTCTGGGTGACGTACACAATATAAAATACAATATCAACATATTCATAACAATCACAGTATTAATATCATATCATCTAAAAAACCCATCCTACACTGATACAGTATAAAACCTAACCCACCCCAGAGATCCCATAGGGCTGCCTGAAAAGCCAGGTTTTTAAGGCGCGGTGAAAGGTCATCAGGGAGGGGGCATGCCGAAGGTCAAAGGGAAGCAAGTTCCAGAGGGTGGGGGCCACGATCGAAAAAGCCCTCTCCCTGGTCCGCACCAGCCTAGCTGTTTTCCCCGGTGGGACCGAGAGAAGGTCTTGTGAGGCTGATCTCGTTTGGCGGCATATTTGGTGATACTGGAGGTGTTCCTTCAGATAAACTGGGCCGGAACCGTATAGGGCTTTAAAGGTTAATACCGACACCTTGAATTTGGCCCGGTATACAACTGGCAACCAGTGTAACTCAATCAGCACTGGGGTGATATGGTCCCGGTGACGGGTCTGCTTTATTAAGCGTGCCGCCGCATTTTGTACCAGCTGGAGTTTCCAGACCGTCTTCAAGGGTAACCCCACGTAGAGCGCATTACAGTAGTCTAATCGAGAGGAGACCAGGGCATGTATTACTCGTGGGAGCAGATGTATAGGAAGATAGGGTCACAGTCTCTGTACCAGATGAAGTTGGTACCAGGCTGCCCAGTACCCTTGTCTGAAATGAAATGACCAGGTAGGGTAAGCCTTGCATACAAACCACTTGAAGGCTCCTTCCAAAATGCATCCTGATTCTTCCAAGCTACACAGGAAGTGGATTGGACTGTGAAAGACCAACCCAAATTGTGTTTGCATTTTGACAAATTTGTAGGGCAGTACAGTATCTCAGAGAGGAAGTCAGGTCTTCTGCTCCCCTGGTGCATTCACTAGAGCTACCTAATTTCCCTGTTTTTTTAAAGATTGATAGAAATATCTGTTGGCTGTAGGTATGTTCTTAAATCGCAAACGTTTTTTTTTTTTTTTGCCTGTTAGTGAATTTCTCTGCTTTTTAACCCGGGTTGTAAGAAATGGGGTCCTGTGTAAGTTTGCTGAGAATGGATTGATCATTTGCATGCTTATTGAGTTCAGTGGGATTTACTCCCCTGTAACCATGCTTAGGATAGGTGAAACTGACCACAGGGGATGGGGAAGGGAGGAGGAGGAAGGGCAGGGATAGGGGAGGAGTAGGGAGAGGGGGAAGGGCAGAGGGGAGAAGGGGGAGGGGAGCAGGCAGATGGGGAGGGGAGGAGGAGGAGGCCAGGTCTGATCATTTGCATGCTTATTGAGTTAAGTGGGATTTACTCCTGTGCAATCAAGCTTAGAATATATAAAACGTGCCATGGGGGGAGAGGATGAGGAGAGGGAGGGAGGGATGGAGGGCTGTAGTGGGCAGGGGAGGGGAGGAAGAAGGGAGGAGGAAGGGAGAGGAGAAGGGAAAGGCAGGTCTGATCATCTGCATGCTTATTGAGTTCAATGGGATTTGCTCCAGTGCAATCATGCTTATGATAGGTAAAACTGACCATGGAGGGGGAGGAGGGGGAGCCATGAAAATTTACAGGGTTGTTAAGCAAGCATTTCTGAGTTCAGAACTATAAGTTTTGTAAGGTTTTGTTTTGAAATGAGCTTATGGGAAGCATCAGAATGACATGGGGGGTATTTTCAATTTAACATTGCGGAATGTGAAAGATCCACGCTGGCTACAGTATATAGCCACTCTTGTTGCTGTATAATATTAGGAGACATGTGCATAAAAATGTGCATACATTTTCATGGTTTTTTAAAAAGTTCAAAACGTTGCAGAACTTGAGAATGGAACCTGAAAGAAACTGAAATTCAAGCATTTGTCTGTCCCTATTTATGGGTGAATCTAATTCTGTCTGTATCATTTATGCATGTTTTTGTTCATCATTGCATTTCATTTCTTCACTAATTGGTGATTTGATTTGATTTTTTAAAACGTCTGAAAAAATACATATGCATCTATATTTGTCTTTGAGTTTGATTTTTTTGTGTTTGTTTTGCATATGTATTCCTGGACTTTTCTTTGTATAAGTAGTGATTGATTATTATTATTTTAAGCAGTATTGTTTTGGGTGTCCTTGTCTTCTTTTTGCAGCTGTGTGTATGAATTTGAATTGCTGCTTGTCTTTTTAATGTTATGTAGATTCTGATTTCCTTAAATAAATGTAAAGTTGGTGTGTACAAAATAACAACAAAAACCTCTTGGCTCCCACGCCCCATTTTAGATTGCTCTGCTCAACGGATATTTTCTTCAAAATGCATATATAAATGCAGCATCCCATAGGAAGTGCAAAATGTGGTGGATGGGATCTGCATATTAATCCAGGAAAGGAAATTTCGGTCATTCCATATCGGAATTTGCAAAGATCAAATTCCCGAAACATCCTTAGAATGAGCATTGAACAGATACCTTGTTCGGCCGACATATTACTAGGCTAGAGGACTGCACTGCAAAATTCAGGGTAGTGTGAAATTTGAAATAGTGTGCAGTTTGGTTCTTGTGTTTCAAAATGTGTGAATTAGGTAGGTTTACCTTTCAATCCAAACTGAGTCAAATTTCTCCCCTGTCCCTACTTACAAGTTTTGTGCAGGCCTGTGCTAAAGTATTGTGCATGGAATGGATCGATTCTGTAATTTTTCCATTCTATACTCCTCTGAGTCAACTGTCTTTGCTTTTGGCATCATGATGTTTGACCAGACATGCTGAAAAGGAGACTGAAGCATCAGTAGAAGATTTCTATTAAGTGCAGCCACTGAAGCAGAGTTGATCAAAGCCAACTTCTTTTCCCCCTGAGAAATGAATGCAACTGGATTGCCAGCCTCTTGTCCTTCTCACACACACCCCCAGTCTTTTTGCCTGATAGGGCTCTGCCAGCTCATATTTCTTTAGATGTTGGGGCATTAATAGAATTATCCAAAGGTGCACATTGCAGATGCCAGCTCTATCATGCAATACATGTTCTATGGGGCAGTGGGGCAGGAAAATCATCGGACATGTCCTGCATATGCCAACCTTATAGCCTTTCAGTGGCACAGAACATCTTTAACGCAAAGAGCACACTGGTTTATTCTTTATGTCATTTCATGCTTGTTTAAGCTGCTGTGATCCCAATACATAGCTCACACCTTCTTGTACAAGTCTCTTTTCTGCCCTGCAAAAGGACTTCAGCTTGAAAAGGATGGATGTCTCAGAAAAAGTTTATTATGTTTGCAATAGGCTCATATACACCTCCAGATATACATCTTGCATGCAATTAAATGCAAGAGGTGAAAGGTAGCCTGGATTGGATCAAACCCTAGTAGAAATTCTAGGTTTCAGTGGAAACTTGTGATTGGAATGTTTACAATGTAGTCCTTTAGCATGTTTACAGAAGCGAGTCTCAACTGAGTTCAGTGGGACTTACTCTCTATTAAGTGTGCTTAGAATTCCAGCCTAAGGCGTCACTCTAACAGGAGAGATATGAGAGGCACAGTGAGGTAGGCATGATTTCAGGGAGAATGGATACTAGTTGGGAACAGTCAATCAGCTTCTAAATAGTTATAACTCTTAAAAACTGGGTTCAAACTTCTTCACTGCAGGGATGGATGAATCTGTCAATTTTGGTTTCTCTTTCTCATTTCCCCCCAACTGGGCATGGAAAGATCTGTCACTTTTAGTTCTCCCAGTTTCTCATTTTTCAAATCTTAAAGTCAGTTTTCCACATTTCTGCAGCAATTTGCATTTAAAAAAAAAAAAAACCTCATTGAAATGCTCTTGCCTTTTTTGTGCAAATTTCTCCTAATAAACACATTTTTGTATGCAGTTTTGACTCATGTACACATTTTTGCAAGCAGTTTCACGTAATATAATGCATTTTGTATGTTATTTTCACTCATATATTCGTTTTCATGTACACTTTCCTGTAACATATGCATTTTTGTAAAAAAAATTATTTATTGGCGAACTGCACTGCAAAATTCGTAAAAGTGTTAATTTTAGAGGATGACTGTGTTTTAGTTCTCATTTGTTTCAGAAAGTGCAAATTTGATAGATTTGGCTTGAAATGCAAATTAAATCAAATTTCTCAACCATCCTGACCAACAACGTCTAGAGAGCCAAAGTTTTCCCACTCCTGCTCTACAGGATAGATCACAATGTTGAAGATTGTAGAAAACATCTCTGAGAATTGCACACTCATCTTCTCAAAATTGTTTTGGCTTCCCTCAAAATCCCTTGGATGACTTGCTAGAGAAAGGCCTCTAAATTCGCTGGGAATATTGCTTTAAGGAAAACAATGACTGTACTAAATAGCCTCTCCCCAGGACATCCACAAGTCTTATGCAAAAGCTTCCACACAAGCTAGAACCCCGATTCCTCAGGTTTCTAGATTACATGGAAGTCTTTCACAGATGGAAATTCTATTCAGTTCTCATTTAAAGCTTAATCTGTTGCAAGAAAGATGGGAGGAGTGCGACCCTGCTCATTCACCATGATCTCTTGGTGGATTTTGAGACTGTTGACCACAGTATCCTTCTGGAGCATCTCAGAGATGTGGGGGTTAGGGGACTGTGCTTTAGTAGTTCTGCTTCTACCTTCAGGATGTTTCTGCAAAGTAGTTATGGGAGACTACTGTTTGGTACCATGGGCATTGTTCCATCTGTCCCCATGCTGTTTAGCACCTATATGAAACAGGTAGAAGCTGTCATCAAGAGATTTGAAGTGAAGCATCACCAATATGCAGATGATACCCAGCTCTGTCTCTGTGTTCCATCTGAATCCGTAGAGGTGGTTGAAGTATTAGATTGGTGCTTAGAGGCTGTGATGGGCTGGGTGTCGGCCAATGAATTGAGGCTGAATCCTGAAAAGACAGAATTGTTATGTGTCCTGAGTTCTCAGGTCTGGGAGGTGGAAAGATGGCCCATTTTGGATGGAGTTGCACTCCTCTGGAAGAATCAGGTCTGTAACTTGCAAGTGTTCCTGGATTCAACTGAAGGTGGCTTCAGTAGCCAGGAGTGCTTTTTTTCAGCTCTAGCTGGTTTACCAGCTACTGCCCCTTTGGGGCAGAAATGTCTTGACCACAGTACTCCATGTTCTGGTAACTTCCAGATTTGATTATTGCAATGTGCTCTATGTGGGGCTGTCCTTGAAGACAACCCAGAAACTTCAACTGGTTCAAAATGCAGCAGCCAGATTATTGGCTGAGGCTACCTTTAGCTCTCATATAACACCTATTTTAAAACAGCTTTGTTTCTGGGCCTCATTTAAGGTGCCCACAGTAGTGTTTAAAGTCCTAAATGACTGAGGCCTCCAATTACTGAAGACCATCTGCTTCTCTAAAAACCCTCTCGGGTGTTGAGATCAGCAGAAGGAGTTATCTTGGTAGTTCCACTATCTTCAGAAGTTCAGGGCATGGTGGCTTTGGGACCTGCCAGTGAAGGGCAGACAATAACAACAACAATATTTCTTCTTATTATTTATTTATTAGATTTATATCCCACCCTTCCTCCCAGTAGGAGCCCAGGGCAGCTTTATAATAACAATAACAACCATAGGAAGCTGCCTTATACTGAACCAAAATGCTGGTCCATCTAGCTCTGTATTGCAGACATGGGGAAGCCTGGGGCCTGCCAGATGTTGTTGGGCCCGAACTCCCATCAGCCCCAGTCACCATGGCCAATGGTGATGGATGATGGGAGTTGTAGTCCAACAATATCTGGAGGGTCACAATTCCCCTTTCCTGCTGTATTCTTCTTCACTGACTGGCACCAGCTCTCCAAGGTTTCAGACAAGACAGGATCCTACCTGAAGATGCTGGGGGTTGAACCTGCAACCTTCTGCATGCAAATCATGTGCTTTGCCACTGAGGTGCCATGAAGGTAACTGACATCACATTGCTCCTGGGCATCTACAGTTCCAGTGTTTCACAACAGACTTATAGCAGGAGGCTCTCAATGATTGATTTGTATAGTTTAGTTTATTTTTTTTTCATGTTTTTATGTGCCGCTATAAGCTACCTTCCCCACATCTTTGGGAGCAATTGTGTAAAAGTAGCTTAGGAAATTGAAATAAAACATCCTACTAAACGTTGGAAGAAGCATGCAGACACTGCAGATCTCCTCGGCAAGAGGTAAATGAGACAGTATAGTGTAAATAGAAAAAAAACTTCTGAGTTTTAAAACCTGGCAGTTGATTCCATGCCAGAGCAGTTTTATTCTTGAGAGATACCAACTTGTTACACATCAAACCAGCTCAGACAGGAAAGAACAACAGAGAACACAAACAAATGGCATCTATTTTTAAACTTGCTTTCCTTTAGTTAACCCACATTCCCACCTGTCTGCCTCTTCTGAAGAGTCAACAAAGCAGAACAAAGAAGAGACACCCCACCTTATCCTTCCTGTCCACCTCCTTCCCACCAAAAATCAAATCCTCAGGGCCATGAGGCTTCCTGCAGGCAGAAGCATCACTCTCAAGCAGTCACCTGACACTGTTCTTTGAACGAGGAAGCACTGGCTATACTGACTGCTTGTTCTTCTGCCTGCACCAGTTCTTGAATAACGGATTATCATAAATGGACACGCAGGCGTTTTGGATGAATCTGTTTATGGTATAATGTATTTAAGTTTATGTTTCTGAATGTGTTGTAAGCGACTAACAAATCTTAATAATGATGGTAACAACAACAACAACTACAACAAAAACAATTGGATTGCCTTATACTGAATCGACTGGTTGTCTGCCTGACCACATGCTATCTGGCCTGTTTAGGCTGGGCTAAGGCTCTGTAGGGGAATCTGACCTGGAACAGGATAACTAGCAAGAAGTCACAGGAGACACCCAACCAGAAGCTGAGTTCTGCTAACAACAGCAGGATTCCAAGCAGAAAATCAAGAGTCAAGACCTGGAAAGCTCCCAGGGACATTGTCCCAACAAAGGTTGCAGCCAACCATGCTCCTGTTATGAAATCAAGGGCTGATCAAGTCGCACTCTGAGCTGTGAGGACATTTCACAGGGCAAAGATCTTGCTGGAAGAAACATTTCACTCCCGTGTCATTGGATGGCTTCAGAGTGGGACTTCTCAGAAAGCAATAGAGAAAAATCAAGGATCTTAGGTAGGTTGTGTGGTGCTGAGAAAGATATGGGCTACTCACTTAAGAGGTCTGAAGCTCAGAAGCCAGAATCGAATCTTCCTCAACCAGGCTGTGGATTTCTGCACCTTGATCTGGAACTCACCCAGATTTGTCAGCGGCGGGACTATGAAACAGGCTCCTCCTGGCCTTTATCTCTATGAGTCCCTTCTTCCTCAGGGCTACAGTTTGAAGCACCCGAAGATAGGTCATGATACTCTCTGCGCTGGCTGGCAGCAATTTTTCAAACTCTCCAGGAGAGATCTTTGCCAGATGGCATACCTCAGCTTAATAATGGACACATAAATTATTTGGGATGTCTCAGGATCTTGCAGTTATAGAACCTATGGACCGTGACACTGATGTCACAAGGAGGGTTGAATCTTCCTCTTCCCCTGCCTTGTATATACCACAAGGCAATGAAAGAACATACCTGCCTGATCTAAATCAAAGCCATCTGCCTTCGTGCTGTGACACACAGGGATCATTGAAATTCTGCACCAGTTCAACATGTTCTCCAAAAAGAAAAGAAAAAAAACACCCTGCTTGCTTTTTTTGCTGTGAGCTGCTCTACAGAATTTAGGTTCGGAAGAGCCTCGGTTTCTGCTTAGCAAGCCAGGTGAGCAGATGAGAGTATATCCCTGAGCCCCTTTCCTTACCTAGGCTTTTATTCATGAACAAGCCTCTTGATCAAACACTGCCTTTGCTAGATCTTCAGAAAAATCCATATTCATGAAGGCTCCCAGCCCAAATATAAAACCACTTATGTTCCTGCCTAGCAGGAGAGAATTATTTGTACTTCAGGCCTTTGGTGTGTTTGAAAGATCCTCTGTCTAGAAGAAAAGACTGCAGAAACAGGAACAGGCCTGGCACTGGCGAATCCCATCTCTTGAGGTAACCTTGTCTTGGTCAAAAGTCCTTAACTACCAAATGCTACGAGGTTTGTCTTTGCAACCAGATATCTCCCCAAGTACTGGCCAAGGTTGGAGCAAAGAACACAGGAATCCTATAGCTGGTTTATGTTTAGTGTTCCTGTACATATGCATAAGGGGATCTGCTAAGTTATGAAAGGGTCTAGACAAGGGATGGGAACCTATTATTCAGCCTGAGAGCCAGATTCCCATCTAGACAGCTTTTCTGGGGCCACATGCCAGTGGTGGGCAGGGGCAGAGGTAGAAACAGGCAGAGCAATGAATGTAAACCATTTGGAATTAATTCCCTCCCCTTAAATATTAGACAAACACCATCTCTGTTGTCTTTTTGGTACCTATTGAAGACCTTCCTCTTTCAACAAGTTTTTTAAATAGGGACATTATCCCAGTTTGCATCTGTGCTGGAATTGTTTTTAGTTTAGTTTAGTTTAGTTTTTTTTTTAAAAAAAGATGTTTTAAAGATTGATTTTTAAAGATGTTTTAAGATGTTTTTAAAGATGTTTTGTTTTTAAGAGGTTTCTAAGATGTTTTTAGTGTTTTTGTTTGACTTCCTGGATGGGATATAAATTCTACTTCTTCTACTTCTACTACTGCTGTTACTACTAATAACAATAATACATTTTATGTTTGTACAATAGGCTAGTAGTGCCTACATAACACTCATGCACCCCTCTCTAACCTCTATCCAGAGAAGCACTATCAGAGTTCTAGGACACATTCCAGCCAGTCAAAAACATTCAATGACGATGCAAAGCACGACCAGTGCAGGATGTAGCTGGGGGTGGCTAAGAAGGGGATGCCGTCTGTGGAGAGCCCTGGAGATCAGACAGAGAGGCCTGAAGGGCCACATTTGTCTCCTAGGATTGAGGTTCCCCATCCCTGCTCTGGACTAGTGCTGTGACAAAACAGAAGTCTTCACTCTGCAAAAGAGGCATTCCTTTTTTCCTCCCCTGTCTCTTTCACACAGAGAGCAGAAGGACTTTGAGGGCCATTTAGGGCTGGGGATGGTCCGTGTATGTATGCTTAGCGAATTAAATGTGCAAGAGAGCCATGTGGTCTTTTAAATCCACAGCTTAAAAAAAAACAGTCCTCCCACTGTAATGTGATGCCTTATGGTCACATGGTCAGTGTGGGAAATGCTGCTGACTTGTAAGTCTCTGGGGAACAGAGGCCCGTGCTATTGCAAGTGTGAATGGGGCTTTCCTAAAAGGTTAAGAGCAGCTGTTGAGGGGAAAAGCCCCACGCCACAGTGTGGGAGGATTTTGTTAAAATGTTACAAATAAAAAGACTACTCAGCCACCTCACATGTTTAATATGGTAAGAGGGCATGCACACATGCTCTGTCCACCCCCAGGGTTTTTTCCTCACCCCCCTTTACATGTCAATTTGATTTGCACCCCTCTCAAATTGCTGTGGGGAGGAGGAACCATGAAGGGCCTGATATAGCATCTGCCTGCTTTTGTCAACCTGCTGCGCTATAGATGTTTTGCACTACAACAGATAGTAGCCGGAGCTAATGCAGTCTAAAACATCTGGAGTTGGCATCCAAGTGCTATCAATCGCTATCAGGGCTATCAGGGTCAGGGCAATGCTAACAGGGCTATCAATGGCTGCTAGCCATGATGGCTGTGCTGTGCCACCCTAGTCAGAGGCAGCATGCTTCTGAAAACCAGTTGCCGGAAGCCTCAGGAGGGGAGAGTGTTCTTGCACTCAGTCCTGCTTGCGGGCTTCCCCCAGGCACCTGGTTGGCCACTGTGAGAACAGGATGCTGGACTAGATGGGCCACTGGCCTGATCCAGCAGGCTCTTCTTATGTTCTTATGTTCTTAAGTTGGCAGAGGCTGGTCTAGAAAGAAAGCCATTGGAGGACAAGCTGGAGGAGACTGTTTAACCAGAAAAATGTCATTAAACACAGGAAATGTGCTTTTTTATTAGACTTACAAGCAGTGGAGGCTGGTCCATTACTGCAAATGGAGCATTACTCCACTAATCTTAGTCTTGATTCCTCCAAGCCCACCTCTCTGCCTTCTTACTTCCAACCAGTCCAGAGGGTAGCCCTGGCTATCAGATTCCTCCTCCTTAGTCTCAGTGTTGCCTTGTAGAACTCAGCAAGGAGGAGGATGGGAGACAAAATTAGAATTTGTTGGCTCCAGCTGCCATTGGCTCTGACTCCACCAAGAGGCCGTCCTGCCTTCTGGCCTACCAGTCCTGATGGGCACTGACCATCACTGCTTATGTCATCAAACCCAGAGGCTCATCATAAATATATATAGCAGGGATTTGAAACCTGTGGCCCTCCACTGGGTTATAGTCAACTACGTCCTACTCAGAGTAGACCCATTCAAATTACTGAACCTAAGTTAATCATGTCCATTAACTTCAGTGGGTCTCCTCTGAGTAGGATTGGTGTTGAACACCATCCCATATGTTTATAGGAACATAATAAGCTATCTAATCTCCTGTAAGATCATTGGTTCATCCAGCTTATTATTGTGTGCACTGACAGGCAGTGGCTATCCAGGGTTTCAGGCAAGGGACATTCCCAGCCCTACCTAGAGATGCTGGGGATTGAACCTGGGACATTTTGTATCCAAATCTACCAGTTCTACCAGTGAACTACGGCCCTTCTCTGCCTTTGATCTACAGAATAGTCACTTGCCAGCATTCTGTCTTGCATTTTCCCAACACTCCGTCAGTTGATGCAATATTGAGATGTTTTTATATGAGAACTTTCTCCTTGGAATTCTGATGGTGTGTGGTGAGGGGAGATGGACCTCCCCACACACCTTCAGAATTCAAGGTGAAAGTTGGAAATTGGATTGCACTCCAGGTGTTTTACTGTTAAAGCTGCCTGACTCACCACCACATAAACCAGTCCTCAAGAAGTAAGATTCTTGAATAAAAAGTTTTTGAGGTGGGTGGTTTAACCCAGCTTGCCATTTCTTTGGTGCTTTCATCATATGCAACTTGCTGCACTTTGTTTCATTTTTCTTTTCTCTTTCCTTTATTTTCTTAGCGGAAGAAAAAAGACGGATGACAGAAATAAATGTGTTGAGCTGGTTGAGTGGAATGTGTGTTGTAATTGAGTATTCTCATCATCCTAAAATAAATTTCCATTTCCTCATTTCAATTACGTTTTGTCAGGTACTGTATCTTAAAAAGTTATTTCTCAATATCTTCAAGGCCCCTTGTAACAGCAGGGGCAGAAGATGTTGTGTTTTGCATCTGACCTTCAAGTGAACTTATCTCCAACCCCACATGCATTCTTCCTCTTCTTCTTTTTAAAAAAATATGAAATATAGCATTGCTTCATTTTGTCTCCAATCACTATTCATATAGATTTGCTCATCAACATGATGGTTGTCTCCATCTATGGCTGCTTTCACACATGGGGCTGATTGCGTTAATTTAACAGATTTAAAAGGTAGCGCTTCTGTCCCGATTTCTAAAATTCCTTTCACACTGCAGTACCTTTTGCGTTCAGGAATAGCAGCTTTTTCAGCCAATGTACCGGCATTTCACGCAACTGTCTTTCACACAGTTTGTTCTTCCCTCACCCGTTATACACATGCAGACTGTTCCCCACTGTGTAAGAGGTCTATGATCTAGTCCCATCACCATGCAATCCCTCTCCCTTTAGGATCTGACTTTTAAAATTATTTTAGTTGTATCAACACAGGGGTGTGTGTGGGAGATGCTGCTGTTATCTGTGCCGATGCCGGAATACCGGTACAATTTTCATCAGGAAAAAACAACAACCCTGCACTCGTAAAGGGTGGAAACACACTGCATGCTGGGATGCCTGTCACGTGAACAGCTGCAGCTAGCAAAAAACTCCTATGATTTTCCAGGTTCCCAGCCTTGCAAACGGATTATTTATGATATTATTTGTCACAAAAATGTGTACTAAACGTGCACTATAGTCCACTAGAATTCCAGGACTAGCTTGTATGTCATGTGGAATGATCTTCCTGACGAGGCACGCCTGGCACCAACATTACTATCCTTTCGGCGCCAGGTTAAAACTTTCCTCTTCTCCCAGGCATTTTAGTATTTTAGTATTTTAGTATTTAGTATTTTAATATATGTTTTTGTCTGTCTTAAAATGTTTACAATTTTGAAATTTGGATGTAGTTTTAAAATTGTTTAAATATGTGTTTTAATTGTAGATGGAAGTTTTAGTTTGTACACCGCCCAGAGAGCTTTGGCTATGGGGCGGTATAGAAATTTAATAAAATAAATAAAAAAATAAATGTGAAAGGTCAACTATAAGGCACAAATTACCAGGTAAGAATTCGTCAGAATAATGGAATAAAGTTCAGTGTGAAAGCAGCCTGTATATGAGGGACTGAAACAAAACAAAAACAAATTCAGATGCCTGAGAATGTACTTTTTAGGAACCGCATGGGAATAAATCTGGAAACATTAAGCAGAACAAATAACTATGGGTAGGTTATGTCAAAGAGGAGAAACAACAATCCCAACTAATTGGACTTATTGTGAGGTCAGTGGAAATGTTGTCTGTGTATGAGAGATAAACAATTCAGGAAACATCTATACCAGCCTTCCCCAACCTTGTGCCCTTCAGATGTTTTGGACTACAAAGCCTTATCGGCTGCAGCCAGTATGGCCAATGGTCATGGGTAGAATTGTACTCCAAAGCATCTGTAGTGGGGAAGGGTAACATATGCCTAACAGAAGTGGAATGCACCACGCTATTATACCACCTTACAGTCATGGATGTCCCCAAATAATTGTAGTTTGTTAAGGGTGTTGATTTGGATTCCTGCATTGTGCAGGGGGTTGGACTGGATGGGCTTATAGGCCCTTTCCAACTCTACTATTCTATGATTCTAGGCTGAGAGTTGTTAGGAGACCCTTAGTCTCCTCACTTATCTATGATTCCCAGAATTCTCAGAGGGCATGTCTTTGATTATTCCAAGCCACCTCGAGGCTATCTTGAAAGGCAGGGCATACACAGTGCTATGGACTTTGAAGAAGCACTAGTACAGTGTGAAAGGGACAAACAAGCTAAGCGGAAGGCATGTCAAGCAAATTTTCATCGTGACCGTCTTCCATGTGGAAACCTGTGTCCTCACTGTGGGAGGCTGTGTGGATCCAGAATTGGCCTCCACAGTCACTTACTGACCCACTGTTAAAGACCTTACCCTGGAAGACAATCTTACTTGGTCACGAGTGATCGCCAATGAATGAATGATGACACAGTCTAAATCACTCCTGGCATTTCTGATGTTCGATGAATGCTGGTGCTTACTGAGCCAAAACTACACTACTTGTACAGAAGGAAGAGATATCTCCAGGTTTGGTGGAGCCCCAGGATTTTCAGATATACGAAAAGGTGGAAACCCAAAAGCAGGCCAGAGAAGACTGAGTGGCCAAAGAACGATAAATCACTGCTAGGGGGAGAAAGAAATGATGTGCGAGAGGGAATGGAATGGACTGTCCTGAAGGAGGATGGCTATGGGTACGTCGCTTCATTAGTTGCCCCATCAATAAAGGGGAAAGTCACCTCCATCAGCCACTGTTGCACTTGCCCTCAAAGAGAAGGTCTTTGCACCTCACCTCTGTCCAGAACAGACCGGAGGGTGGGTCTCCATCCCATGAAATGTGAGCATGCTTGAGGAGGTATGTCCAACACAGGAGAAGCTGATTCAGTGCAAACAGGAACTGACCAGGAAGAGCAAACAGTCTCTAATGCACTGTGGATGCTTGAAGGGATATGTTGCAGGCCCCATAGGATGTATTGGTGGCACCCATTTAGGCCTGGTTGGTACCCCCTTACTTAAGAGTTGGATGATACATTCCTTGCTGCCCTAGAAGCTCTCTTCATGGGCTATTATAGAGTTACATTATCCCTGATTTCTTCTCACAGAAGAGCAAGTTCATGGTTCTTACTCTTCCATGCCATAGAGGTATTCTTTTTTTTGAGGGGGGGGGTTCATATGGAAAAAAGGTTCTATAAAAGCCAGGAACACATTGGTCTGACCTAGAGTGTTTTGAATGTTTGCAGGTAAATGGTACTGATATGATGGGGGATTGGGGAGGTTTTCCCTTGAAAGCTAAATGGTTGCCATTTTGTTCTTACTTCAAGCACCTCTCCATGGTAGAACACTAGCATTGCATGAAGAAGGCCCCAGGATTGATCCCCAACATATCAAAGAAGAGCTGGGAAAAACTGGTTTGGTGAGCTGCTGCCAGTCAGTGTCAACAATACTGAGTTAGATGGACCTATGGGCTGCCTTGGTATAAGGTAGCTTCCTAACATCCTCAGTGGTAGAGCATCTGATCTGTATGCAGAAGTTACCAAGTTCAGTCCCTGGTATCTCCAAGTAGGACTGGGAAAGACCCTTATCTGAAATCCTGGAGAGATCCTGCCAGTCAATGAGCACAATACTGGACTAGATGGACCAGTAGTCTGACTTAGCATAAGGCAGATTCCTATGTTCCCTGTACCTGTGATCCCCTCGACTAGAGCCATCTGGATGAAAGCATCATCCAGGGCTGCAACTCAGTGGTAGAAAATGCTTTGGATGTAGAAGATCCAAGGTTCAGTCCACACCATCTCCAGGTAGGGTTGGGAAAGAAACCTTGGTGAGCCACTGCCCATCAGAGTAGAGGATGGTGGAACATCTTTCAGACTGAGGGCCACATTCTGGAAAACATTCTGCGGGCCACATACCTGCATCAGAGTTCAAGAATGCATTCCAGCTAGGGAAAGCCACTCAACGAGGATACAAAGCAGGGCTGATGAAGGGCGTGGCCTGGAGAACGTCCCTGAAGGTCAGATAGAAAAGCCTGGAAGGCTACATTTGGCCCCCTGCCCTGAGGCTCCCCATCTCCTACTGTAGATGGATCAAAGTTCTGACTCATAAGAACATAAGAACATAAGAAGACCCTGCTGGATCAGGCCAGTGGCCCATCTAGTCCAGCATCCTGTTCTCACAGTGGCCAACCAGGTGCCTGGGGGAAGCCCGCAAGCAGGACCCGAGTGCAAGAACACTCTCCCCTCCTGAGGCTTCCGGCAACTGGTTTTCAGAAGCATGCTGCCTCTGACTAGGGTGGCACAGCACAGCCATCATGGCTAGTAGCCATTGATAGCCCTGTCCTCCATGAATTGGTCTAATCTTCTTTTAAAGCCGTCCAAGCTGGTGGCCATTACTGCATCTTGTCGGAGCAAATTCCATAGTTTAACTATGCGCTGAGTAAAGAAGTACTTCCTTTTGTCTGTCCTGAATCTTGCAACATTCAGCTTCTTTGAATGTCCACGAGTTCTAGTATTATGAGAGAGGGAGAAGAACCTTTCTCTATCCACTTTCTCAATGCCATGCATAATTTTATACACTTCTATCATGTCTCCTCTGACCCGCCTTTTCTCTAAACTAAAAAGCCCCAAATGCTGCAACCTTTCCTCGTAAGGGAGTCGCTCCATCCCCTTGATCATTCTGGTTGCCCTCTTCTGAACCTTTTCCAACTCTAGAATATCCTTTTTGAGATGAGGCGACCAGAACTGTACACAGTATTCCAAATGCGGCCGCACCATAGATTTATACAACGGCATTATGATATCGGCTGTTTTATTTTCAATACCTTTCCTAATTATCGCTAGCATGGAATTTGCCTTTTTCACAGCTGCCGCACACTGGGTCGACATTTTCATTGTGCTGTCCACTACAACCCCGAGGTCTCTCTCCTGGTCGGTCACCGCCAGTTCAGACCCCATGAGCGTATATGTGAAATTAAGATTTTTTGCCCCAATATGCATAATTTTACACTTGTTTATATTGAATTGCATTTGCCATTTTTCTGCCCATTCACTCAGTTTGGAGAGGTCTTTTTGGAGCTCTTCGCAATCCCTTTTTGTTTTAACAACCCTGAACAATTTAGTGTCGTCAGCAAACTTGGCCACTTCACTGCTCACTCCTAATTCTAGGTCATTAATGAACAAGTTGAAAAGTACAGGTCCCAATACCGATCCTTGAGGGACACCACTTTCTACAGCCCTCCATTGGGAGAACTGTCCGTTTATTCCTACTCTCTGCTTTCTGCTTCTTAACCAATTTCTTATCCACAAGAGGACCTCTCCTCTTATTCCATGACTGCTAAGCTTCCTCAGAAGCCTTTGGTGAGGTACCTTGTCAAACGCTTTTTGAAAGTCTAAGTACACTATGTCCACTGGATCACCTCTATCTATATACTTGTTGACACTCTCAAAGAATTCTAATAGGTTACTGAGACAGGACTTTCCCTTGCAGAAGCCATGCTGGCTCTGCTTCAGCAAGGCTTGTTCTTCTATGTGCTTAGTTAATCTAGCTTTAATAATACTTTCTACCAGTTTTCCAGGGACAGAAGTTAAGCTAACTGGCCTGTAATTTCCGGGATCCCCTCTGGATCCCTTTTTGAAGATTGGCGTTACATTTGCCACTTTCCAGTCCTCAGGCACGGAGCAGGACCCAAGGGACAAGTTACATATTTTAGTTAGCAGATCAGCAATTTCACATTTGAGTTCTTTGAGAACTCTCGGGTGGATGCCATCCGGGTCCGGTGATTTGTCAGTTTTTATATTGTCCATTAAGCTTAGAACTTCCTCTCTCGTTACCACTATTTGTCTCAGTTCCTCAGAATCCCTTCCTGCAAATGTTAGTTCAGGTTCAGGGATCTGCCCTATATCTTCCACTGTGAAGACAGATGCAAAGAATTCATTTAGCTTCTCTGCAATCTCCTTATCAGTATAAGGCAACTTCCCTTGCCCCTAAGTGTAGTCCACTTGGTTTGATCGTTACTTCCATTATAATTATAATCCACTGGGGTCATAATTGTCAGAGTAGTGACATTGCATAGCTAAGTGTGGCTAGAGATGTCAAGGCCTAGGGGGGGGAAACAAGATAATTGGGGAAAATGATTTTTTTCATCCCCCCCCAATATTTTGAGGAAAACAATGAGGAAGGTAGTTGCTAGAAGTGTGAAGCCCATTCTGGACTTCCGGGAAGGGTGACTTCGCTTGTGCCTGCTTTTTGAGATGAGCTCTCGTCTCAGAAGAAGCTTTTTCAGTTTTAAAATCAGTCAGAACGTTGTTTTTGACTGGTAAAGATTTTCTCCCGGGCAGGGAGAAACGTAGAGATTAATCACAAAAGCCTGTTTTTGTTGGGAGGACTGGATTTCATTAATTTATGAGAGAATGTTAAGCCAGCAAATGCCAGACGGACTTCCAACAAGCTCTAACTGATTAAGCGACACGTTTATCTTTTCTTCAAAGAAAAACGGATTTTAACAGGCAAGCATCCTTCTTTCTATTTTTTTTTCACTTGGTTTAAATCGTTGCAGCAAAAAGAGATTTGTCAATGAATCAGCTATAAAGAATTTCTGGGTGAGTTATAACTCTTCTCTTTTATTCACGAAATTAAGGAGGAAAGAAATTGAAAAAGCTTATCTTTGTTTTTATTGCAAAAAGCTGGCCTGGAAGTGCATTCTAAAGATACAAACGGAAGAGGGATTTCTATTTCGAGGAGGGAAAAAAAACAAATAAATTTGATTTATGAACTTTGGAGTATTATATGTCCGGGACTATTTTTTTTTTGGTCTATTTCATTTTGACGAATCTACTTGTTCACGACGCCACTAACTGTTTTGAAGCTGGGAACTAAATTTGTTTTGTATTCCTGAACAAATAAGAGATAAGGCAGGCTGTACTGTCTACACTGTGATGTCATCAAGCCTGGAATATTAACCCAATTGTGGCTGAAATAATTTTTGTTTTCGTGGTTTTAAGAATGGCAATCAAGAAAGTGGCTGAGACCATGGAAGAAATTATGTTTCAAAAAATAATGGATGAGATTGAGATAACGAAACAAACCCTGAGACAGGGTAGACAGGAGATGAAAACTGAATTAGGCAAAATGACGCAGGAGCTTAAAGAAATAGAGGATCTTGTGAGAGAGGAGACTGATGAGATTAGAGATGAGAAAAGAAAAATTAAAGGGAAGATACAAGCCCTGGAGATTGGAACAAATGTGGAATTGGAAAAAGATCTGGAGCTTATGGATATTAGAAACAAAGTTTACTGTTTGGAATTCAACGTTGTCTCTGAAGAAATAATGAATATATTAGAGATAAAGTTATCAATGTCTTGGATAATTTTCTGGACTGGAATGATGTGATGGAGCTTGACATAGAAAAAATCTATGGAATCAACTACAGATATGTGACAATGGAAAAATTCTCAAGAGATGAGCCAGTGCATTTTGTAAAAAAGAAGAACAGAGATATGACTTTACAACAATATTTCAGCAACATATTCAGAACTGATGGCAAGAAAATATTTGTGATAAAGGAAATTCCCATCAGACTCTTATTATATGACTATGGCTATGACAACAAGATTATTATGGGATACTGATAATGGAAGAATGGCTGCTGAAATTACTGGACTTAACAGGATTATTGATAATGGAAGATGGAATTAACATTGATAATGGAAGAATGGCTATTGAAATTATTGGACCTAACAGATTTGAACAAGATGGATTAATCGACATGTTTATTTGGAGAAAAATTGAAAGATATCTCTCTCAAGGAATTGAAACCTCTCTTTGACTTTTTGTGGAAAGAATAAAGTAATGTTTATGAGATTTGATGATTAATTAAGATAACTACTGGAGGAAAGTGATTTTATAATATAATTTAAGAGACAGGATTGTTATATATTGTAGACCTGTAACTGATCTGCGACAAATCGGAAGTCAACATTTTATTTTATTGTTTAGTTATTTTTGTTTTGTTTTTTGTCATTGAAAATTTGAATAAAAATTAATGATAAAAAAAGAAGAAGTGTGAAGCCCATTCTGAGTGAGGGCAATATTTCTGGCTCCACTTGCAGGAGGGTTTCAAATTTACCCCCCAACTTCTCCGCTATAGCTCTGCCATATCTAAGAACTAAGTATCATCTAGGATTTGAAAAATGGTAATGAGCTCTGATAACCAAAGCAGTGCTTCAATGAATTTGCACAGTTCTTTGAAGTGACTGATTGGAAGTGTTCCCAAACTGCATTTCAAGGTTATGAGGTCTATGTTGGTCCACAAAAAACTGTGATCCATCGCTTAGCATTAGCACTGAAATCGTAAATATACAATGGGTTTAGCTTGTTCAAAGCACAAATCAGGGGAAAGACTGGCCATAAAACCACGGCTGTTGCATTTGCTCTGCCATTAATAAGGAGTTTGATGACAGACTTTGACCATACTTATTTCTGACCTCATCTGTGTGATTTCCTGGAGTCTGAATTCCTGAAACAGCAAGTGAAGACCATCAAGCAACTTGGAGACCACCTTGCCAACCAGAAGCGCCTGGGAGTGCCCCAGAACGGAATAGTGGAGTACCTGTTTGATGAGCTCACCTTTGGGGAGAGCAGCTGGACCCTCCTGCTAAAACCTTGTATGGTGTGTTAGAATGAAAACCTATAAAGGAATGTGTTAACATGGTTGGGGGGGTGTTATCCCACATTTATGGCTTTGAAAAGAGCCAGCATCTCCTCTTATAAGTTAGCCATGTTGGACCGTAAGAAACTCCAAAATCCATAAAAGGGCAATGTCCAATTCTTAGGCCAACCAAAATGCTGCGGAATAGTGAGCAAGCTTTCGAGTCCTCCAGCGTCCTTCTTCAGGCTGAGTGTTAAGCAAAGCAGGAGGGTGGATGAGAAAAGCTGCCATGGTGCTCAAAATCTGCATCAGTATCTGTCTGCAAATGGACATTAGACAAGGTAGAAGACTGAGAAGATAACACTCTCCTGGGTGCTTTGCAGGTTTCGAAGACATCAAAAAGGAGTGTTGCCTGATCCTATGCCTGTTTATCCTGAAGGAAGCCTGCCTGAATTCAACCGTGCTTATCCCCCCTCTCCCTATAAATAGCCATAAGTCTGCAGCCTTAAATGCAGCAGCAGCTATATGGTGGTGGTGGGGAACCACCCTCCTGATGCCCAGTGACAGCTGGTGGCTCCATGTCAGTGGTGCAGTGGAATCCACTCCGGATTTTACAGCTCCTTAAACATTTGGACTTAAACCCAGAGCAGATTCCTCTGCACCACGGACATGGAGCCACTAGCCACCACTGCTGACACCAGTGCTGCTGCAGCTCACGTAGACGGTGCGACTGTAAGGTCAGGGCTGTGTGAGTGCAGCGGCAGCGCTGATCTGGTGCGGCTGCACAGTCCAGACTTGCCACCCTCCTTCCCTGCCCCTTTCCCATCCAAGAAAGCTGCAATAAAACGGATGTCAAAAGAGCAGCTCCACAGCGCTGCCCAGTGGCAGCTGGTGGCGCCATGTCAGTGGGGCAGTGGAATCCACTCCGGGTTTTAGTCCAACTGTTCAAGCAGCTCTTCAAGGAGCTTCCAAGCATATTCCACTGCTAAGAAGTCACCAGCCACCACTGGCTCTGCCCCCCCCCAGCACTGCTGCATAACAGACTTTAGGGCTGAACCAGAATGACCTTCTCAACAGTGCAACCCTTTTTGCCGGCTATAAAGCTGGAGGGACGGGCCTTAATAGAGGCAAAGTATTTGCCCACTGAATGCTTTTGGCATCCATGATCTTTGTTAATGCTGACATTTTTATTCAATATTTCCGATGCAGAAGATGCCAAAGTAAGATCAGCAAGCCTTGTTTCTTGCTTCCATCCTGACTGTAGCTTGGCTTCATGATGGCATAATTCTGTTTATTTTTCTATGCTGCTTCATAACACAAATTTCCCTTGGGCAGCTCATAATAAATAATAATTAAATCCAAGCATAAATATAAAATGAAACCGAAAACCATGAATCAATCAAGAAATAAATACACCAAACACAGAGGACACAACTTTTTCCAAGATAAAAGCAAATAAAGCACAGATTTATAAATGGAGAGGCTGAGACCTAAGTTGTTTAGAAAGCTTGGGTAAAAAGAGAGATCTTCACGTGGCAGTAGAAAGATCATCAGGATGGTGCCAGGTGAGACTCCCTGGGAAGGCTGTTCTGTAACATGAGGGCCACTCTTGAAAAGGTTTTCTCCCTGGTGGTTACCTATCTCATTTTATTTCACAGAGGCAACCTAAGCAGGGCATAAGTAGCAAATCCATGAAGACAAATCAGAATGAAGGCGGGAAGCAAGTGATAAAGTCATGAAGTCAAATAAGAGTGAGGGCAGGAAGCAAGTGGCAAAGTCATGAAGTCAAATAAGAGTGAGGGCACACCTGCAAAGAAGACTCATAAGACAAACCATTGAATTAAATGTTATATTTATTAACATATAACATCTTGTGAATCTAGAATAAAACATCTCCAATTACCCAAATTAGCAAATATAGGCAGGTGAGGAATTCAACTAATTCCGGTAGGGAAGCATCCCTCCAGTCCCCTGGGCATGTACTCCAGGCTGTAGCTGTGACTCCCCAGCTAAGGATGTGGAATAACTCTCCTTCCTTGCTAGGTGAGCCTTGTGTACTGATCCCCCACGTGCACCCTGGCCCCACTGTATGCGTGTTCATCCCAATGTGCATGACAGGCCACAAGGGGACACCCCCAGTTCCTCCCCAGACCTAATGGCCTGGCAGCTCCCCGAGGGGTGCCCCTTACCCAATAATGCCTCAATATACTTAAATATTTGCCCCCAAGTTCCTCACGTGCCCGGAGTCAATGCCTTAACAGGCAAACAGCTTCAACTCTCCCAGAAGCCAGTTGAATGAAACCCAGCAGTGTGAAGTAGTAAAGATGGTAAGGGGCCCAACCCCAAAATTCCTACTTGGCCACATCTATAAACAACCAACATCACCCACATTGCATGCAGGGAGAAAGGAAGGGAAGGTGCAAAGGAGGAGGAGGTGTGATGGGGCAGAGCAGGCTTTTAAGCTCTGCTGAAGCCCTTGCTCACTGGCTGTGAGATATCACATGTCCTTCCCCTCTCACCCCTCCCTTCAGGAGACACCCCCCCAAAGCCCTTTTTGGCAATGGGAGGGGTGAGGGCAAACCCGTCCACACGTCACAATGATAACATTAAAGGCATGATGCCAAATTGACGACGGCAGGGTCAGTTAGCAATGATTCTTACTGTTACTATGGCATCTGGCTGGAAACACTGGAGTAAACAGACCACCCAGCAGGAGTGGGGAGTGCCTCGGACCCAAAGATGGGAAGTGTGTTTGCTACTGCCACCAGAACCATCTGAGAAGGTGATGGCGGCGGTGATGACAGCAAAAATGCAAGCAGAGGCACAGTTTTGTCAAGCTTTTCCACCGCAAGACCACTAATCAGAGCACAGCAAAGTTCTCAAGAACTTGCTGCACCTTAAAGTTCTGTGATCTTGATGTTGCATGCCAGGCAGCCCTGTACCCAGCCTTCCTTGTTCGGTGGGGCAGCCACATTTCTGGGGTGGGGCATTGGGGGTAAGAGACGCATAGCACCAGCTAATCCTCTCCCCTCACAGGTGGCGAGGACGTAAGGGCCAGGCCAGGGGAAGGGTAAGGCAGTAATCTTCCCCCTGGCTCCTCCCCCATCAAGAGAGTGTGAGAACTTACATAATGGGCTATGTAAAAGTTGAGTTAACAATTTAGTATGAACACCAGAAATTAAATGACTGGCATATTTTTTTTGTTTCCTAAGACAAAAAGGATGTCAAGGATACAGTGTAGAAGGGGATACCAAAAGGTGACAAACAAACAAAATAGTTTCTTCTATAAATAAGAAGTTAAGAACTAGTATGGACCTTATTATCTCAAAAAATCAGTTTTAATCTTGTGTTACAACACCAATACAAAATAAAAAACAGGTTTAGAAAGAGAGTAAGAGCCCATTACAATGCAACCATAGTCAAGTGTTTAGGGAGAGTGGTGCTCAGAACAATATGCAAAACTTTCTTGTTGAAGTAAATGAGATTGAGGTCTTAACTTTGTAAAATATTTGCTGCATAATAGACTTCTTTTTGTAAACGTATAAAATGCTTGATAAAAATGCAAGAAAGCTTTCTGAATGGTAGGTTCACAATAGACCTTTTCAGAGAGAGAGAAAATACATAACACCTAAAAATCATACTTTAGAATTGTTACAGCTTTCTATTTTGACTAGAATTAAAGTAATGTAAAAATTTATCAAAATTAAGGTTAGCTGTCCTTTTTCAAATACAAGAAAAACCAAATTTGCTAAACCCTTGTGAGTCTCTGTGGCTGATTGATCTGAGTTAGAACCGAAAATGTAGACTCACAGATGGCTGTGCTTCAGGCAAAAGTCTTAACAGCAGCCAGAAGTTCATATGTATCTGGAAAGGCCACTCTACTGGTAAATTTTTTGAAACACATTTGGGTTGCTCTGTTTTTCTAAGAATGTTTTGACCACAGATAACTCTTCTTTTGTCGGGATTGTGATTCCTAGGAAGCTAAGTGGATTTACTTGCTCAAAATTCAAGTCATCAACAGATGCCACTGCAGTGATTATTTCATCATTTTCAGAAAATCTCCTGTCCATTTCTCCAGTAAGAACAGTATCAATGACTTCAAAATATATTCTTTCCACTTGTTCACTTTCTGTCTCAGGATTTTCACCAATCTTTTCTGTTAAAGTATAATCTTTTAGGGTTACACTTTTCTTTTGGGTTGAGTTTCTTCTTCACTGTTGAGCTCCTGCAATTTTTTAGCATCTTGAAGAACTTTATGCAAAGTATCACTGTTCTGAAGGTGTTTAATTGTTTGCACTACTGAATTGACAATGGCTACAGAGTCCTTCAATCCTGTTACTTGGGCTTGCAAGGCCTGATCTGCAGGTTCTTCATGAACACTACACAAAAACAGAATTCAAACTTTTTCATGACAGCAAGTAGCCCTTCACTTTGGGCAACATCTAAAGTTTCCAGTCTTCACCTTTTTTTTTAAAAAAAAACATTCATTATGTTTTTGTAATTAGCACAAACAATTCTGATAACTGTCAAATGACCTGATCAACAATCTTCCACAAGGCGAAACAGGCTTTGACCTCCAAACTTGCAACTTTTCCATGCTTAAAAAATGTTTGAAGCATAGCACATTGGTGAAAATATTGCCTGACAGGTTTTATATCATCCACAGCTTTTACAACAACCAGATGAAGACAGTGATTACTGTAGTGGACATGAGATTTTTCTTTGAAGCTTCTGTTGAATTAGGGCTTGTATTCCTCCTTTTCTGCCACTCATAACACTTGTTCCATCGTAACATTGGCTTAACTACCTAGATGGATCAAGATTATTTTCTTCAAACACCTTCAGTGTCAGCTCTGTAAAGGATGCAGCATCAAAAGTGGTAGTGGTTACTATGCATAACAAAGATTCATAAACCTTGCCATTTTTCACATACCGGATTCCCAAAGCAACATTGTCACAATTGTTTTTGTCTCTAGTAGAATCTTCTAGGAGTGTATAGCATGGGACATCTGAAGTATTTATGTTTAGCGTGATGTCCTCTCGAGCAATTTGTGCCATGATGTCTATGATTTCATTCTGTATTTCTGGAGACTCATCTTGCATTTCCTGGAATGTGTTTACTAATTTCTGCCAGGTTTTCATCCTTTTTGAGAGTATATTCAAATACATTTCTAAATAAGCTGTACTTTTCTTTCTCTTCAGTGTAATATGTTCCCCGCATAGCTAGCTCATTAATGAATAAAATCTGAATAACATCAACAAATTGATTTACATAATATCTATTGCCTTCAAGAACGGTAGTATTCACTGATGTGGACACAGAGGTTGCAGCTGAGAGTTGCCTTTCCTTTGCATGCCACATAGACGTTGCTGAAATGTGGACCATAGATGTGGTATGTTTGTGAAACCCTCTTGATTTTTCAAGTGCTTTGTTCCAGTCCTTGAAACCTCTAAAAGTAAAGATATAGTATTATGACATATTTGGTTGGAATTTTCAACAAGCCTAGCAGAAAGCTGCATCGACTGATGGAGAATACTCTTTACCGTTCATATTTCTGGAACCATTCTTGTCGGAAATTACGGCCCTCACTGTTCTTTGGGTATGAATGAAGTTTCATCTGTTGAATTGCCTTGCCCTTTTTTGAAAGATCCTCAGGAATACCAGATTCAACAGCTTGATCTTGCCTAGAGCTACAGCCCTCTTTCACCTGTGATCTATCTCTGTTTTCTGATTCTTCATGAACTGAGCTTCTTTGGTAACGGCAATGAGCTCCTGAGCTTGGCTTTCATGTTGGATTAGGTATCTTAGTTTTAGATTCCACCTGGAAAACAAAGTTGTCCATACTGCAAGTTTAGGGAAGGGCAGAGATATAATACTTTAGGGAATGTTTGTTAACTCCTCCTTGAGAGTTCTTCCTTGTCCCTGGCCTTTAGATTTTCTTTCCTGTTGGACGATCAAGGGAAAATGTTTTAAAGGACTAACTAAGCATTTGGAAACTAATTGTGGAAAGCAATTGGGATTTGATTTTATTTTTTACCAGTTGCTGGATTGATTTTTCTGTACAGAAACCTGAGAGGTCTTCATGTTCATTTGCACATATTGGGAAAATCAGAAATTGGTTACAACTTAGGTGGCCAGCTGTAGTATACACAGCAATATTTCTATATCTCTAGGGCTGTTTTCATTCTTTGCCATCAAACACTCATGAGAATGAAGAAAAAAATAGCCACTATGATTGTGAGTATAGTGAGCGAAGGGTAACTTAGGGTAGCCATTTTTTTTCCAGATCAATTTAAGTTATTTTTGTATTTCACCTGTTAGTAATAAGCACCCAATCCTACTCTACTCATTATAATAACGGCAGAAAAAACAAACTCTTACAAACAAAGATGCTTCATTTGTGCTGGCTTGATAGAGAAAACAAGTGAAACTGAAACTGAAAAAGAGAGCAAAGGAAAGTCCAAGGGGTGGAGTCATAGAATCATAGAATAGTAGAGTTGGAAGGGACCTACAAGGCCATCAATTCCAACCCCTTGCTCAGTGCAGGAATCCAAACAAATCATTCCCGACAGGTGGCTGTCCAGCTGCCTCTTGAATGCCTCCAGTGTCGGAGAGCCCACTACCTCTCTAGGTAATTGGTTCCATTGTCGTATGGCTCTAACAGTTAGGAAGTTTTTCCTAACGTTCAGTCGAAATCTGGCTTCCTGCAACTTGAGCCCATTATTCCATGTCCTGCACTCTGGGATGATCGAGAAGAGATCCCGGCCCTCCTCTGTGTGACAACCTTTCATGTACTTGAAGAGTGCTATCATATCTCCCCTCAGACTTCTCTTCTCCAGGCTAAACATGCCCAGTTCTTTCAGTCTCTCCTCATAGGGCTTAGTTTCCAGTCCCCTGATCATCCTTGTTGCCCTCCTCTGAACCTGTTCCAGAGTCTAATACAAAGTTGTAATGCTTAACTCTTCAAGACTCATGCTACTGTACAGGCTGTTTTTTTCAGGATCACTTAAGTAAGTATAGGGTGATTGTGATCATGAAAAATCCACCCATAGTCAGGGAATCTTCAGTGAACAGACTTTTGAGGAAATCTCTCAGATGAGGCTTTTGTTGTACACTCACCCTGCCTTATACACTGAATTTTTCAGAGGGTCCTATTCTTAAATTGCTCCTGTTCATAAAACTAGCTATAATTCTTTAAATGGAGGTTGTCATTGTCTGTCGTGTCACAGATTAAAAAAAAATTACCCCAAAAATCCTAGGGGGGCAGTACCCCCATTTGACCCCCCCCCCCCGGCTATAGACCTGATGTCACGTTCTGCAGTGGTTCAGTCTACTATCACCTACAATCACCATGACACTTCTCCTCCCCCAAATTCAAAATGCTGTAATAGTTCTGAAAAACTTTAGGCTTCATCCCATATTGCTGCCCTGGGCTCCTGCTGTGAGGAAGGGCAGGATATAAATCAAATGATAAATAAATAAATAAATATTTTGAAGGTGTCTCTTTGTATTACACTACCCAACCTACCGTACTAACTCATCAAGCACCGTGCCAAGGCAGGAAACATAACTGCCTGGGAGTGGTACACGCTGTTGCTCGACAGACTGACTGTAAATGCAAATATGGCATCCCATGCTGTCAGGAAACCCCTGCAAAGAAAAGCCGTATGCTTGACAAGATATTTAGCAGATCAATTATATTTAAGAGATCTGGCACATCTCTAGTTAACATGGCACAAGAGTCAAAAATCAACCCCCCCTTTTGTTTTCTGACAGTCTGCAGCACCTGTCAGAAACACTGTGCAGCCCCATTAACTACCCAGCTCCTGGGACTGATTTAAAGCGCAGGTGTCATAAAAGATGCATAAGGCATCTGCAGGGAGGTAATGATTCCCTCTGAGCACTTCTGTCTCCTGCATTGTGTTTTTACAAACCTCCACCCATCATCTCATCAAATGCAACAAAGGCTTCTAATAAAATATGGCACGGAAACCAGCCTCCTACATCTGATTAAGCAATACGTGCATGTGCTTGCCAATTATAAAACCTCTTTCTTTGTTCCTTGTTTTCTTTCTTTTCTTTTTATCCTTCTCTCCCTCCTGTTCACTACACATGCAGATACTGATGTGGCGATGGCCAGCAGGCACCCTGAACGGGTATCATGTCTATACAAGAGCTCCGGTCTTGTAGGGAGCACTGAGTAAGAGAAAAGGCATGGATCCAGTTGAGGACAAGAGATGCGGTTCATGAGTCAGCACCATCCAGCGTGTTATACATGGGATTGCCCTTGAAAACAGTTTGGAAGCAGCAACTGATGCGGAGTTCAGCAGTCAGGCTGTTGGTGGGGATGGCTGGGAGGACCAGAGATGGAGGAGAACTTTGATTCCATTTGCATTTGAAAGAGAACCTAATTTGCACTTTCTGAAACCATACTCAAAGTGAGACACAGCCGTCCTTCACAGTGCGCACTCTGAATTTTGCAGTGTACTTCTCCAGCCAAGGAATTCACATAGAAATGCATGTGCTAGGGTAAGAGTGGGTAAAAATGCACATATTAGTGATAATCGCATGCAAAAGTGCATTATATCAGGGGGAACTGCTCTGCTAAGATGTGTGTATATATTAGGCAAAAATGCATACAAAGATGTGTCTATGAGGAGAAATTCATGCTAAAATGCTGATGAATTTCAGGAGGATTTTTTTAAAAACAACAACTGCAATCTAATGTAGAAATGTAGAGAACTGAATCCGGAAAAATGTGAAACTGTGATTGACACATTCACTCATCCCAAGTGAGAACTCATATGACATCTGAAGCAGCTGCGTTGCCTATTAGCTTCACCATATGATTCCATCAAGGAAGCCACAGACCTGAACTTACAAGTTCTGAACACGGTGGTTCACGACAGATGCTCTTGGAGGTCACTGATTCATAGGGTTGCCATAAGTCGTAATTGATATGAAGGCACATAACAACAACAATGTTACTTTGAGGCACCTGAATACCACAATGTGACTAATAAATAATTGTCATCTTCTGGAATGGAGGCTCTGCTTTCATGATAGCCAGTAAGATCACTTAGCATGAGATACAGCTTATTTTTGGTGGTGGCCCTGAGACTGTGGAACTGTCTTCCTAGTGAGCTATTCAGAAATCCTGCAGTGCAGCATGCCTTGAAGCATGCCTTGAAAATTCATCTCTTCCACAGTTTTCTATTTCATAGTGTTTGCTGCTGAATCAGTGTCTTGGGACGCAGTGGTTTCTTATGGTTCATGATGCTTTAAATGTATCTTAATTTCATCTCATTGCTGGATACCACCTAGTGAGGGCTTTGCCTTAAAAGGCAACCTATAAATGGTAGAAATGAATGAATGAATGATGTCTCACATAGTAAATTGTAGTAATCAATACAGGTATGAATGGGTGATAGAAGACAACTAAACCAGGGATGCGGAAATTGTGGCCCTCCAGATGTTGCTTGGCTACAACTCTCATCATCCCTCACTGTTGGCCATGGCTACTGGGGCTGATGGGACTTGGACTCCAACGATGTCTAGAGGCCACAGGTCCCCCATTGTGGATCTAGACCAATTATTTTCAGTCTTTGATATGAGACTCTGAACCCATATTTAGCTCCAGCTTGCTACATGGAATACATTTTTTTTACTATATGTACCTATTTTTCTCTTTTATCTCTTTCTTTAGCTTTTTCTCATTTCCTATCCCCCCCAGACCTTGGTAAGCCTCCTACTCCTTCCCTTTAGACCTACAAGGAGGAAGGAAGCAAAGAAGGGAGATGGAGGTGGGCAGGCAGGCAAACCGAGCCACAAAGGAACACTCAAGACTGGCCAGGACAGCTCCCCAGTAATTGTCCTGCTTTCCCACCACCCACTGCTTCCCTCCTCCTTACCCTCCACCAACTAAGGCTGGAACAATGTTGTTGATGAGGTGGGCAATGGTGGTAGAGTAGGACTGTGGCTGTTGAGTTACCCTGGCCTGTTGTGACTGTTCCTCCGCTGCCTCCTCCGCTGCCCTACAACACTTCAGTGATAGCCCAGCTCCTCTCAGAAGGCTGTTATCACACTATAGTTTACAGCGCCATCTGTCAGTGGCCAAGGGAACTGCTGTATGATGACAGCCTCACACAAATAGACAACAGGGTGTTTATCTATCTATCTATCTATCTATCTATCTATCTATCTATCTATCTATCTATCTATCTATCTATCTATCTATCTATCTATCTATCTATCTATCTATCTATCTATCTATCTATCTATCTATCTATCTATCTATCTATCTATCTCAGAGGTCTCATTATGTATAAGCCTGACAGAAGATAAATCCCTTTTTAGCTGGCACCCCAAAATAGACATACCTGGTGCAGATAAGAAATTCAAATACATTTTTTCCCCAGCAAGCATGTCAGACGTGGACACAGTATATAAGGATTTCCCCCAGAATACCAGCTCCCCAGTTCCCCTTTGGGAGAAATACAGTGGAGCAGAAAGGATGTAGAACTCACCAATCCAAACAATGCAGAGACACTTCTAGGGCAAAGATCCCTCAACAGAACACCGTGAAGAAATGTCTCAAAGGGATTACAAGCAAAGTCACGAGGACAAGCCATTTGTAAAGGAGATGGAAGCGTAAGCATGGAGAATCCGACAGTTGTCTAGAAATACGAAAGCTACTGCAAATGCCTGCAGTTTTACACGGCTTGGATACTTCCACGGCAACACATCTTTTGTTTCCTCTCCTGTTGTTGAAAGACTGGGGAGTTCATGCAAAAGTTCAAGAGGGTGGCATTTTTTAATCCATATGTCTAAACACTTTTGTTCCTCTGTACTTTCCTTGGTACCAAAGAGAACTGAGCTGAAGTTTCTCATAAGGCATTTTCAGACAACTGAAATAAAGTTTCTGAGTTTTTTTCTCACTCCACATAGAAAAAGAAGTTTACTTTGCAGCCTTTTTCTCTTAATGTCACCCACTATTTGTCAGCAGTGGCTACATTTCCCCCTTGTGATGCTCTACAATGATGCTAGGCCTGGGGCAATTTTTTAACTGTGCCCACTAAAGAAATGTGACAGGCCTCCTGTGACTTCAAAGCAGCTTGAAGTAAGTATTATTAGGGCTCTTCAGTACATTTCCAGTGAAAGCAAGAAATGTGGAAAGCATTTGCTCATTGAGGTCAGAGTCCTAGGAAAATCAAGCTGCGAGAGGCATGAGCTGGAAATGAGCGACTGTAAGGGGTATACTGGAGAAGTGGCTGAAGACAATCGACGTGCTGTATCAGCAAGAAGAGTGGTGCAAACAAACAGGGCCAAAAGAATCTCACCCCAAAGAAGAAGAACAGGAGAAAGCCTTATCGGAAACACGCCGCTCCAGCTGGCTATAACTCAGAGAAGACATGAGTCATCGCCTGATAAAGGGGAAGCAAGAGGGGTGGGAACGGCATGGCATGTTTTAAGTCTGACCGATGGGTAAGGGGGAAGCTAATGCCAATGCCTAGGATGGTGTTCAATATCGATACACTTCCAGTGACTCAGAAGGGCATTGGGACACAGTGCTGGAATATAAGGCCCCTTCTGCACTATACATTTAAAGCAGTATCATACCACCATAAATAGATGTGGCTTCCTCCTTCCAAAAATCCTGGGAGCTGTAGTTTGTAAAGGGTGCTGGGAGTTAGGAGACCCCTATTCCCCTCACAGAGAAATAAAACAAATGCTTGTAAAAATGTGTACTTCAGTCAAAACTGCATAGGAAAAAAGGTGCTGATTAGGAGAAATTTGCACCCAAATGCTGATGAATTTTCATGAGGATTAAAAAAAAAAACCAAGCTAATTGCTGCAGAAATGTGGAGAATTGAATTTAAGATTGGAAAAATGAAAAACAGAGAACCGAAACTGACAGATCCATCCATCCCCAGCTGAGAACATTGAGACTCCTCATGCTTCTCTGTCCCAACCCAGCCCAACCCTTGCCAGAATGAATGTGAGTATGAATGTTTAGGACAGCTTATTATTATGCATTGATAACTACACGTGTACATATTGCTTGAACTACGTGTCACAAAAAAATAGTTCTTAACAGCAAATTTGGGGTCCAGCCATTCATTCCCCCCAATAAGATCCATATAAGAACATAACAATCTAACTGGACCAGTAGTGCAATCAAAGCTCCCCTGCAGCAGATCAGCAGAGGAGTGGGGAATCTTTTTCAGCCCAAGGCCTGCATTCCTTTTGGAGAAAACCTCTGAGCATCACATGCCAGGGTGGAGTTAGAGGCAAAAGTGGGTGGAGCCACAAATGTAAATATTACCTTTGTCCAGTGGGCTACTATCTACACACGCTTCCACACCCCTCTCTGTTCTTCATCCAGACAAACAAGAGGCATTATCAGAGTACATGGACACATTCCAGCCAAGCAAAAACATTTGAGGAGCAAAGCAAGGCCACCGGGGGGGGGGGGTCCAAGGCCTAGACAGAGAGACCTGAGGGGTCTCATTTGTCCTGGAGGCCTGAGGCTCCCCACCTCTGGATTAGAGGAGGGCAAGGCAAGTAAGAAGCTGCAGCCAAGCCGAAATATCTGGGATGCACCTTCCAACCAGAGCTTGGAAAAGTTACTTTTTTAAACTACAACTCCCATCAGCCCCAGCCAGCATGGCCACTGCATTGGGCTGATGGGAGTTGTAGTTCAAAAAAGTAACTTTTCCAAGCTCTGCAAATCCCGACAGCAGAGAGAGACTTCCTGCCATTAGCTCAGTGGCAGAGCACACACATTGCATGGAAAAGGCCCCAAGCTCAGTCTCTCCAGTTAAAAAGATATAGTGGGGCAGCTTATCCTGGATCAGAACAGGGGAAGGGGCTGCAGCTCAGTGACAGAGCATAGGCTTCACATGCAGAAGGCCCCAGGCTCCATCCCCGACATCTCCAGGCAGGGCTGGGAGAGACCCTCTACCCCAAATTCTGGAGAGCTGCTGCCAGTCAGTGTAAACAACACTGAGCTGGATGGACCAAGGGTCTAAGTCAGTACAAGGCAGCTTTCTATGTTCCTACATGCACATGTTCAGCCTTGGGAGAGGAGCAGGGAGGCAGAACTTGTACATCCAGGGGACTCACATCTATGCTATGCATTTCCCACCAGAAGATTTAAGAAACTGAACAACAAACACCGGGGCATCCTCTTCCTTGCTCCGAAAGGGATCATTCCAAATGGACACCCTGGCTTCTAACTCATTTTTTCCCCTAGCAGGACTCATTTCTCAGCAAGGGGAAAGCCACAGGCTTCTCCTGGGTGGGAATAACATGTGCAGAGGATTCAGGTCCTTTGTCCCACTGCCTGGCAGGGAAAACACACCCAACCAGACCCATGGAAATAACCCCTTCTGCCAAGGACACCACCTTCTCCTGCCCCAGAAGAGAGTTTCTGGGTCTTGTGGGAAGGGAGCAGGGATGGGACGGAGACAGATCTCAGGATCATGGTCCCTTGAGCCCTCTCACAAGCATTCAAGCACCCTACTTGAATGCCCACCATACCCTTAAATGGAGCTGCTGCAGACAGGGGACAAAGGAAGATGTCTTACATTGAGCCAAGTCATTGGTATTGTCTTATTTTCAAACTTTTTGCATCGGGACTCACCTTTGATCCAAACATGCATTTGGGGATGGATTGCTTTTTCTTCTTCTTTTTTTACAATATACATGTCTGGTGGTAGGTGGACAACTGGTATCAGGCTTCCTCTGATCCTATGTGCACAGTTAACATGCATAGAGTGAACCTTAGTCTGAGTCAGAGTGTTGGTCAATCTAGCTCAGAACTGGCTACGCCCACAAGCAGCAGCCCTTCAGTGTTTCAGACAGTGGTTTCGCCTATTCTGACCTGGAGATGCCGGAGATGGAACTTGGGACCTTCTGCATGCAAAGCAGATGCTCCACTACTTAAAGGTGGCTCTTCTCCCTGGCTGTGAAGTATTCTCAGCTTCAGGACTGTCCCTCCACCAGAGCTTGGAAAAGTTACTTTTTTGAACTGCAACTCCCATCAGCCCAATCCAGTGGCTATGCTGACTGGGGCTGATGGGACTTGTAGTTCAAAAAAGTAACTTTTCCAAGTTCTGTCCTCCACCCTGGCTGGCCATTTGGCCCATCTAGACAGGAAGGGCTATAAAAGGCATCCCGTTTGGGCGGAGATTTTGTCCAAGTGACAAGTCTTCTTAAGAGCCTAGGAATCTGCCTCATCCTGAAGTCAGATCTTACATCCATCTAGCTCAGCATTGTCTGCTCAGATTGCAGTCTTCAGACAGGAGATATCCCTACTTTAGGACTCAGGTTCTCCATCCTTGCTTTAGACGAGTGTCGGCTGCCAAAACCACAGGTCACCCCAAAGGCAACCATAGTTAAAACTGCCCCCCTTTCCTTGAAAACTGTGTAGATTATATGTTTTAATAATTTATCCACTGTGCTGCCTTTGCTAAGTCTTCCATTGCTTTTAGAGATAACAATCTAGCTAAAGTATGATTATGCATTTAAGGCATCTAAAACCTCACTTCTGCTCATCCCTTCCAAAGACTGCTCTGAGATTCTAAGTCCCCCTCCTCCATCTTGGTATGCATTTTTGATGTGAGCCTCACCGTAATACCTCCCACAGAGAAGTGCTTGTTTAAACTTTAAAATCTCAGTGGATTGGCCAGAAACTGACTTACCATTTGATTTACTGTTTAACCTGAAAGGCTGGCTCTCTCTGAGGGACACCAGGAGGGTAAATGGTGATAAACAGTTTGAAGGGGATCCCTGATGCTGTTAGAGTTGGTGGGTTCTGAAATGATCTCCCATGAACAAAAGGAAGACTGCTGCTGCAAGTTGCCCATGAGTTTATTTCAACGATGTGCAGTGTATACCAGCAGAGGGAGGTATGGTGCAGTAGATCCATCTTCTCATCACTGGCATTGCTGCAGCTTACCTGCATAGGGATGAACAGGGTGGTGGTGATGTTGGGGCTGCATGGACACTCTGGTGGAAGCACCAGATTGGCTCTGCCTGTGCATCCATGCAGTCTTGACCTTGCCACCGACCTGCCCACAAAGCTCTGAGGTAGGAGTTCAGAACAGAAACTGACATGAATCTGATCATGTTCCTGCACCTGTCATGTGCCCTGATCCAGCAAATCTCTTCTAGTTACTGAACATATAGAATAGAGATGCTGGCAAACTTCATAATCCCTTGTCTTGGAGTACAAACCTTAGCAGCTCATAATGTTCTCCACAAACATGAGGCGATTGTTACAATCCCCAAATTCTTCAGCAATCCTGAGACAGGAGAACAACTGGAGTCCTGTGAGGATGGGTGACCACAACAGGGAGAGCTGTGTGAGAGAACAGAGTGAAAAGATTAGAGGCTCACAGAGGGCATGACTTACTCTTGTATTGGCTTGGAAACCATCCAGGTGGGGCAGAGGTCACCAATCTTTCTGGGCCAAGAGAGGACTTGTAGAATTCTGGGAAATGCTATCCCCCTCGTGTTACAAAATGGCTGCCATTAGGGTGTGGTTTGCAAAATGGTTGCAGTGGGGGTGTGGCATAACAGCTGCCACATCTAAAAGATCAGAGAAAGAGACTGGGCCACAAAATGGAGCAGGAGTGTCTCCTCATCAGCTGTCCCATCAAAACAGGCACCTACATCAAACACCATTCCTGCCATCCAGTGAAAGGTGGGCATGTTTATGGGGAGGTGTTCCATGTAAGAGAGTCTGAGCCAGTGCCAATAGGGACTGAGCAGGAAGAACATGGAGCAATCTTTCATGCATTGTGGATTTTGATGGGAAGTATTCACTGACAGCATTAACCGGTACTATAGTAGGTATTGGTGGGCACAGTGGTGTCCATAGGCATCATGTTATTGACCCCTGCATTTTGGGAGGAAATAATTCAGTCTGTGAGAAATGGGGGACCTCATCACTACATCTAGAACAGCTCTTCATTTGTGCATCTCCTGTGAATGTGGCAATGCCTAAGTCCACTGGTTTCTTCTGCATGGAACCTTATGCACATGAGAAATCACTCACAGGCTAGGAGATCAGATGTGCAGCTCTGTTACCTCAGGGAAAATATCAGGAGCTGCTGAAATCTATGGACAGTTGCAATGTGTGGTGAGCTGGTGAACTGGATATTGCAGCTTCTGCGTGAAGAACCTTCAGGCCCTGAAGTAGTAACTTCACCCATACAGGCTGGCCACTGAAACCTTTTGGGCAGGATGGAGTCTTCTTTTCCAGTTAAGCTTTGCTTGAGGAACAAGGTCTTCCTGAGCTCTGATACATTCCTGTGCCCTTTGGTTGGTTTGTTCATTATTTATTGGTTTATTGACATACTACCTTTTCCTCCGGGAGCTCAAGGTGGTGTGCATGGTTCTCTACCTACCATTTTATCCTCACAACAAACCTGTGGGGTAGGTGGAAACAGAGACTGGCCAAGGTCACCTCTTGACTTCATGGCTGAATGGTGATTCGAACCTTGGTTTCCCAGGTCACAATCCAACACTCCAACCACTACACCACACAGGTCCTTCAGTTCTGATTTCTGGCTTCCTCTTAGATCTTGCTTCCTAGTTTGTTCTTTAGTTCTCTTCAGTACTGACTTCTGGCTTGTCTCCTGGCTCACCTGAGACAGCGGTCCATAGCCCAGCCTGACAACAGGATATTGCTCCATGCAGATACAGGCACAATGGTGATGCAATGCCGATTGCTGATATACCTCCAGGTTTAATTATTAACATTTAACGTAAGCATTCTTAGGAGCCGGGGGTAGGTAGGCTAGAGTGGGGGCACAGTGGCATGTCATATGCTATGGAACTAACGCCTGGCTCCTGGTCATCACAGTCAGTTGGATCCATGCATGGTTCTTGAGAGAGGATGTTTTTGCTGTTCCCGTGGACTTGTCGGTTAGAGGCTATCCATCTTTGAAACTGTACTTGTCAGCCCACTTCTATGGAAGTATCTGATGGGAACCACAGGCTTTGGATCCTACCCATCATTAATATCTGCAGGCAAACCCACTTCACTTCCTACACACATATTGCTTGCATACAAGAGGGAACTGCTGTTTTACCATGTGCAAGGGACTATGTTCCCTGAAAAAATACACACAATACATTTTGACTTGTAATTTCCACTGTGAAAACAACCAAGCATCATTATACACAATCTGTTCTAGAAAGCCATTTTGCATCGCATAATAACCAACTCCACAAGTGCCATTCCAAATCAAACACTGCCTGACTATTAAAAATTAATGCCCCTCTTGCTAAGGCAGTTCAAGGTACATTTCACTCATCTATCAGCAGAATTCCTCCCTCCCCAAAAACCCGATAAAATTTCATCCATTATTTGTTTCACAAATCTGAATTGTACTGAACGAAATCAAGGCTCCAGGAATCCCAAAGTTCATGTCTGATGGTATAATTTAAATAATGACCATTGTATTATGCACATGCAGAGCTTGGAAAAGTTACTTTTTTGAACTACAACTCCCATCAGCCCCACCAGCATGGCCACTGGATTGGGCTGATGGGAGTTATAGTTCAAAAAAGTAACTTTTCTGAGCTCTGTAACATGGTAGCCAGAAATGTATTGTAACAGATCTGCTTCAGGTTTGCATACTAGTTTTATTTCAGAAACCTAGAATGGTGGGGAGGGGGGAATCTTATACCTGGGGACTTCTGTCTATGTGTTTGTCTCAGTTTTTTACATTCATTCATACCCTCTCAAAGTTCCATCTCAGAAGAACATGAGAAGATCCCTGCTGGATCAGATTAAAGGCTCATTTAGTCCAGCATCCTGTTCTCACAGTGCCCAGCCAGATGCCTATAAGAAGCCCACAAGCAGGCCCTGAGTGGAACAGCACTCTCCTCCTGTGATTCCCAGGAACTGGCTTTCAGAGGTATCCTGCCTCTGACGGTGGAGGTAGACCAGTAGCAGTCGGTAGCCTTATCCTCTCTGAATTTGTCTAAACCCCTTTTAGAGCCATCCAGTTTGGTAGCAAATCCTATAGTTTGTGGTGTGATGAAGTCTTTTCTTTTGTCTGTCATGAATCCTCCAGCATTCAGCTTCATTGGAAGACCCCACGGTCCAGCATTTTGTGGGAAGTATAAAAAAAATCTGTCTCCACTCTCCCCACACCATGCATAGTTTGGGTTTCTTGGGTATAGCCAAGAAACAGAACCCAAAATGGTCTATGAAGATACAGAAGTGTTTGGCTTTTGAAGTCCTCCCAGAAAGCAACAATGATCCACCTGCTGGGAAGCTATCATAGCAGCTTTGCCCCACTCAGTGACCCACTTCTCCATAACCATTTCCCCTCCTGGTCCTTTTCTGCTCAAAATTTCTCCTCTTCCGGCTGCTTAGCTACCTGGGGAAAGGGAAGATATGGCGAAAGTTGCCTGCGTGTACAATGTAATATGGCCCATATGGAAAAATATGTCAGTTGCAGCTCTCTCAGTTTCTATCTTTTCCAATCTTAATTTCAATTCTCCACGTTTCTGCAGCAATTTGCAGTTTTTCTAATGTAACAATTCCTCATGAAAGTTCTTCAGCATTTCAGTGCAAATGTCTCCCAATAAACACATTTTTGTTGCCAGTTTTGACAAAGATACACATTTTTGCAAGCTATTTCTCATCATATAATGTGTTTTTGCATGTTATTTTCACTCATATATTCACTTGTATGCACACTTTCCCCTAACATATGTATTTTTGTAAACATCACAAAATTCTCATAAGTACAATTTTTGAAGGATGGCTGTGTCTTGGATATATTGGTTCAGAAAGTGTGAAATTGGTAGATTAGGCTTGGGATGTGAACTGAATCAAATTTCTTGCCCATTTCTAGTGGCTGAGCTCACCTGGGGCAAGGTTTACATTTATCGTGAACCCCAATAAGTCTTCCTTCATGCACCTCTTTAATTGCTTCCACGGGGGGGGTGTACCCGCTTGTGTGAAAGAGGGATCGACTTGAAGGCAGTCCATTTCCATTTTTGTTTTTCCCTATAGGAAAGAATGGCATATAGGGAAAAACAAAAATGGAAATGCACTGCCTTCAAGTCAGTCCTGAGTTATGGCGACCCTATGAATAGGGCTTTCATGGTAAGCGGTATTCAGAAGGGGTGTTTACCATTGCCATCCTCTGAGGCTGAGAGGCAGCGACTGTCCCAAGGTCACCCAATGAGCTTCAGGGCTGTGTGGGGATTCGAACCCTGCTCTCCCAGGTCGTAGTCCCACACCTTCACCACCACTGGCTCTCTTGGGAAAAACAAAACGCCTAGGAAATTACATTGAAGTGAAGACAAAGCCTACCCCCACACTGAGTCCACCTTCACCGAAAGGATTCCAGGTGAGCGTGCAATGTCTCCATGTGCAGAGCCAATAGAGATGGATGGTGGCTCTCAAGGGTCCCTGTGATCCTCTTTTTGGTCTATGTACATCTTCCTTTCATGATGATGGCCAGTTAGTAGTCTATGTACATAACCAAAAGTCACTTCTCAACATTCCATACGCCTCCCACAATATCCCAGTACATTTTAGAATGACCATGAAAAGAATTCCGCTAGTTTGATTCTTAATGGCTGGGCAGGGTACTTGTGACTGTCCCATAGACATGAATGGCTGCCAGTTATTCCTATTGTGGAAAGCACTTTGCAGCACATGAAGATAAAATCTCCCTTCCAACATGGCAGTACTGGTGGCCCAGCCCTCAGGGTCTCTAGCAGTCCTTGATATGATATGTCAGCCCTCTCATTGCACATCCTCCACCAGTAATAGTACTGTTTGCTGTTTATTTCTTACATTTGGGTGATTCTTGCATTATTACTGAGATCTCTCCAAGACCTTTGCTGAACAGGCAAGCGGTGCAGCAGGTTTCTGAAACTATCTGAGGAACAATAAAAAGCTTGTTTCAGCTCTTGCTGATTGTAGACTTAATGTCACTGTACCCTTCCAGCCGGTCTTTGGAGCTGCAGAAAATGGCAATACCCGCAGCATGGTAGAAATCCAGGTGGGGAGCAAAAGTGAATTAACGCTTTCAGACTTCATTATAGAGACAGAGCATAAAGATACTGGAATTTCACCTTCCTTTAATGAGGGATCATTCTTTGGACACCTGGCTCATCCAATTCATCATTCTACCCCAGGAATTTTTACAAACAGAAGCTTGAAGCAGAAAGTTCCTGGTACAACAGGCCTGGTGAAATCTGTTCTTCAGTCCTCTCTCCCTTGCTTATATGAGGAGATATCGAAGAGTTCTTGTGCCAGTACATTCATTCCTTTTCAAATAAATCCCCACATCTGCATTTCTGCACAGAAAAAAAAAAGTATTAGTTTTCATCATGGTTCTTTTTTAAAAGTGTCCACTGCAAAAATGTCCTCAGATGACCTTTCTCCAAGCAATCAAATACTTTCCATCAACTCATTAGGGTTCAGCTGCAACACGGTGTACCAGTTATAGGATTCATATTTTTTGAGACGGATAAAAAAATCTACAGCTATTTGTGGAAGAACCAAGATACTTGGGTTACAGAGTCTGAAGGAAGCAATGCTTGCTTAAGTGAGCGTGAATCCCCTTTTAATCTGAAAAACAAGTTGTAAGGTAGACTGCACAGAAAAAAGAACAGAAGAACATGAAAGGAGCTCTGCCGGATCAGACCAATGGCCCATCCAGTCCAGCATCTTGTTCTCACAGTGGTCAACCAGATGGCCCAACAAGAAGCACCCAAGCAGAACTAGAGCGCAACATCACTTTCCCTCCTGCGGTTCCCAGCAACTGATATTCAGAAACACACTGTCTCCGCCCTTGGAGGCAGAGCATCGCTATCATGGCTAGTAGCCACTGATAGCCTTGTTGTTGTTGTTATGTGCCTCCTAGTCGACTACGACTTATGGCAACCCTATGAATCAGTGACCTCCAAGAGCATCTGTGGTGAACCACCCTGTTCAGATCTTGTACGTTCAGGTCTGTGGCTTCCTTTATGGAATCAATCCATCTCTTGTTTGGCCTTCCTCTTTTTCTACTCCCTTCTGTTTTTCCCAGCATGATTGTCTTTTCTAGTGAATCATGTCTTCTCATTATGTGTGCAAAGTATGATAACCTCAGTTTCATCATTTTAGCTTCTAGTGACAGTTCTGGTTTAATTTGTTCTAACACCCAATTATTTGTCTTTTTCATGGTCCATGGTATGCACAAAGCTCTCCTCTAACACCACATTTCAAATGAGTTGATTTTTCTCTTATCCACTTTTTTCACTGTCCAACTTTCACATCCATACATAGAGATCGGGAATTCCATGGTCTGAATGACCCTCCATGGATTTGTCTCAACCTCTTTTAAAGCCATCCGAGTAGGCAGCCATCGCTGCCTCTTATGAGAGCAATCTCTTGAATTTCCAAGGCAAAAGATGTCTAACTTAACAAAGTTGTCATTTATTTAATGACAGAAAAGCAAGCCAGCATGATCTAAAGCACAACAATGGGGCTCTGAAAGCTTACAGTAATCACAGTGGTTTTGTATCATCCTGGCTGCTTAACTATGAAGTCAGCCACATTTTCAGTGTCTTCATCTGTAGCTGAAGAATCATCCATTTGCCACATCCAAAACTAGCTGAAGATACAATGAAGCAGTAGAGCTAACTTTGGTCTTGCTCTTGTTTTAATAATAATAATAATAATAATAATAATAATTGTCTGTTTAACTTTTGAACACTTTTTGTCATAGTGATTTTGGAGGAAAAGGCTTGGCCAGGTCATGCCTCAGATGTTGGCAATGTGATTTGCCTTCCAAAGAAAATCCCAGCATGAGATAGGATGAAGGGGAGAATCACTGATCATATTTGGAGATAGGCATTTGCAGCACAAAGAATGATGAAATAAGGGAGGGTGCCTCTGTATGTTGATAGAAAAATGATGGTGTCTGCCAGTTGGCAACTCAAATACATTTTAGCATGTCGTTACCATCAACATTCAAAAATCTAGTTTAACGGCGTCAGCATAGTCAAACAGGCACAGATTTTAGGTTTTTAGGTTAGGTTTTATTATTCTTGTTGAGATTTTTAATGTTTTAATGTATTTGTATGTTTTTATTTTGTACGTCGCCCAGAGTGGCTGGAGAGCCAGCCAGATGGGCGACTAATAAACGTAATAAATAATAATAATAGTAATAGATATCAAGTGTATTTGGAACAGAATTGACCTGCAGTGCTTGTGTGACAGTAACTTTGTTGCTGGTTGGCTTGTCTGGTCAATGCTCAATCGATAGATGCTTCTCAAAGATAAGAGGAACTAACCAGTTCCTGTTGTGCATAAGGATGGGGAAGAAATTCAATCCAGTTTACATTGAAAGCCAAATCTATCAAATCCCCACTTTGCAAAACAATATGAGAACACACAGACACCTTCCAAATTCACAATCTGAATTCTCCAGTTCAGTCCTCCAACCAACGCTTACAAAAATGAACATGTTAAAGGGAAATGCGCATAAAAATGAATGTATTAGTGAAAAGGGCATGCAAAAATGCATTATATTAGAAGAAACTGCATGCAAAATTGTGTACGTTAATCAAAAGTGCTTACGAAAATGTATTAGGAGAAATTTGTATTAAAATGCTGAAGGAGGATTTCATGAGATTTTTTTCTCTTTTTTTAAAAAAAACAACTCACATTGCTGCAGAAACGTGGATAACTTACTGGAAAAATGAGACACTGAGAGAACCAAAATCGACACATCCTTCCATCCCTAGCTGTTCACTCTCATAAACTACTCCTCATTTTAGAGCACACTAGTAATTGTAAATTAGGGGGAAATTCCAGCTGATTTTTTTTTTAATAGTTTGAAAAATGTTAAGCCATTTAATGAGTTTGCATTGGAAGACTAAGAGAGGTTATTGTTTTCTAAATCACATGTTCATTTTAAAGTGTTCTTGTGAAACTTACAGTGCTGCAATCCTAAACACGGGTATTCAGAAGTAAACCCTATTCTGTTTAAGATGCTTTACTTCCTTATAACTGTGTTTCTTAGTGAGATTCTCACACATCCACACAGAATGAGACAGATAAACAAAGTAAAGAATTAACAATACACTTTCTGAACACCCCTCCCAAATTTCATAGCAATTGGTTTCCCCCTTCCAGTCTGTTGAATGCTGAAGATTCATGCACAACAGCCTCCATTAATCTGAAAATCAACCCAGACAGCTGAAGGACTTCAGGCAATGCAGGCTCTGACTTTTAGGATGAAGGGCAGGTTTTTTTAAAAAATGTTAATAATAATTTAGTGTGCTGAACTGCTTTCTATCATGCAAAAGACTATCCTGGGGGTGCATGCTTGGTTGAAGCTTCAGTCCAGAATAATGGACACATCAAGAGGTGACCTTAGTTACTATGTGCTTCTCCCACATGCATTATGATAGGGATGGGGAATCTGTGCCCTCCAAGGATTGTTAGACTCCAGATCCCATCATTCATGCCCACTGGCCATGCTAGCTGGTGCTGATGGGAACTGCAGCCCAGCAATAACTGAAAGGCCTCATAATCCCATTCTGCATTATGAGACTCTTTAATGTTAGACAAAAAGTAGAAAACTTGGCTTCTTGGATAGCGTTTAGCAATCAAATGAATTTCTGAGAAAATTCCTGAATGGCCAAGGAGGACATCAGTTACATGTTAGCCAATGGAACACTTCTTTAGCTAAAAAAAATAATCAAAAATCAAATTATCTACCACCAAGTGCATCCTTACTACCAAGGTGCTTTGAAAATGTGGTTGGAAGCTTTCCCTGCTATCAAATATGATAAATGGATAAACAGTATCTTTAGATCTTGGCTGTGTGCACAGAATATATTGGTGAAAGGCCAGTAATATAATGTTATATAGTTTCATTATAAGGAACATTGCATATTCGGGCTCTGAAGAGATGACAGAAAATGAAGGATGCTACATGAACCTCCAGAACATTTATGGTGTCAGGAAAATAGATTCTTACCGGATGGAGGAGGTGGGATGAAATTTTTCATGGGTATGCAACAATAAAACCCCCAAAATGAAAATCAACAAAATAGTTCATCATATATCCTATTCACTCAATATGCAAAATGTGCCATTGCTAGCTCTAGTGAACACTTTTTCATTCCTGTGGTGAATTTATTATACAATACAGACAGTTTTTCTTTTTCTACTCCACAATTGAGAGCAGTCTTTTCATGAGAGCGATGTAGGCTCACATGGTAGCTTATGGCTCTTAGTACTGGTTATGAATGAATGGTCATCACTCAGTCCTCCCTGTATCTATACTGATTTTAGGGCTATGCACTATCCAAAAGATACAGCTTATAACTTTGGGAAGCAGAAGACAGATCTATTTCAGAACCATTACGTGATCTGTTTTCCCCCAATCACTATAATGAGGGATCTAAAAGTAGCTATAGTTTTTTTCCTACAGAAGTGGATGAAATTTGCAGGCATAGCAACCTCTCCAGAATAGATTAGGCCTGCCACATTGTAGGCAGATACATTCATCATGCAGGGCAGCTTTAAATTTTGATTATTATTTTTTTAGAAACCAAGGAAGTCTATTGCTTTTTTATTCATTTTCTGCCAGAACTGGATGCATTTTTCTGGCACATGCTGGAGGTGGACTCCACCACTCCAGTGGTGGCATCTGATATTAAGAACAGGATAAGAAGATCCTGCTGGATCAGGCCAATGGCCAATCTAATCCAGCATCCTGCTCTCACAGTAGCCAACCACATGTCTTTGGGAAGCCCACAAGCAGGACCTAAGCGCAGGAGCACTCTCCCCTCCTGTGCTTTCCAGCAACTGCTATTCAGAGGCATTGACTGTCTCTGACTGTGGAGGCACAACATAGCCATCATGGCTAGTAGCCATTGATAGCCCTGTCCTCCATGAATTTGTCTAATCCTCTTTTAAAGCCATCCAAGTTGGTGGCCATTACTGCATCTTGTGGGAGCAAATTCCATAGTTTAACTATGCGCTGAGTAAAGAAGTACTTCCTTTTGTCTGTCCTGAATCTTCCAACATTCAGCTTCATTGGCTGTCCCTGAGTTCTGGTGTTATGAGAGAGGAAGAAAAGCTCCTCTGTCTACTTTTTCCATGCCATGCATAATTTTCTACACTTCTATTATGTCACCAGTTCCTCACCTTTTCTCTAAACTAAAAACCCCCAAATGCTGCAACCTTTCTTCATTAGGGAGTTGCTTCATCCTCTTTATATCTTGTTTGCCCTTTTCTGAATCTTTTCCAGCTCTTAAATATCCTTTTTGAGGTGACGCGAACCGAACTGTACTCAATATGCCACACTATAGATTTATATAACAGCATTATGATATCAACAGCTTTATGTTCAATACCTTTCCTAATGATCCCTGGCATGGAATTTGCCTTTTCCACAGCTACCTCACACTGGATCAATACCTTCATTGAGCTACCCACTATGACCCCAAGGTCTCATTCCTGGTCAGTCACTGCCAGTTCAGACCCCATGAGTGTATACGTCAAATTAAGATGTTTTGCTTTAATATGCACAACTTTACACTTGTTTGCATTAAATTGCATTCACCTTTTTACCACCCATTTGCTCAGTTTGGAGAGGTCCTTTTGCAGCTCTTTGCAATCTCCTTTTGTTTTAATGACCCTGAACAATTTAGTATCATCAGCAAACATGGCCACCTCACTGCTTGCCCCTAACTCTAGATCATTTATGAATGAGTTAAAAAGCATTGGTCCCACTCCTGATCTTTGGGGGACTCCACATTCCACAGCCCTCCATTGGGAGAGCTTCCCAGCAGCTGGGTCCTCTCCCAAGAGGGAGAAGATGAGGGGCAAGATGGCAGGAAGGCCAGCATGGTGCAAACACACCACTGGAGGCAATCTGGCCCTCCTTCCAGTGCTTTTGCACTGCACCAACCTCCCCACTGCCTCCTCACTCCCTCTTTCCTTCTTGGTAAGCAACAGCCACCAAACTGCCAGAACATTCTTGGTGAGAAATTATACAAAAGCTCATTTTATGTAATTTTCCTTCCTTTTTTTCTTGAAGGGAAGAATGTTGCCTCCAGTTCTTTCTATGGAGCCCTTACAGAAACAGAGATGTAAAAAGGAGTCATTTCCATTCTGACCCATGTCCTTTGCATGCAACACTGTTTCTGTTCTGCTGCAGCTTGGCTTCTGACACAGACATTGTCCATCTTGCTGTGGTGGAATTTTACATAATTGACTATGTTATTATGTTATTCCACTCCATTCATTTCAGTGGAAAGGAAACACAGTCCAATTTTTTTGTGTGGGGTCATCAATTGTGTATTGTTTGAGGACTGAAAACAACAGAGAATGCTCGTCTTATTTGTTGGAATGATTTCCACTCTGGACATGGGACAAATAAGCAGACACCTGCCATTTCCATTCATGTTTCGGTCAGAATTTTGTGAGATCCCTCTGCACCAGGCAAGGTTTGTGTGTGCACATCTTGCCCCACGTAGAGGGGAACCATAACACAGGTATGTATAAAGCTACAGGACCTCAGAGAGGGATTCTTGCCCATGTGTAACAGGAAAACAAGAGCCTTCTTACAGAGCCAGTCCCACCAATCAGGTCAGTACTCTGAGCAGTTAGCTGTGCAACCTTTAAATGAGCACTCTGGACAATGTAGTATAATTGAAAGACAAATAGCATTCCCCTGTAGATATAGCTCATAATTCTGTCCCTAGCAATGCTTTCTTTTATTTTTTCTCCCTATATTTTATCTGTCCCTCCTTCCCCAAACACACACACATTTCCTCTAAGATTATTCTGTAATCTGTAATGCACTTGGGAGAAATTACTGCAATCAGAGGTCATTTCCTGGACCTACCTGCTCAGAGTCATTACTAAGAAGCCCACTGTGATGAGTGCAAAGCTCTGCCCATCCATCTGGGCAGCCCAGCCAATTTTACAGACCTTTTATAAAGAGGCAAAATGATTTCAGATGCCTTTGGTACCCAGCTGTCTTTACTGTAAAGTGCTCTAAATTGCCCCAGGTGGAAAGCTATCATTACCCGGGTTGCACTTTGAATAACACACAGCAAGTGTGAAAGCCAGACAGGTTAATCTCTGGGATATGCATTTGGCTCCCCAGATGGACCAGCTGCTTTATAGACAAATGAATATGCACAGACTGGCTCTACCTCTGCTGAAGAACCGGAAGTAGAACCCCAGTAGCCCCAATCTGGCAGTGGTGGCCGCTGTCCACTGGGAATGGTAGGGTGGAAGGCAGGGAGCCGAAAAGTAGGTGGGGTCAGAACCAATGACAGGCAGAGACAACTATTTCTAATTTTGTCCCTCTTATCCTGCCTACTGAGTTCTACAGTGACCACACTGAGATTAAGGACGAGGAGGCTGGCATGCTGTGCCAGTTGTAAGTAAACAGAAATGGTTGTATAAGAAGGCCGGCCGGTGGGGACCAGTTGAGAGCAGACTGAAGTTGGTGGGGCAGTGCCCCATTTGCCCTAACAGACAAGCCTCCATTGGCTCCTAGCACTTGCCCTCCTCTTCTCAGTTACTTCTTTAATGGCCCAACATGGAGGTCTCAGGGGGTCTTAGACTCTTTACTTTTTGTGGAGCAGAGTCCCAGCTGCGTCCCTATGTCTCCTGTATCCTGCAAACTAATCAGCATAAAAGGGGAGTGTGTTGAGCCCCAACTCCCCCAGGAGGAGCAGGGAGGGGAGTTGGTCAAGCCCCGGCTTCCCCAGATAGATCAGAGAGAGGAGCCAGAGGTGGATGAGGTTTTCAAGGACATTGAGGGAGAGGGTGAACTCGACAGCCCACCAGTTCCCACAGACAGTCTTCCCATCAACACAGAGCTCGCTCCACCTACAAGCACCGCAAGAGAGCCGCTGGGGAACAAACTTGTGCACCACCAACTCCACCACCCCGGGACTCCCCGCCTGCCACTTCAAACACTTCCCCACCAGTGGGTTCCCCACCCCTGAAGTCGAGCTGGCACCTAACAAGCCTGCACTGTGAGATGAGCAAGCGGAGGCTTCCCCCCCTCATCCCGTGCGAGATGCCACGAGAAGTGGGTCGGTCAGAAGGTGAAACTTTGAAGGAGTCAGAGATTACGGGTGAAGACCTTTCCTATTTAAGGCGGCGCCCCCCTGATTGGGGTGCTGCGTCAACTTACTCCACATGCTGCAGAGCAAGCTTAGGTAGGGTCAGTAGTGAGTCAGCATAGATAGGTCTATGAGGCGCACTGCTTTTGATGTAACCGTTACTCTAATAAAACAAGAATTAATTCCAGTCTCATCTCTGTCTCATCTCTCAGACACTGGGCAGGACAGAGTGTCTTATAACATGCTTCTTTGTCCTTTCCTGTGGATTGTAGCCAATCGGAGTGAAAGGAGGTGAGTCAGCCAGTGAGAAGGCTCTTCTCAGTAGCTAACACTCTTCCGTTTCATGCTGGTTGGCTCCTAGGGATGTCTGCTGTTGTGTAAGAAGGCATTAACAAGCATCTTATTCTCAACTCAGCAGCAAAAAAAGGGAGAGGGATGGCTGTGACTAACACGAAGAAACCTTGCACTTCTGAACTTGCCACTACTACACTACTGGTGGTGGACGGTTCATCAGGGATGCGGGCTGAAAGGTTACTGACCCTACTGGACCAGCTTCTGCTGCAATTCAGCATTTGGTTAGAGTTGCAGTAGTTCTGAGGTAAGCCACTTCTAAAAGTGGCCAACCTAGGATCGTGTTGCATCTCTTCAGACTGCAGGGAGGAGATTATATCACTGCAGGCTTATTCATAGGGTGTTGGGGGCTGTGGAATCCCTGCACCTAGAAATCAAGGAGAAGGGTTCTGACCCAGCCAAGGCTTATTCATAGGGCGTTGGGGGCTGTGGAATCCCTGCACCTTGAAATCAAGGAGAAGGGTTCTGACCCAGCCAAGGTCTGTGAAGATGTGTGGTCCCCTGGAGGGCTAGTGACAAACAGTGGTGGCAGCAAGTCACAAGGCAGGGGAAAAATTGTTGTTATGTGCCTTCAAGTCGATTATGACATATGGCAACCCTATAAATCAGTGACCTCCTACAGATCTGTCATGGACCACCCTGTTCAGATCTTGTAAGTTCAGGTCTGTGGCTTCCTTTATGGAATCAATCCATTTCTTGTTTGGTCTTCCTCTTTTTCTACTCCCTGCTGCTTTTCCCAGCATTATTGTCTTTTCTAGTGAATCCTGTCTTCTCATGATGTGTCCAAAGTATGATAACCTCAGTTTCATCATTTTAGCTTCTAGTGACAGTTCTGGTTTAATTTGTTCTAACACCCAATTATTTGTCTTTTTTCGCAGTCCATGGTATGCGCAAAGCTCTCCTCCAGCACCACATTTCAAATGAGTTGATTTTTCTCTTAGCCGCGTTTTTCACTGTCCAACTTTCACATCCATACATAGAGATCGGAAATACCATGGTGTGTATGATCCGGACTTTAGTGTTCACATCTTTGCATTTGAAGACCTTTTCTAGTTCTCTCACAGCTGCCCTCCCCAATCCTAGCCTTCTTCTGATTTCTTGACTATTGTCTGCATTTTGGTTAATGACTGTGCTGAGGTATTGATAATCCTTGACAAGTTCAATGTCCTGGTTGTCAACTTTAAAGTACATAAATTTTCTGCTGTCATTATGGGAAAGTGTACAGTTTTGTGTGTTTAGTTTGCATTTTCATATGGGTAAAGGTTCAGGGATTAAGCCAAAGACTTCACCAAAGACGTGGGGTTTGAGAAGAGATTTCAAAGATGAGAGAGAGACAGCACCATGTGTTTTGTTGGCTGAGGCAGATAACAAGATGTTATCTTCCCCATTCCATGTACAGAAATGATTGGACTGGGAGTTAAATCTTCCTTCAACAAGGAAAAGGACTACAGCTCAGTGGCAGAGCCCCAGCATCTCCAGAAATGCCTCCTGTCTGAAACCCTGGAGTTACTGTAGACAGTGCTGATCTAAATGTGCCAATGAGTTGACTCAGCTTAAGTCAGGCAGCTTCCCATGTTCTTATAATGATGTGACAGAGTCCTCTACTGCTCTTCAGGTAGCTTCCGTGCAGAGCTCTGTTCTCCAACACCTCACTCCTGCTCTGTCCTCCAACACTTCACTGCTCCTCTGCACCTCCCAGCAGCTGCTGCCTGAGGCGGGCACCTCTCTTTGTTTAACGGTAGAGCTGACCCTACATGAGAGAATCACACTTACCTGTGAAATAAGATAAGGCAGTATTTGACTTGCTAATGGCTAAAGAGTGTTCAGGAAACTTTCTGATCAATCAAGTGAAAGCAAGGTCAAGCAAGACTCACACAGGGGAGCTCATAAAATCTGGATGTTAAGTCTGGAACTTAATGACCATCTTCAATTTTGGCAGAACATCCTTGGCAATTTGCTGTCAGTATCATTAAATGTAAAATGACACAACCAGCCTTGCCTCCCCACAAAACCCAGTAAAAACACAGACGGGCAGCTACAGCAGTTAGCAAACAGCAGTTCCTCTTCAGCTTTTCAGCCACCTGAGCAAGGCAAATTAAAAGGGCCATTTGGGGATTTTGCTAAAACTGAATGGTGAGAGACTGCCACATTAGGCTAGCCCAGAACTTGAAAAAGTTACTTTTTTGAACTACAGCTCCCATCGGCCTAATCCAGTGGCCATGCGGGCTGGGGCTGATGGGAGTTGTAGTTCAAAAAAGTAACTTTTCCTAGACCCCAGGTTGTTGAGAAACTAGTATCTGAGATCCACTAGAGCTGTTACATTAAGAGAGAGGTTGAGTGGCCCATCACTGTGAAAATCAAAGTAATGATAAAAAAGCATGGTCTTCCATCTTAATGAAAATGTTAGTTTTGGTTGGGAACAAAGAAAGTGGAAATGGCAAAAGCCCATCTAAAGCAGGACTAAAACTCAGATTTCTGAATTAACTGGACAGCACTCTAAGCTACTAGACCACAATATCAGGATTAAAGAGGTGTACATTCAGTTGTCTATTGCCGGTAAGCTGTGCCATGACCAGTAAGCAGAAGCAGCCTTTCCTCGTCTCCCCACTGCAGAAGTCTCAAGGCATGGTTGTGTGTGTGTGTGTGTGTGAGAGAGAGAGAGACAGAGAGAGAGAGAGACCCAATTCCAGAGAACAACAAGTAAGGCTTCACTGCTAACTGCATTTACCTGGGAGGAACCCTTACTGAATTCAATGGGATTCATTTACATTTGTCAAGGGTGGGGCCTAGAGATGTGTTTTAAAGTGAACTCTTATTCACTGTTTCTGAACTGACATGAATTGGAATGCAGTTAACAGTCAGACTGCACATTTTTCTGAGTTTTGCAATGCAGTTTTTATTCTTAAAATTCATATTTTATGGGTAAAATGCATACAAAATATGTTTTGGGACATGATTAATTTTTTGCAAAAATACAGAAGATGGGATGGAATGGACTTTATTTGTATGTTGCCTATCATAGTAAACATGCTCAAGGTAACTCACAACAACAAAGAGGTTGACATAATTCACTAACTATTACAAGACAAAATTTAGTTATTAACAATGAGCAAATGCAAACATTTCATATTAATAAACACACAATAATATTAAACTATCAACTAATAATTCATAATAAGGCCAAACAATAAAATCAAAAGAACATAATCCAGATAACAGCAAAAATAATGCAACTCCAAAACAAGATCTTGACCCCTGCAACAAAATCTAAACAATGAAAAATGGAAATGGGCTGCCTTCAAGCCAATTCCGACTTATGTCGACCCTATGAATAGGGTTTTCATGGTAAGAGGTATTCAGAGGTGGTTTACCATTGCCTTCCTCTGAGGCTGAGAGGCAGTGACTGGCCCAAGGTCACCCAGTGAGCTTCATGGCTGTGTGGGGATTCGAACCCTGGTCTCCCAGGTCGTACTCCAACACCTTAACCACTGTACCACACTGGCTCTCTTAATCTAAATAATACCCACGGGAAAAGTTTCTAAGCATTTGGGACAACAGAAGCAGCCAATAAGCAGTGAACTCAAGATTGAAACTAAACTGAAACTGACATGGGACAGAACAGGCTAATCAATTCATTCAAAATCAATGGGATGCTGCAAGTTTGACACACTGGCATTTTCAGGGATAACCCAATGTCTTCTCTAGGCTTACTTGCTTGAAGGAACAGTTGTGGAAGAGCTCTCCAGGATCCTGAACAATGAGTACCAGCTAGTTTCAACATGAGGAGCCAAGATCCATCTTCATCTATGCCTCCGATTGGATGGGTGCAGGTATTCTATTAGTTTAGGACATCTCCGAAATCAGGGGTCCTGATCACATGGATGCACAATTGTATATATAACACTTCACAAACACGTCATGATGATTGACAGGCAAGTGCCCACCACCACTTGTGGGGTCTGGGGAAGGTCAGGATTTGGCCTACCAGCCAGATCCAGTTTTCCACCTCAGATGTAACTCATCTAAAACCTAGGAATTTCAGAGAATTTCTACAAAAATGGGAAAAGGAGCAGCAATTGCCAGTGTTTGTTCATTTTGTGTCTGGGGATGGAAATCAATCCAGTGAACACAATCAGTGTTCATTGTTGTTGCTTTCAGTCCATGAATGTTACATAATTGATTACATTTTCTTCCGATTTGCATTGTGATTTCTTTGAACTGAAATGAATAGTGTAGAATACTGTAATGACAATGTAATGTACATAATTTACATAATTACTTTTGTAACTTATGTAATTTTGACACAGCATACAGCAAGACAAATAACTGCAGTGGAACAGAAACAGCCCTGCATGTGACAAATACAGGACAGAATGGAAAACCTAACTTTCCAGTGTTCATTCTGCATTCATATGCCTTCCTTCTGTGCATCACCACCTCAGTGTAAGAACTCACCACTCTTGTGCAAGAGTAAGGGATTTCTTGCAAAACAGGCAAACCCCCAAATGCACCTGATTATCTGTTCACAGAGTAAAGCCAGTACAATTGCCTCCTGCGCCAGTGCTGAAGCGCAGTTAGTCATGATTGTTAAATGCCACTGAGGACATTGCTTCTGCCTAATGAGATGCATACATTTTATTCAGGACAAAAATAAAAATAAAAAAGAAGAATGCTAATGGTTATTACCAGGGAGGCAAAGTCAGTCTTCAAAAATATTTTCAGAGACCAATACATACAATCCTGTTTTCAGATATGCAGGGCAGAAAATTTAACCTACACACCAGCTTTCTGCGTGCTAAGTTTTCAAACCAACCAACAACAAAAAACACCCTTGCAGTTTGGGCACACACCTCCCCTGCATTGCTATTGCTTTTCTTCCCCTTTTCTGGATCATTCCCGTCAAACATTGTGTAGTGAAGGGGACATGGAAGCTTGTGAGTCAGAGGGCAGGACAGCTAACATAATGTTGCTGTGTGTGTTTGTGTGCTTAATTTAGTTTAAAGCAGCACAACAGCAGCAGAGAGTAACAGCGGATGTAGAAATGCGAGTGTGCCAGCGTGTGTGTGCGTTTGCCTAAGAAAGCAGGCTTTTACCCTGCATCAGGATCACTGAGACCTGAGACTTAGTAAAATAAGAAAAGCTACTTTATTTATAGAAATGCATAGTAGATAGGAAAGGCATACCTAGTTTTAACTAACTAAGTTGGAGGCGCAACGCCCAGATGTAGGTATTGCCCTCATGGCTCACGAGAGAGAGCAAAGACAAAGGTGTCTCCTCTCTCTCGGACAGTCAAAGAAGGAAAGGGCGGAAGGAGGAGGGACAGATAAGCTTCCCTAAGCATATCAGTCTGTGACGGAAGGAAGTCAGTCAGAGCATCACAGGTAAAGGTAGTCAAGTCTAGCCATCTGGAGGACCCTAACTCTATCTCCCTTCTGGAACATAGACAAAAGAACAAAACAGGAGTTTCTCTTGCCCCACTTCCAACACATAAGGGCATATGAACCTAACATAAAAATATAAGAAGAGCCTGCTGGATCGGTTTCCAAATTATTTAGTAGGGCTGTGCACAGTCACCCAGATCCAATTCGGAGCTCAATCCAGCACTCTGGAGTGGCCCTGATCCAACTGGAAATGATCAACCCAGATCTGGGGTTGTACTGAATTGGGCGCCCTGCACATTCTTTAATTAGGGTTTATAATAAGAGTGGGGTGGGGAGAGAAGGAGATGAAAGAAGGAGAAGGAGATGAAAGAAGGAGAGAAAGATGCTAAAAAAGAATTTGAGGAGCACATTGCTAAGAACATAAAAACCAACAACAAAAAATTCTATAAATACATTCAAAGCAGGTGACCATCTAGGGAGACAATTGGACCCTTGGATGATAAGGGAGTCAAAGGTGTACTAAAGAACGATAAGGAGATTGCAGAGAAGCTAAATGAATTCTTTGCATCTGTCTTCACAGTGGAAGATATAGGGCAGATCCCTGAACCTGAACTAACATTTGCAGGAAGGGATTCTGAGGAACTAAGACAAATAGTGGTAACGAGAGAGGAAGTTCTAAGCTTAATGGACAATATAAAAACTGACAAATCACCGGGCCCGGATGGCATCCACCCGAGAGTTCTCAAAGAACTCAAATGTGAAATTGCTGATCTGCTAACTAAAATATGTAACTTGTCCCTCGGGTCCTCCTCCGTGCCTGAGGACTGGAAAGTGGCAAATGTAACTCCAATCTTCAAAAAGGGATCCAGAGGGGATCCCAGAAATTACAGGCCAGTTAGCTTTACTTCTGTCCCTGGAAAACTGGTAGAAAGTATTATTAAAGCTAGATTAACTAAGCACATAGAAGAACAAGCCTTGCTGAAGCAGAGCCAGCATGGCTTCTGCAAGGGAAAGTCCTGTCTCAGTAACCTATTAGAATTCTTTGAGAGTGTCAACAAGCATATAGATAGAGGTGATCCAGTGGACATAGTGTACTTAGACTTTCAAAAAGCGTTTGACAAGGTACCTCACCAAAGGCTTCTGAGGAAGCTTAGCAGTCATGGAATAAGAGGAGAGGTCCTCTTGTGGATAAGAAATTGGTTAAGAAGCAGAAAGCAGAGAGTAGGAATAAACGGACAGTTCTCCCAATGGAGGGCTGTAGAAAGTGGTGTCCCTCAAGGATCGGTATTGGGACCTGTACTTTTCAACTTGTTCATTAATGACCTAGAATTAGGAGTGAGCAGTGAAGTGGCCAAGTTTGCTGACGACACTAAATTGTTCAGGGTTGTTAAAACAAAAAGGGATTGCGAAGAGCTCCAAAAAGACCTCTCCAAACTGAGTGAATGTGCGGAAAAATGGCAAATGCAATTCAATATAAACAAGTGTAAAATTATGCATATTGGAGCAAAAAATCTTAATTTCACATATACGCTCATGGGGTCTGAACTGGCGGTGACCGACCAGGAGAGAGACCTCGGGGTTGTGGTGGACAGCACGATGAAAATGTCGACCCAGTGTGCGGCAGCTGTGAAAAAGGCAAATTCCATGCTAGCAATAATTAGGAAAGGTATTGAAAATAAAACAGCCGTTATCATAACGCCGTTGTATAAATCTATGGTGCGGCCGCATTTGGAATACTGTGTACAGTTCTGGTCGCCTCATCTCAGAAAGGATATTATAGAGTTGGAAAAGGTTCAGAAGAGGGCAACCAGAATGATCAAGGGGATGGAGCGACTCCCTTACGAGGAAAGGTTGCAGCATTTGGGACTTTTTAGTTTAGAGAAAAGTCGGGTCAGAGGAGACATGATAGAAGTGTATCAAATTATGCATGGCATTGAGAAAGTGGATAGAGAAAAGTTCTTCTCCCTCTCTCATAATACTAGAACTCGTGGACATTCAAAGAAGCTGAATGTTGGAAGATTCAGGACAGACAAAAGGAAGTACTTCTTTACTCAGCGCATAGTTAAACTATGGAATTTGCTCCCACAAGATGCAGTAATGGCCACCAGCTTGGATGGCTTTAAAAGAAGATTAGACAAATTCATGGAGGACAGGGCTATCAATGGCTACTAGCCATGATGGCTGTGCTGTGCCACCCTAGTCAGAGGCAGCATGCTTCTGAAAACCAGTTGCCGGAAGCCTCAGGAGGGGAGAGTGTTCTTGCACTCGGGTCCTGCTTGCGGGCTTCCCCCAGGCACCTGGCAGGCCACTGTGAGAACAGGATGCTGGACTAGATGGGCCACTGGCCTGATCCAGCAGGCTCTTCTTATGTTCTTATGTTCTTATGAGTTCAAGATCTGGGATTCGGCTGAAGCCAGCACACAGACTAATTATTCAGTGTTTTAAGGTCACCGGCTATGATATGAAGACGCATGAAGTCAGCACTCTGCTAAAGCTAAGCAGGGTCGGGTGTGGTCAGTGCTGGATGGGAGACCGCCTGGAAACCATATGCAAGCCACCTTGGGTTTCAGTCATGCAAAGAAAGGTGTGGTAGAAATGTAATAAATAAATAAATAAGGATTAAACTCATCTCTTTCAGTTGGGACTGAAAATGCCCTGACTCCTAGTGCAATTGGTACATAATTCATTTTGTGTGCTCTGATTGCCTTGCCCCCATACGCAACCAAGCAACAGCAGTCTGTACCAGTTGGAGGTACCAGAACTTGCAAAGCTGCTGCCACATGTAGGCTAGAAAGAGGTCTTCAGCCATACATTGGCAGGAGCCAATAACTGTTGCCACCTTTTCTCCACATAGGGCTTCTGTGCCTGGCGATATTCAACAGGTGTAGTTTTTCCAAGAATTGACATTCAAGGAAGTTTGGGAACCTAGTCCATGCATCAAAATGGGCATTCACTACCTTTCCAACAACCACAAATCAGTTGTAAAACCCAATTTCAGGACATACAAACCTGGACTCAGAGATGAGTAACAACAACACATAGGCCTCCCCATCACATCACTCCCAAAGCTGTGTACTGGGAATGCCAGAGTGGTGGTGGTGCTTTAGAGCTACTTGCCACTCTGAATGCTTTCCATGGAAATTTCTTTTGAGAGTGACTCTTAGGACTCAGCAATTGTAGTGCCTGACATTTATTAAATGTAAGTGTGAGTCACAAATGCACCTCTTTATGCAAACATCTGCATCCTGATTGGCTTGGTGCTGCCAATCACATGAAAATGTGGCTAAATGGAAGGTTTATTGGTCTCTGTGCCCTCCCTGAAGGCTATTTTTCAATGAGAGTTGCTTGAAAAAATATTATTTTCCCAGAGAGTCATAGGAATAGTGTGAGGCTACACTGATGCAGACTCCAAACAAGCCAGGCTAGGAGACAGAGAAAATAGAGAGTGAGCTCTTAGAGTGGAGGTTGGGGGTGAGATGGGAACAGGAGGAGTGGGTTCAAGCTCTGGAATATGTGGCGGGGGCTGTGGGCTGCTGCTGGGCATTGCCCCAGTTTCCCTTAATAATCAGAGTATCCTGGAATGATGTCACAATGCTTCACTGTTAATGAGATTTAGTTGTCTGATGAAGTCATTGTGTGCAATTTAAATGCATGAACATTTTTCCAATGGGTATTGAAAAAATGTCAAAACAAGAGAGGTGTTTTGGGGTCTGCAAAAACATTGTCCCCCTACAAAGTAAGGCATCTTTTCAGCTCAGTGCAAAAGCAATACATGATGAGGATCCACTAAAACTGGAAGATGCTAATATCTTTTTGACTGTTAAACTTTTTCAAACTTTTAATCCCCTTTTGAGCCTTCTTATTAAAATGACTGACGTTGATCATTCCACAATCAGAGATGGGTGATAAGCCTGAAAACCTTCACAATCTTCTGTTTAATTTGGCTTTTCTTTCTCTCTTTTCAAATCCTGTCTAGCGAGATCTTTTGCTACACATATCAAAATGAGGAGAAATGCAATGTATGACAGTTTTGAATGTCAGGGCTGTTTTTGTCTTTGCTTAGAAGTGTAAACAACTCTGATCTTCTTCTAAAGCAGCTAGGAACCTGTGACTAATCAGGCAGGATTGAAATGTCAGAGTAAACATTTATTTTTACTGACGCTCTGCCAGCACACCTTGCTGAGCATCTCCATTCCTTTCCCTATTAGCAGTCTAGAATTTAGCAAGTTATCATTGTGATTAATACGTCTGATGTTCGTATGGCAGAATACCCTCCTAGACTAGGATTCCTATGCACGACTATGGTTTGAAGAATATTAATTGATAGATGCATGCATGGATATGCTAGCAATCCCAGTACCGTTCCATTAAATTGTGGTGTACTTTACTTATTCCAATCCAAACAGATCTCTCCATGCTCCCACAATGAACAGCAACTGCTGAAAATTCAGAGATTCAACCTTGGACATTCCGATCTGCCATAAATGCATAGGACACCAAAGGCTCCCTTTGTACCTGAGCCTTGTTTGTTTTTTTCCCAAACAAGGCATAGCGGGAACATGCTTTGTTGGATAGGTCTGTGAGTGTCCAAATGATGATGATAATAACTGCCTGAGCCTGCTGGCACCATGCCGAAAACAGGGAAGCAACTGTTCAATCGGAAGCAACAACTGGAACATGAGAACAACATCCAGCGTGGGGCCTTCTGCTCGGCAACAGCTACTGTCATCACATTCTTCTCCTTCTGCTCTAAGCAGGACCCAGGTCCTTGCCGCCGCTTCTTCAACAACAGCCTGGTGCGTGGCCTCCTGAATGGGGTCTCCCTGCGTGGGGGTCTCCTGCTCAACAACAGCTTGGTGCCTCCTACCCAACAACAGCCGGGCACGGGGCCTCCCGGCGTGGGGCCTCCTGCTTGACAACAGCCACCACCTCCACGTCCTTCTCCCCCTCCTGCTCCAGGCAGGGCCCAGATCCCCAAGCCTGAGCTCTTGCAGCTGCCCTCTGACATAAACTGCCATCAGCAGCAGCAGCAGAAGCCCGCGGAGCAGCAGCTGAGCGAGCCCAAGGACATGGAGAGGAAGACAATATCGAACCAGCAAACAGCTTCGCTGTAACGAATGCCTGTCGCCCTTCTGCCTCTCGAGAACTGCCGCCCCCGCTAACACCACCTCCTCTTTCTAGCGGTGCAGATAATGATAATGTTGTTTCTATTTAATTTAATGTTTGTATATTGTATTGTTTATATTGTATATTATTGTATTTTTATACCTGTGTTTATTTTTCTTGTAAGCCGCCTTGAGGGCCTTTGGCCGAAAGGCGGGGTATAAATAATGACAATGATAATGATAATAATAATAATAATAATAATAATAATAATAATAATAATAATAATAATAATAATAATAATAATAATAATACTTTGGACTTACTTCAGATCGACTACTGCTTAGCATATACATACTAATGAGTGGTAGTATAGTAGTAGCAGCTAGTAACTATAGTTAGTATTGCGTAGTAGCATTTTGTAGTGGAAATTATTTATTTATTTATTACTTTTAAACCCCACCTTTTTTGCATCATAGAACCCAAGGTGGCATACATTTGGTCCCCAGGCAGTCTCCCATCCAGGCATTGACAAGACCGAGATTTGCTTAGCTTCAGCAATGATGGCAGCCTCATGTGCCTTCAGACAATAGCCTGGGAAATATACATGAACATACAGTATATTATGGTTCATGTAGAGCTTACATGGTACCATGACCAGAGCTTGGAAAAGTTACTTTTTTTAAACTACAACTCCCATCAGCCCAATCCAGTGGCCATGCTGGCTGGGGCTGATGGGAGTTGTAGTTCAAAAAAGTAACTTTTCCAAGCTCTGACCATGACCAAAAGTGGGGGCTTTTTAAAAGAAGAAAAAAAGGCAGGGCAAAAACCAAGAAGCTAGAAAAATAGGAATTTATTGTGTGTTTAAACCCAACGTGTTTCAGCCTGTTGACTTTCAGGCCTTCATCAGGGGCTATAAATAAAAGAAGGACAAATGTACTTACATGAACATATAAAATCATACATATAAAATCTATAAATCAGTCTATGACTTACAATGCAGACTAGCAAGAAGTTCAAATGAGCAGACAGCTTACAACAGTATAAATGCCTCAAAGAACAGAACATTAGGCATGTGTATATATACAAGCAACCAGAAATAAGATACCGGTGAAATCACTTAAGTATTTTTCTTATTACTAAATGACAACCATCTGGGAGTGGAAAACAAGATGGTTGTCTCTTACTTGTTTTATATATCCCCTCACTGGATCGTCACCTTGTAGTGGTGAGTGGGCTTGCATGTTCCAATGAACCCTGTGAGCGATGCCGTTGGGAGTCATGTACTCCCAGCAGGGTCACCCATGGTGGTAAGGTCAAGGGGGAGGAACCAGACAAAGAACGATCCAAGAAAGTCCTCAATGGCAGAACAGGGGGAGGATAACAATGTGTATGTTACAACGGCTGTGAAGGCGGATGAAGGCTGCAGCAGATAAAAGACTTCCAGTCGTCGTGGTATCCATGCCATTGGATCAAAGCTTTTTTCTGTCAAGATTGTATGTTGATCATCATGCGCTGATCTCCCCACATAAAACAAATTCACGCACAGGTGCCTTCCAAGCAAATCAAACCAAACCACAAGTCCCATCGCGATCGGCGAATGGCAACGGGGGCAGGACTGTGAAATCCGGAAGCTCCTACTCATGGACCGGCACATGGGCAGTGGATACAGACTCAGTCATCCTGGCTCAAGGACAGAGGCAGCTGAGTAGTTCAGCAGCTATATACACGACTGAGTAGTCCTATTCAGGATCCACTCTGCTCACCCTGTATGGGGAGGGGGCTAGAAAAGGTACCCTAAACATAGTCTGCCTCATCTCTCTCCCTGACTGGATTACCGCATCCAGTGGGGTCACTACTGTTGAGATTCCCCAGACTGTTGGTTCTGGGGGATGTCAACATCCATGCCGAGGCCACCTTATCTGGGGCGGCTCAGGATTTCATGGTCTCCATGACAACCATGGGACTGTCCCAATATGCCATTGGCCCAACACATGTAGCAGGGCATACTCTAGAATTGGTTTTTGCCTCTGAACATGGAGTTGGTGATCTGAATGTGGGGGGCCTTACATCAGTCCCTCTGTCATGGACAGATCACTGCTTGCTGAAGTTTAGACTTACAGTGGCTTTTCCCCTCTGCAACGGTGGGGGACCTACTAAGCTGGTCCGCCCCCAGAGACTAATGGATCCGGATGGTTTCCAAAGGGCTCTGGGGAGTTTTCCGGCTGATAGGGCTGGCGCTCCTGTCAAAACCCTGGTTGAACTGTGGAATACAGAAATGACCCGGGCAGTTGACATGATTGCTCCTGAGCGCCCTCTCCTGTGTAGAGCTTGTATGGCTCCATGTTATACCCCAGAGCTGAGAGCGATGAAACAATATAGGAGATGGCTTGAGTGCAGATGGAGACTAACTCCTAGTGGATGCAATTATACACTGGTAAGTGCCTATGGTAAGCTGTATTTAGGGGCAGTAAGGGCAGCAAAAAAACAATATTTTGCTGCCACTATCAAATAATCAATCTGCCGCCCAGTGAAGCTCTTCAGAATTGTCCGGGGACTATTACACTCTGGCCCCAGGGCCTTTGATCTTGAATGTAGTGTACGGGTAGGTTCATATCGGGAGAGGCATTCCATCAGGTATTGTGGTTCCAAGCTATGTAAGGCTTTATAAGTCAAAACCAGCACCTTGAATCGAGCTCGGAAACATACAGGCAGCCAATGCAAGCGGGCCAGAATCGGTTTTATATGTTCGGACCGTTTGGTCCCTGTTATATATGGTTACATTTGTTTTTTGTTTTGAAAGGATCATTTTTTTCATCTTCCCAGCTCGTCTCCTGCCTCCTATCACTTTGGTCTTTGCATCCAAAGGCACAGATGTTGTACTATCCCCCTAAGGCAGAGATAGGGAAACCACTTCTATCAAACAGGCCAATCAAAAAGTGGGATAAAAAAGAAATAGTGGCGGTCAATATTGATTACAAAAAACAGGGGGGTTCAAAACCCAAAATGATCAAATATTGCAAAATGATTTATTTTGTCTTCTTTAAAATGCCCAACGCGTTTCGGCTCTATTGTATATCAGCCTTCGTCAGGGGCTATAATACAAACACATATATACATTTATATGATTTATATTTTGTTTACATTTTACTCAAATTTCTAAATAAACAGTAAGAAAACACATAATTATAAAAATTGTTTACTTACACTTTTCTTAGTCTACTTATTTCTCTAACTGCTTATAGCATTTCTTTCACCTTCTTTTTTTTGTATTTTGAAAGTTGTAAGCTCACATTGTAAGTAAACAATTTTTATAATTATGTGTTTTCTTACTGTTTATTTAGAAATTTGAGTAAAATGTAAACAAAATATAAATCATATAAATGTATATATGTGTTTGTATTATAGCCCCTGACGAAGGCTGATATACAATAGAGCCGAAACGTGTTGGGCATTTTAAAGAAGACAAAATAAATCGTTTTGCAATATTTGGTCATTTTGGGTTTTGAACCCCCCTGTTTTTTGCAATCAAAAAGTGGCCAACCCTCTAAAAGCCCCATCTGATAGGTGGGCAGGTCCACCCATCTGCCAATCACCTGAAGTAATATGGCTTAAAGTGTGGTCCCAATTGTTCCTTGGCAGTCACAGCTTTATCTGTCCTGCACCTGACATCATATGACTTTTAAGTGTGTGACAGGTGGGCATGAAAAAAAACAGCTGCATGTACCAAATGGAGTGGCATGGCTTCCATCCCTGTCCTAATGCATCAGAACTGCCAAATTCCAGATATATATGACAAAGGATCGTTTTGTAGGCAATCAAAAAGGGTACACATTCTATGACTTTTGCAATACTTGCAGTGGGAAACCCAGCTGCAGTTGCCCTGCTTATACCAGATAATCAGGGATGCCTCTACCATTAGTCAGAGTGAAGTGACCAGCTCAGGTGACAGATGATGGCAATGAGGTGTTGGAAAACTGAGAGGTGTGTGATACAGTACAGAACCTGAGCGGTATCCCCTAAGTTAGCTTGCTGTCCTCAGGTGTGGTGGGGGAGGGCTCTGATGCAAGGTTTACTTGCCACTCTGGTCAGCTTCTATGTGCAGAAAGATGTGAGTGCCATTTTGTCTTTTCTGTCAAGAAGCGAAGGCTGCTTTCACACTGCACTTTATTCCATTATTCCAACAATTTCTTATCTGGTAATTTGCACATTTATTTATTTCACATGATGCAAAATCTAGTTCTGGAATCAAGTGGAATATAGTGGAAGTTTAGTGTTCCTTTCCAAGATAAATGATTCCAGAAAGAATCTGTTTGCAAGCTTGGGAACCCAGAAAATTGTGGAAGTTTTGCACTAGCTTCAGCCATTCACATAACAGGCATCCCAGCATGCCGTGCATCCCTGCTCTTTAGCTGCATGTCAGGTTTTGTGCCCTAGTTTTTTCCCCTGTCTGACTAAAATTGTACCAGTATTCTGGCATAGGTGCGGGTAGCGTCTTTCCCTTCCTTCTTCTCCCACGTGCACCCCTGTGTCCAGAAACTAGAAAGATCTCTCAATTTCAGTTTCTCATTTTTTCAGTCTTAACATTCAGTTCTTCACATTCCTGCAACTTGTGATTTTAATAATAATAAAAAAAATTCTCATGAGAATTCTCCAGCATTTTAAATTTCTCCTAACACACATATTTTTGTGGGCAGTTTTGACTAATGTACACATTTTTGCAAGCAATTTCTCATCATATAATGCATTTTGCATGTTCTTTTCACTCATATATTCATTTTATGCCCACGTGCCCCTAATATGTGCATTTTTGTAAACATTGGTTGTTAACATTGGTTGGCGAGTTGCATCGCAAAATTTGAAGACGTGTAAATTTCAAAGGATGGTTGCGTTTCTGTTCTATTATTTCAGAAAGTGTGAATTTCACAAATTTGGCTTGAAATGCGAACTGAATCAAAATTCCCACCCATCCTATCAGACACTAAATCATGCAGTGAATTATGGAGGCAGTACAGTGCACATGTGTACAATGGTAAGGAACGAAAGCAAGAGTTTTGTTGCACCAGTGTGAAAGACATTTGCACAAAATACCAGTATTTCAGCCAAAAAAGCCCCAGTTCCTAAATGCTACAGGTACTGCAGTGTGAAAGGAATTCTAGAAATCGGGACAGAAGTGGTATCATTTCAATCCACAAAACTGACGCAATAAGGCCCATGTGTGAAAGCAGCCAAAATGTTTTCAGCCGACCCTGCTTGTGAGTATCAGAGGGTGAACTTCTCATATACATCCAGCTGCATTGTGAAAAGGCTTTACCAATGCCACCGACTAAAGTGGCTGGGTTGGTGAGGACTCGAGAGAGGGCCTTTTCTGTGGCAGCCCCCACGCTTTGGAACTCCCTCCCAATAGATCTTCGACATGCCCCTTCCCTAGATATATTTCGCCGGGGTCTGAAAACTTGGCTATTCCATCAGGCCTTTACGACCTTTGAGACTTCCAAGGTGAACTAGTCCTAGCACTGTAAAAACAATCTACTAAACACTGTAATTTTATATTTACTGTACTGGCTATATTGTTTATTGTTTATGTATTTTACCATGTTTTATTGTAAGCCGCCTAGAGTGGCCATCGGCTAGATAGGCGGCCTATAAATTAAAGTTTATTATTATTATTGTTATTATTATTATAAGGCAGGGATGACGAACTCAGGTTTATTTTATTTTATTTATTAAAATGTATATACTGCTTAATTGTAAAAGAAACCTCAATGGTTTACAGAATACATTAAAATTATCAATAAAACAGTTAAAAAGAAAAACATTTTTAAAATAGCAACAGACCAAAAAAAAAGTTAAAACACATCACCTTCTCTGCATCTGGATAAGCTTGCCTAAACAAAAAAGTTTTAAGCAGGCACTGAAAAGATGTTGTTGGATTCCAGTCTGCCATCTGCCCCAGCCAGCATGGCTAGTGGTCAGGGATGATGGGAGTTGTAGTTCAGCAACATCAGAAAGACTGTAGGCTCCCCATCCCTCCCATAAAGAATGGTTTGTTGGAAGATTCAGGACAGACAAAAGGAAGTACTTCTTTACTCAGCGCACAGTTAAACTATGGAATTTGCTCCCACAAGACGTAATAATGGCCACCAGCTTGGGTGGCTTTAAAAGAAGATTAGACAAATTCATGGAGGACAGGGCTATCAATGGCTACTAGCCATGATGGCTGTGCTCTGCCACCCTCGTCAGAGGCAGCATGCTTCTGAAAACCAGTTGCCGGAAGCCTCAGGAGGGGAGAGTGTTCTTGCACTCGGGTCCTGCTTGCGGGCTTCCCCCAGGCACCTGGTTGGCCACTGTGAGAACAGGATGCTGGACTAGATGGGCCACTGGCCTGATCCAGCAGGCTCTTCCTATGTTCTTATGTTCTTAATGGTTATGAACATTCCTTCCCATTCTTTAGCTTGCGTGTGTATTTGTTCCACCCTAGTGAAGGAGGAAGCCTTCCAAGATGTCCCCCTGAAGAGGTGAGGGACTCCTTTCACAATCCCTGTTGGATGCAACAGAAACTCCTTCTGAGTGAACACACACAGCATTGCAATGTTAATATGAATATGTGCTGGAAGCCATCAGTAACCTGTTGAACAGGGGTAACTAGTGTAGTGCCCTCTGGATGATGTTGACCACAACTCATATCATCCCAATCTAGAGGACACCACATTGGCTACCCCTCCTATAAAAAGATATAAGGAGAAGAAATGGGCAAACATGCCAATTTTGAGATTAGTTTCAGAAATTCTCCAAGTAAAATTAAAGACTATTGGAATGGAATCTGAGGCACGGGGGGGGGGGGACACATTGCAGGATGGGAAAAGGAAAAAAAAACCTCTTAGCTCCTTGCCATGTGAGTTGCGTCCACCATGCAGCCACTTTCTTCATCCACATTAGTGGAGGGGGTTTAACTCACTCTCTGATGAATTCAGCTTACACGGTCACCTCTGCTTTATGGTACATTTGAGGGGTGCAAAACTGCCATCCCCATGGGGGAACATAACATATGGACCAACTATCAATTTATCATCTGTCAGCTCTCCCCTCCCAAGGCACAATTGCTTCCAGGCAGACTTTGACACTGACAATCTGTTTTTACAAGTTGATGCACATCCAAAGTTACTTGTAATTTTTTTTTCAGTTTTGGCTGTCATTTTGAGTGTGTGCATCTACCGTAATACGACATCATCTTTGCCCTCTTCCACTCAAGCTATTTATTACTTCTTTATCATAGAATTTTAAAGAGTTCTTGTCTTTTAAAGACAAGAACAACAGCCAAAACTTTCAGGCTGCAATCCTCTACCCACATTCCTGGGAGTAAGCCCCATTGAACTCAATGGGGCCTTATTTCTGAGTGGACCTGGATTTCACTGGAAATTTAGGGTCTGGAGCTTAGATTGTTTGGATCCACCAAACAGAAAGGTAACTTAATATTATTGGGAACTTAGGGTTGAAAATTCACCACTCTTATAGGTCTGGGGAAAATGTCTTTTAGAAAACTTAACAAGTAAAGAAAAATGTACTTAAGTAATAATAATAAATAATAATTATTATGTTCGCTGTTTTAACCTATATTCTATAGTTTTAATTCCTCTCATAGTTTAATTCTTTTTAATAATATACTCTGTATGTTTTAATGATGCTGTTTTTAGTTGTAAGCCGCTCTGAGTCCTATTGGAAAAGGGCGGGGTAAAAATAAAGTTTCATTATTATTATTACTTAGGTAGATGGATTTCTACATGGAGTCAGACTTCCTGTTGACCTGGGGTGGAGAAACTTTGGCCCTTGAGGTGTTGTTGGACTGCCACTCCCATCAGGCTTTTGACTATTGTCAATGATGGCTGGGACTGATGGGAGTTGTAGTTCAGCAACATCTGGAGGGCCAAAGGTTCCCTAGCCTATAGCCAAATATCCTTATTTCAAGATTGCTCTAAAACTCCAGTTGCTGTCTTTACATTGGCATCTGGGATACAGACCACATTCATACTATACTTTTATTCCACTATTATTCCACTTTAAACAGTCATGGCTTCCCCCAAAGAAACCTGGGAAGTGTAGTTTATGAAGGGTATTGAGAGGACATTCCTGTTCTTCTTATAGAGTGGTTTAACACAGAGCTTGGAAATGTTTTTTTTTGAACTACAACTCCCATCAGCCCAATCCAGTGGCCATGCTGGCTGGGGCTGATGGGAGTTGTAGTTCAAAAAAGTAACTTTTCCAAACTCTGGTTTAACAGTTAACAGTCAGTTTAACAATTCCCTGAGTGGTTTAATAGTCAATCCCTCTTCCCAGAAAACACTTGGAATTGTAGCTCTGTGAGAAGAATATGTTTATAATGTGTTTCATATTGAAGGTTTTCCCCCCTTATTTGGAAAAGTGGTTTATAAATATTTCAGACAGATAGAATAGCACAAATCCTTTCTGAACTCCCTTCATCCCAAATCACATTGGGAGATGGGGCAGTGATGGAACGCTCGCACCCAACCACAGATTCAATGAAGGATCATTGTGAGGAACCTTCAGTCTACCCAGACCTTGGTTGTGGAGGAGGAAACCTCACCTGCCTCGGGATCTTATTCCTTCTTGAAACTTCATATCCATAGGACACCCCCCAGAGATACTTGGCCCATAACATATGTATTACTTACCTAAAGTGACATTTCAAGGTGAATGGCCATACCTGCTTGGTGAAAAATTCAATGGATTTTTGATGGGAGCAAAAACTTATTTCAACAAGACTAGTGAAAATCTTTGGTATGATCTGCCCCATAGATGTCTAGATGTGTTGTGCACATCTTCTGTAATTGGGAATCAACCAGGAAGGAACTGATGGAATCTGTGGATTTGACCATCATGTGGTGAACCACTGGACCTCATGTGATGGGCCGATGAAGGTGGCATCTCAGTGAAGGGCCTTCAAGCCTTGGACTGACTCTACCCACTCACTGAGCATTGGATCTTCCTAGTCAGGAAAGGGCATGCCTTTCTGCTTGAATTGACTCCTGCTTGACCAACAGGGTCTTCCTGAGCTCTGGCATGTTCCTTTATTCTTTGGTTGTCCTTTGGTCCTGTCTTCTGGCTTGCCTCTCAACCCTGCTTCCTTGCCTTCTGGTTTGCTCCTCAGTCCTACCTCCTGCTTCATCCTTTAGTCCTGCCTTCTGGTTTGTCCTTTGATCCTAACTTACTCTTTGGTCCTGACAACTTGGCCCTTGCCTCCTAGTTCTGGGCTCTCAGCTCACCTCACACTCCTGCCCACAGCCCAACTCAGACAGTGCCACAGAATCACAAAATCATAGAATCATAGAGTTGGAAGGAACCTATAAGGCCATGGAGTCCAACCCCGTGCTCAATGCAAGAATCCAACTTAAAGCATACCCAACAGGTAGCTGTCCAGCTGCCTCTTGAATGCCTCCAGTGTTAGAGCACCCACCACCTCCCTAGGTCATTGGTCATACCACTTTAACAGTTAGGAAGTTTTTCCTGATGTTCAGTCCATGGCTACTAGCCGTGATGGCTGTGCTCTGCCACCCTAGTCAGAGGCAGCATGCTTCTGAAAACCAGTTGCCGGAAGCCTCAGGAGGGGAGAGTGTTCTTGCACTCGGGTCCTGCTTGCGGGCTTCCCCCAGGCACCTGGTTGGCCACTGTGAGAACAGGATGCTGGACTAGATGGGCCACTGGCCTGATCCAGCAGGCTCTTCTTATGTTCTTCTTATGTTCTTATGTTCTTAAATCTGGATTCCTGTAACTTGAGCCTATTATTCTGTGTCCTGCACTCTGAGATGATCGAGAAGAGATCCTGGCCCACCTCTGTGTGACAACCTTTCCTGTACTTGAAGAGTGCTTATCCTATTTCCCCTCAGTTTTCTCTGTCCAAGGCGAAATACTCCCAGTACTTTCAGTCTCTCCTCATAGGGCTTTGTTTCCAGTCCCTTGATCATCCTTGTTGACCTCCTCTGTTTCAGTTTGTCTTCATCCTTCTTAAAGTGCGGTGTCCAGAATTGGACACAGTACTCAGGATGAGGCCTAACCAGTGCCAAATAGAGGGGAACTAGTGCTTCATGCGATTTGGAAACTATATTTCTGTTAATGCAGCCTAAAACAGCATTTGCTTTTTTGCAGCCGCATCACATTGTTGGCTCATATTCAGCTTGTGATCAACAACATCCAAAACAAAGCCCAACCTTCAGTTGAAGCACCCTCTGGGCTTCCATTAACTATTCCAAGTTCACAAGAAAGCACAGTGATCTTTCCTGAAAAGACAATGAAATGTCACCACATCTCTGCTCTTAAGCTGGTTCAAGCAATTGATGAGACAGGGAGTTCAGAAGATGGCTTACAGCGAAGGTTGCACAGAAGAGGTCTGAGCAGGCATCCCTTTCCTTCAAATATAGATTGACTTTCCTCTCCATGTTTGAAAAGATTGTGAATATGCGCAAGGACCTTTCAAGCCAAGCAAAGGGCTGAGACAAAGGTTTCTTCATTTCCCTTTGGGTACAAAATCTACCAAAAATGGTGTGGCATTGTACCTTGGAGTCAGATGGAGTGATGCTCATAAAAAGTACAGGTGGGAGGTTGGGGAATGGCAGAGGGCCAGCAATGTCTGACTTAAAAGTACTTTGTCTCTCAAAAACTCATTCAGGAGTGGAGATGGGGTATTTGAACATATCTGATCAATTCTGAAATGTCATCTCTCTGTTTGGGCTGCATTCCATTTTTCTAAAGTGCTCTTGAAATGGGATAGTGTATGAGGTTAGGACCTTCATACACTATTGTAACCTCTGATATATTAATCTGGAGTAGGGCAGAGCTAAAAGTATTGACTCTGTGGGGGAACATTTGCAATGGTGTTAAACAGCATCAGCCCCTTTTTTGTCAATGTCTGGAAAACTTTTCCTACTCATTTCTTCTCCCTCCACCTTCAGTTAGAGTTTTTTCCCTCCTTATTGTACTATTGTATATTCAAATCTGGCTATGTAGTTTCCTGATGTGATCCCATTCACTACAGGATTCCTGACTGGCTGGGATTATCTATGTGACGGAATCAAGAAGAACATTTTTTTTAAAAAGTGACGGTTTTCTCAGTCAGACGTTTCTGGAGAAAATCTGTCTGTCCATCTCTCTCTCTCTCTCTCTCTCTCTCTCTCTCTCACACACACACACACATGCACAGAGTGAAATCATTATTTGTGTCCCAACTATTGACAATATTTTGCATAACCCTATTATAGACTTTATAGGCCTTATAATCATGAAAAGCAGAGACAATCCCTCCTCTCGTCTTTTAGCAGGATCAGGAAACAGCAGCTGGGGAGGATGGAGGTTGCTGGAAAAAAAGTTTGATGGAAAGAAAATATATGCAGACACTATCCATGCCCATCTCACAATAAGGTAAGCTCAACCTCACACCTACTGAAATTCAGACAGAGCAATTCAAACTCCTGATCCACCATGCTGCAGGGGGTTTGGATTGGCTGGAGGTGTCCCTCTGCCCAACTCTATCCATCTCCACTAGTTTCCACTGGCAGGGGAGCTCCACCATTGGTGAGGAAACCCCTTAATTGGTGAGGAGATCCCAATGTACCTGGACAAACAACAGGTAAGAGGTACTGACCTTGGTATCCCCACTGGCAATAGCCATCATGCTGCCATCATGTTGGGCAGGGTCATAGCTCAGTGGTAGAGCATCTGTTTGGTATGCAGAAGGTCCCAGGTTCAATACCTGGTATCTACAGATGGGCAGAGCTTGGAAAAGTTACTTTTTTGAACTATAACGCCCATCAGCCCAATCCAGTGGCCATGCTGGCTGGGGCAGATGGGAGTTGTAGTTCAAAAAAGTAACTTTTCCAAGCTCTGCAGATAGGGCTGGGAAAGACCCCTGGCTGAAACCCTGGAGAACCCACTGATCTTCAACCTTGGGTCCCCAGATGTTGTTGAACTACAACTCCCATCATCCTTGGCCATTGGTTAAACTGGCTGGGGTTGATGGGATTTGTAGTTCAACATCTGGGGACCCAAGGTTGAAGAACAATGGTGCAGACAATACTGAGCTAGATGGACCAAAGGTCTGACTCATTATAAGGCACCTTCCTTTGTTCCTATGTGATGGAAATGGGGTCCATCTGGGCTTCTTCACTGTGCCAGCTTGGCCCAGCAAAGAGGCATCGTCGTGGGTCATGGATACAGAGGTGGCCGTGGCACTTCATCAAGCCCCACCACAGCCATCCAGGAGGTTGGATGGCAGCCTAAAGTGCCCTATGAAAAGAATGGAAGCCTCTTTTGTAGGGGAGGAAAATGTTCTAGCCACTAACTGAGCTAGATGGCCTGTTTGTCTGTTCCACTGTGGCTTTGTCTTATGCTCATCACTTTCACATGAGAATGCCTTGGCATTCAGCACAACAGAGCAGAGTCCTCAATGCAAGAGGGCTGCTGGTGATTAGCTGTGACCTCCAAGGCCTCTTGTGCTGCCACAATCCTAAATTAGCCCTTTCCTAGTCATGTGTGCACATTTGATTATCCCTTCCCATGCAACATCTGTGCATTTGTCATTCTGACTTCAGATTTGATTGATTTCAGCTAATTTCTTCCCCTAATCCTATCAAGAAAGTGAGTTCATTTCATTCTATCCTCATAGGCATTTGCGGTACTTCCCACCATCCTATTAGCCAAGAATTCGATTAGCACCATTATTTTCTACATTTTCCTTTCATTTAGTGAAAATACGTATCATTGACCCAGTATCTGAAGACTCTCCTGAGATCCTCTCCTTTGAAATCCTAGAAACAATCATCACTACTCTCCATATTAGGTCTTGTTTTAATTTTAAAGTCAGTTTTAGGTCCATTATAAAGTAGTTTCATCTGAACGGGGGGGGGGTTGAAGCCATCGGGAAATTAATCTAGTATTTTGCAATTAACCTCTAAATACTCAAGAAGAGGCTTAGGAGTGGAATAAGGAGATCACTAGGGCAGTGGACCGGGTGGCTCCGAATCGTCCTCTCCCCCTGAATAGAGCTCAGACAGCGCCCTGGTATACACCACGGCTGCGGGGTCTGAGACAGGAGGTGAGACGACTTGAGCGCCGGTGGCAGAAGTCTCGCACTGAAGACGACCAGACACTGGTTAGAGCAGCAATAGCTGCCTACCAGGTGGCAACAAAGGCAGCAAAGATAGAATTCTTTGCTGCCTCTATTGCGTCGGCAGAGTGCTGTCCCAGGAGATTGTTCCAAGTGGTCCGAAGCCTGGTCGGTCCAGTTGCTCAGGAACCCATGGAGCATTCTAAAGTCTCCTGTGATACTTTTGCTAAACACTTATAAAATCGAGCATCTGAAGAGCATGATTCCATTTGCCGTGGATACAGGAAGCAGGCCAGAGTCGGCCAGTTGCATTCCGGTCCGATGGGATTGGTTTCAGCCTCTTCCCACTGAGGAAGTGGACAAGGTGCTCAGTACTGTGAAGCCAACCACTTGTCTGGTTGATCCTTGCCCATCATGGCTCATTATGAGTTGCAAAGAGAGGCTGAGCGAAGGGATCAAGGCAGTGGTAAATGCATCCTTGAGAGAGGGTGCAATGCCATTAGCCCTCAAGGAGGCGGTGATAAAGCCCATCTTAAAAAAACCCTCCTTGGATCCCCAAGAGTTGAATAACTTTTGCCCAGTCTCTAATTTACCATTTTTGGGCAAGGTGATTGAGAGAGTGGTGGCTAAACAGTTACAGACACACTTGGAGGAAGCGGATTATTTAGATCCATTCCAATCGGGCTTCAGGACTGGGCATGGAACTGAAACAGCCTTGGTCGCCCTGGTGGATGATATGAGGAGGGCGTTGGATAGGGGAGAATATATCTTCCTCGTCCTCCTGGATCTCTCAGCGGCTTTCGATACCGTCGACCACGGTATCCTTTTAAATTGCCTAGAGGGATTAGGAATAGGGGGCACTGTTTTACAGTGGTTCCGTTCCTATCTCTCAGATAGGCACCAATGGGTGGCATTGGGGGATGAGGTTTCAGACCCTTGGCCTCTTAATTGTGGAGTACCACAGGGTTCTATCCTCTCCCCCATGCTGTTCAACATCTATGTGAAACCTCATTGATGGGGGCCATCATCAGGAGTTTTGGGCTGCAGTGTCACCAATATGCGGATGACACTCAGCTCTATCTCTCATTTAAATCCTCACCAGAGTTGGCTGTGGATACCATGTCCAAGTGCCTGGAATCCGTAAGTGGATGGATGGGAGAGAATAGGCTGAAGCTAAACCCCGATGAGACAAAGGTGATGCTCGTGGGAGACAAAAAGAGGTTGGGAATTACAGACCTGGTGCTTAATGGGGTGAGTTTACCCCTGAATGACCAGGTCCGCAGCCTCGGGGTCATTCTTGACTCCCAGCTGTCTATGGAGGCTCAGGTTTCAGCCGTGAGCCGAGCAGCTTGGTATCAATTGCATCTGATACAGAGACTGCGACCCTACCTTCCTGTTCATCTGCTCCCACGGGTAATACATGCCCTGGTCTCCTCTCGCTTAGACTACTGTAATGTGCTCTATGTGGGGTTACCCTTGAAGACAGTCCGGAAATTACAGCTGGTACAAAATGCGGCGGCGCGCTTGATTAAGCATAGCCGTCGCTGTGATCTTATCACCCCAGTGTTAATAGATCTCCACTGGTTACCAGTTGTCTACCGGGCTCAATTCAAGGTGTTGGTGCTGACCTTTAAAACCCTATATGGTTTCGGTCCAGTTTATCTGAAGGAACGCCTCCAGAATCACCAACTATGCCGCCTGACAAGATCAGCCTCACAGGACCTTCTCTCGGTCCCACCGGTCAAAACAGCTAGGCTGGTGCGGACCAGAGAGAGGGCTTTCTCGGTTGTGGCCCCCACCCTCTGGAACTCTCTTCCCCTTGATCTTCGACATGCTCCCTCCTTGATAGGCTTTCGCCGAGCCTTAAAGACCTGGCTTTTCAGGCAGGCCTATAAGATTGAGGTGGATTAGTTTCTCTGTTGTATTAACTGAAGTTGATTTTAAATTAATTGTGACTGTTGTTGATGTATATTGTGTTTTTATGATATTGTAAGTCGCCTAGAGTGTCCGCTAACCCGGACAGATAGGCGACTCAAAAATAAAATTTATTATTATTATTATTATTAAGCAAGATCTATAATTGCTGAACAATGATTTATTGGTGAAGGAATGTCAGATTTAGAAAGAGAAAGGTATTTTGTAAGATTGAGATGCAAAATGTATATGAAGTTTCTGCATGTTGAATATCTTATAGAAAAAGATCCTCAAACAGGTTCAACCATGTATGCGATGACATGAAGCATTCTGTTTCTTTACTCCTTTCTGACCAAAATATTACTTTTAGTGTTGCCAAATTTTGCACTGCAGCAAGCAAAATTCGCCAGGTACTGACCCTAGCCACTTTGTAACCGTTTGGAAAATGGAAAAACCGATTCGGAAAATGAGACCATCACTATCACACCACATCACCGTGTTTTTTACAAATGCAAACCAGCAAGTCTTGCTGCAGCGGACTGTGAAGGCCACGCATGGTGTGGAAAATGGGAGCTGAGAAATTGTTACCCCACATGCAGGAAAAGATGGTGTTCCAGAAGCAAATAGCTGAAGAAGGCAAAGATGTCACAGGTTAAAACAAAAAAATTGCCAAAATCTGTGGCAACTTATCAGCAATGGCACCAGAAAAAAAATTGGGGGGCCCCCACAAAAGGTGCAAAGTATATTTCTAAGTGGGCGAAATATACTAGGGGGCAAGCTCCTTGTTTGGGGTGGTGCTTGCTCCCCTTCCTCCCTTTTGGCACCACCCCAGCAACTTATTAAGCTGTAGAACAAACACTGCATTCAGTGTCTCCCGAAGGCTGATTCGTCACCCACCCAGCTGTCATACCCTGCTTCTGCTCTTGGCACTTGTCAGCAATTGTCGGCCACTGTTACCGCCCGCTCCATTTAAGGACTTTACATAGCAACACCTTGAACTTGGTCCAGTAACAAATTGGCAACCAGTGCAGATCTCTGAGCAGAGGTGACACGGTCTCATTCCTGTCAGCGACTGTGCTGCAGCATTCTGCGCTACCGGTGGTTACCAGGTCAAGTTCAAGAGAAGTCCCACTTAGAGCAATTTCGGGCATCTGAGTTGAGACACCATTTCAATTTCCCATAAGAATGTGGGAAATTGAAGTGGTGGCCTCCAGGGGGCACTGTGGGAAATGAAAGTGGTGGGCAGACCCATTTGCCCAGTGCTGTTCAGTGAGCCAGGCCAAGGGAAGGGGGCTTAAATGGGGCCCCAGGTCAGGCATCAGTAATGGATTCTGTCAGGGCACTGGATCCCTGTCAGCTGCCCCAGGATGCCAAGTACTGACACCAGCCCTGACCTACACATTTCTAACGTACCTTGCAGCCTTCATCTTCTGTTTTGATCCATCACCAATCAAAGCAGGCAAAACTATGGTGGATGGATGAATGTAATCCACAGGTGGGAAACATTTCTTCAGCCTGAGGGCCACATTTCCTTGTGAGCATTCTTCCGGGGGCCATATGACAGTGGTGGACAAGGCCAGAGGCAAAATTGGGCAGAGCAACAAATGTGAATTTTACCTTTATACAGAAGGTTAGTTTTTACATACAGTAGCACCCTCCTCCATCCAGATATGCAAGAGGCATTAGAGTTCCAGGACACATTCCAGCCAGGCCATATCATTCAAGGAGAGTGCACAGCAAGAAGGCTAGGGGTGTGACCTGGGAGAATCCCAAGGGCCAGAGAGAGAGGCTTGGAGGACCATACTTGAGGTTCACGACCCCACATGTAAGGCTCAGCATAATACAGCGTCATCAGTTTAGCCTTTGTGAAACAAGCTTCAACAGAGACAACCTACCCACACGCCTCAATTTATAACTTTTGACAAATGATTCATCCATTGCAACATTTTACACTCTGCCTCGCAAAGAATAAAAATGGCAACGGTGTTGAAATCATATGCAAAGATGACTTTGTAAATACAGATCTTGGGAGTGAACGTCAAGATTTGTCCGTCTGTCCCAGCAAAGCATGGCGTGAGCACGCTGTGGTTTGAACATGAAAGGTGACTGTTTTATTTAGGGGGTGGGTGGGGGAAAACAGTAATGAGTTTGAAAACAACGGTGGCATAATTGCTGCAAAATTGCTCTATTAAAATGATTTATGCTCATTACACTAGCTCAAATTGTTTTTAAACGAGGCATTTGGGGTTTATATTCATTGTCTCTTCTCCAGTTTTAAAAGGCATTGCAGATACCTTAAAGCAGAAAATGAGGTGAGGAAGGGACAGAATGCCAATGGATTATCTGTAATCCTGGCCCGATTTCACCATGTAATCAAAATCCATAAGATTTCTTCAGTGCAAGCTATCAACACATGATCCCTCTAATGTGTATGGCCAACTCTGTGTCTGTGGCTGAAAAACATGTGCTTTTTGCCTCAGATTAATCACAATGTAGTTTAATTTAAGTAAAACAGTGTGATGCGCTTAAATAGAAACTGGATTAGAACCACGCACAGAAGAAGCAAATGTGTTCAGGACAGACTGAACAGTTGTGATGGTAGATCTGCAGATGTCAAGGCCTCCCTCTCCACAGAAAATTTCCTTAGTATGTGTGTCTGTTCCAAATTTGCTTTGGAAGTTCACTTTAAGTGAAATTCTGTAGTGCTGCCCAAGCATTCCCTGCCACATGCATTTCCTGCTGGAGGAGGGCCTGGATATTAGGGGCAGAGCACATGCTTTGCATGCAGAAGATCCCAGGTCCACTCCAGAACATCTTCCATTTCATGGCTCAGGTAGCAGGTGATGGAAAAGAGCACAGAGAGCCGCCAGCACTCAGAATAGACAGCACTGGATAAGAAGAAACAATGATCTGATTCAGTATAAGGTAATTGTATTATGTTCAGCTAGTTCAGTTTGAGAGTGAGTACAAAAGGTCCCAAGTTCAACCCTTAGCACCTCCAGTTAAAAATGATCAGGGAGCTATGGAATGGACCTCTCCTGGACTACCTGCCTGCTGGTAAGCTACCAGTTCCCACTTAAGGTATTGGTAGCTTATGTACAAAGTTCAGAAAAGTTTGGGAGCCAAGTACTTGAAAGTGCACACATTCTCTAGTACCTACTCTCTTGGGCCCTGAGATCAGCTGGAGAAGTCCTCCTCATTGTCCTCTTGACAGGAATGGCCAAGGCAGAGTCTTCTCAGTGGTGGTACCCCTGTTAAGGAACACCCTCCCACTAGGTATCCCATTGTCTTCCATACTTCTTTCAGATGAAAACATATGTGTTTGTCCATAGATGGAAGGGAGTCTTACAGTTCAATTATTGCTGCTGTAGCACTGTAATTTTTTGTGTTTGTTGATTTTAATTAGTGTTCTATGTTAATTTCAGTTGTATGGTTATTGTTAGCCATACGGCTACCGCTTGATTCACTTTGGCAGCTTCTAAAGTTCTAGTGAATTTTCTACTTTCTCATCGTTTAAAAAACAAACAGGATTTTATTGCTATTGTGAATACTTTTTTTGATATTGTTTTACTTGTTATTTTTTGTTGTGATCTATGGTTAGAAATGTGAGTGATTAAGTGGTATCTAAAGGTCTTAAATAAATAAATAAATAAATAATGGCTGAGGCAATAAAGACAGCTTATTCTTAGAGGAAGGGCAGGATGCAATATCAATGTAATAGTATTTCATTTATTTATTTGCGGTCAAGGACCCGTCCTATTATAGGCAAGTAGTAAAATACAAATCAATCGAACTTTAAAAACAAGCATAGAAAAAACAATGCATTTCATCCTTCAATTTAAATATCATATACATTGAAAACAAATTAGTCGGGCCAAACTTTAGATCAGTTAGTCAGGCCAAACTTTAGATCGCAACAGTTGTGCGGCATATATAAATTTAGCAACTCTAATTGTAATTTCTTTATTGGAACCTGATAAAAAATAGCAAATCATATTATCCGGGGCCATCAAGGAGATATTTTCCATTATGTTGGATAAAAAATTATATCGTATGTAATAGTAAATTAACAGTTAATAATAATGAAAAATATATATGGCGAGTTGCTGCCACTCAGGATAGGTCAGTCTTCCCCAACCTGGTGTCCTACAAAGGTTTTGGACTGCACCTCCCATTAGCCTCAGCCAGTATGGCCAATGGTCAGGGACGATGGGAGCTGTAGTCCAACAACCTCTAGAGCAGCCTTTCCCAACCAGTGTGCCTCTAGATGTTGTTGGACCACAACTCCCATCTTTCCTGACCATTGGCAATGCTGGCTGAGGCTAATGGGAGTTGTGGTCCAACAACATCTGGAGGCACACTGGTTGAAAAAGGCTGCTCTAGAGGGTACCATATTAAGGAAGTCAACTGCCTTGACTGTGAGTGCTGCAAGACCCTCTCCCTGCTTGCTGGTCTCTTTTCACCTAGACGGGTTTGGGGCCCTGCTTGATTCCAGCTACAAAAACTGCTATTACCTGAAGATGTCAGAGACCATCTTAACAGGGGAGGAGGGGCTATTGTTTGGGCCAAACTTGAATTCTGGAGGTCACTTATTTTTGCTGTTGTTGGAATTGTTTTTGTATTCTGTTGTTGGAGCTTATTACGAATTATAAGGGTATTGCTTCCATTTATTGTATATTCCTTAATGAGATGTTTAATTTATTGTCCGTTTAAATGTTGTATTGTAACAGTGAGTTGTCTAACTTTTTTTCATGTTGTAAGCTGCCTTGAGCATAAATTACTATTGAAAGGTGGCATACAAATAAACTGTGATGATGATGGTGACCTGGACAATATGGAATGGACATAGAATCTGCCTTACTGTACGGCAGTTACCTATGTTCCTGTCTCATTACATGAAAACCAACATATTATAGCTACAATAGAATGCAACATTGAACATCAAATAAATATCAAGTCCACTTTAGTCCAAAAGTTTGTATCAGCTCCAGAAAGGTCCAGCATATTCCGCAAGGCAGTTATTGCACCTCGTATCACTCTTAAACTCTTTCAAACTATTTGTGGTTACTGCGCAGGATGCTGTTATATTTTTATAGCAATGCTTCATAACAAATAATGTAACTGAAAATAGAGAGGTTCTTTTTATAGTGAGATCAGCATTGACACTTCATACCTTGAAATGACTTCACAAATCCACTGCAAGGCAGGTGCATGCTGCATTCCTCTCCAATGTTGATTCCTCACTTGGGACAGATATTCCCAAGAACGGGAATGTCCTTGGACAGTTTTAAAAATGCTTTTTTTAAAAGTCAGTGTTGGATTGGCAGATCGTTTGAGCTCCACCAGAGTCAAAGTATCAAATCAGAAAGAAATAAAACACAGCACAGAGTGGACCATTTATTTATTAAATGGAATCTTTTGATTGAATTTCACATTTTCCACCTGCCAATTTGTGTGCATGATGGCTGCACTTATGTAAAATCCCTGTTAAGAGCTTGGGATCAACATCCATGTTTGAAAAAACACAGTCACCAGAATATGCTTCTCTAATATTAATACTAAAGCCAACCCGCTTGCCTGTGCGCTCCACTCTGTGACAGCTTATTCATGAGTAAGTTATCTTAGGCCACAACACCAGACATTTATTCCACATTAAACAGTGATGGCTTCCCCATAGAATCCTGGGAAGTGTAGTTTGTGAAGGGTGCTGAGAGCTGGTTGGCCTCTGTGAGAACAGGATGCTGGACTAGATGGGCCACTGGCCTGATCCAGCAGGCTCTTCTTATGTTCTTATGTTCTTAAGCTGTTAGGAGGCTGTTATCCCCCTCACACAGCTCCAATTCCCAGAATTCTCTGGGAAGAGGGGCTGACTGTTAAACCACTCTGGCCATTAGAGCTCCATCAGAGGAATGGAAATGGGAAACTGCAGAGCATTATATGTCAGCCAAGGGAATTTCTCCAGCCAGGGCTGGTGCCAAGGGCATCTGCCAAGGATCAACATCCTAGCAAGGGGGCCACTTACTGCAGCCCCTTGAACCTGCGCCTCCTCTTCATAATCACAGCCTTCTTCCTTGTTCACCCACATTTGCTCTGACCCATACAGCTGAGAAAATAAGGAACAGTAGATGCTATTTCCTGTTGGATCATTGGCTCCCTGCCTGGCAAGCAAACAGGTGGTAGCACTGGTGAGGAAGAGGTCCCTGGGCAGAGAGACTGATTATTAAACCATGCTGGCAATTGTAGCTCTGTGAGTGGAATAGGGGTCTCTGGAAAACTCTCAGGAACCTTAACAAAGTACTGTTCCCAGGATTCTTTGGGAGAAGCCATGACTGTTTAAAGTGGTATGTCACTGCTTTAAATGCATGGTGTGGCTGTGGCCCCAGTCAAACCAGAGATGTTTCAAAGCATCTCCGTGTCTAAATGCCAAAAACAAATCTACTTAAAACAGCTTGTCTTGTACAAAGAAAATTAATGCCTGATATCATGAAATGCCAGGATTGGTTCAGGGGATGTTACACCAAAAAAATGGTTCTTTACATCTGGAGGAAGCTCCAAAACACACACCAGATGGGAGACCAAAGTATAAAACAACACCTTTATTGATTAACAATATCTTTTGCAAAAGGAGACTAGGTTCTTCGGCTCCTGCCTGAAAACCAGTCTAAAGCATGATTACACAGGTACAAGTGATATATGCTCTCAAGCCATCCTAACACAGCCCCTCCCGTCTTGTCAGTAACTTTCCAGGTTTCTCCATTGCATTGCATTGAGCCAGCGCCCTGGCCTTGATCGCTCATCTGTCCTGTCTCTACCTTCTCCTGACACAATGCATTCCAGCCACTATCTACTTGGATAATATCCCGTTACATGGGATGGGTAAGCTAACATTTAAGTAACAAGCACGAAATGAACATTTGGCAACCACAGGCACCTTAGGAATTTTGTTTTTCTGATTCTGTGTTATATCAGGTTAACACACACTATACTGTATCAAATTAACACTACATACACTACAATTCCCAAACTATGTCTAATTTCATTACAGTGAGATAGAGGAAGTGTCAGGGTGGGGATAGCAAGGAGAGAGACCTCAGTTGGGACAGACAGATTAGGCCTCTCTCTCTCTCTCTCTCTCTCTCTCTCTCTCTCCCTCCCTCCCTCCCTCCCTCCCTCCGTGTGTGTGTGTGTGTGTGTGTGTGTGTGTGTGTGAGAGAGAGAGAGAGAGAGAGAGAGAGAGAGAGAGAGAGAGATTTTACCCATCCCAAAACTTTAAAGGCTGCTGTTGCAGGAAAACCACAGCAGCTGTCCTTCTAAAATTTGGCAGGATTTATCCCCTCAGAAGGATGCCGTGCTTGCACATTTAACTGAATTCTGGGCAGAGAAAGCAATAGCCCATTCTTTTTAATAAATAAATAAACACCATTTTTAAGGTGCCCAGCACAAACCCCTCTGAACGTATTTGCCTGTAGTTTGAGAGGCTTTATCTTGCAGTGGCTTCTATACTTGTGATCAAAGAAAAAAGTTATAGGAGTTTTCAGATCCCTATAATAATGAATGGGGTGGGGAGATAGAAAAGGGATTGTTTTTCTGAAGAAGATTCAGTCTTGTGGTGAATTCAGAATTCTCTGAAGTGCTTCAGACTAATAGAGCAACCCAACTCATGGAAGCTGACGGAAGGGGTCCCGGCAGAGGAGGAGCCAGCGGGAAGCTCTGCAGCATTCATTTGCCATTCGGGAGCCGCCAGGCCGGCTGAACATCAGCTCAGCTGGGAGCTGTGCGCAGGAACGAAAAAGAAAAAGGTGTTTCTTACAAATACCCCTACTGGCCACTAAGCACTCCCTGTTGACTTCCACTATAATGATTTTCATAGACTTAGGTGTAATCTTTGGCCCAGATCAGGATACGTAGGAGCGCTCCAAATGGGAGATGGATGTTGGCTGCTCGGCCCCTCCTCTGACACACTCCCAGAATGCCCCCTTTTCAGGCCTTATGCTGGCTTCCCTGATGGACCCCCAGCTGAGTTGGCAGGTCCTGGCTCTGCTGTGACTGAGCCAGGGTGAGTGGCTTCTGCCAGCAGAGCCTGACGGGGCTGGGACTCTGCAGGCTCAGCTGGGGGTCCGCCATATCCAACTACCCTCAGCCCAGTGTAAATATGAGTTGGATTGTGCCCTGAAGCAGGCTGTTTTTCAAAGCACCAAATTAGAGTTCAGACTGGATCTTCTGATGGGTGCACACCCCTATTCAGAGCTTGGAAGATTACTTTTAAAAAGTAATAAACTACAGTTACAGTTACATGGCCCAAAAAGTAGTAATTACCGGTACAATTACAATTCCTCTGAAAGTAACTGATTACTTTACTTTTCCTCCAAAGTAATCACTACAATTACATTTCAGTTACTTTAAACAAAAGCCTACAAGGTGCTGGTCTTGGCTGCTGCACATCTAAGTAGCCTAAAACAACAGTAAAAATAAACACACACATACAGAGGTAGTAGAATAATTATTTTTATTCATAAGATAGCAATGGTGGTCTCTCCGCTGGTAAGGGTGGTGGGGAGGGGGGCTGAGGCCACTACTCAGATCTTTGCCCGTCAAACCAAGTGCAACTCCCCCACTCAGCCAGCCAGCATAATCTCTCTCACTTAACCACCTCCCAGACCCTGCCCTGCCACCAACTAAGGGACACTCACTCAAGCCAACATTTTCCCCTGAGATGCAAAAAAGTTAAAATACTGCAAATGCAGCACAGTAGCCAGAGAGGGTGGTGGAGGCCACTTTGCATGCCAAGTGCAAACACAGTATTCTCTCTCTCTCTCTCTCTGTCTCTCTCTCTCTCTCTCTCTCTCACACACACACACACACACACACACACACATTGTAATCTTTCACCTCCACAGTTCTTTATCTCCATTCAGCTGCTGCCTCCTCCTCCTCCTTTATCCATGTTCTTGACCTCTGGATCCTTTCCCCCTCCACTCCATTCTTCACCACCACTATCTGTTTTTTTAAATAATTGTTTTCTCCACTCCACCCCGTCTCACTCTCTGCCTCCTCCCTCATCGCCTCCTGCCCATCCACAGAGCATGAGGAAAGAGCGATGCTGCACAGAAGCCCAATTTGAGGCACATGATTTTCATCCACAAATCAGAGGGGCAGAAGACTTCCCCTGCTCCCCCCCCAAGTAATGCCAAAAGTAATTCTGGAAATGTTACAATTACTCCACAAAAGTAGTAAAATTACTCCTAGTTCTATTACAATCAAAATGTAAAGGAATTGCCCACTCATTACTTGAAAAAGTAATGAATTACAAGTAATTCATTACTTGTAACTAGTTACTTCCAAGCTCTGCCCCTATTCCCAACTCCCTTCTGTCCTAGCCAGTATGTTGACAGTTGTCAACCAGAAGGGGCCAGATTACTGATCCTTGCTCAGTGAATTCCCTGTATTATTTAAATGTATTGTTCAAAACATATACTTAATTTCATATTTTGGAAAAAAAATACACATATATAGGTGTTGAGACAAAAATACGTATTTTTAAAATATTATTTAAATATTATTTTGAGAGGATTTTTGAAAAAGATTAGATAGATAGATAGATAGATAGATAGATAGATAGATAGATAGATAGATAGATAGATAGATAGATAGATAGATAGATAGATAGATAGATAGATAGATAGATAGATAGATAGATAGATAGATAGATAGAAAGGAATGACAGGCAAAACATTTTATTTAATTATTTATTATTGATTACATTTATATCCCACGCTTTCCCCCCCAGGAGGAGCTGAGGGTGGCAAACAAAAACACTGAAAGCACTTTAAAGCATATTAAAAACAAAAGACTTTAAAACATAATAAAACCAAACATATTTATAAACTTATTAAAAACATAACATCAAAATGTCTTTACAAAACAACTTTAAAAACATCTTAAAAAGCCATTCCAGCACAGATGCAGACTGGGATAAAACATGCAAAAATGACATAGAAATAGATTCATCCATCTCTCTTTTTTTCCTCTGTAATTATTTTTTGTTTGTTTATATTTTTGGCATCAATTTCACTTTTCCATCTGCTCTGTGTTCTTCTGTTTTATGGGCACTCTGCTCAATCTTTCCTTTGACCTTTCTTAATGCTGATATAAATCTTAGCTTGTAAAGTTCACAGGTTTGCCTGTGAAATTTGTGTTTAACATCAGATTTCTTTCCCTCTCCTGAGGTAACATGGACTGGCTCAGCTTAGCTCTATTTTATGTATCTTTTCCTTCACTCGGAGGCCATTGATAGTCAACCTCCTCCCATAACATGACCAAATGGGATTTGGCTGTGGAAAGGACACTGCCAAGAGTGACCTTCTGTCAGACAAAGTGGAGCATACTGGGGAATATATTCCCTTTGATGATGGTGGTTTTTCACTCTACCTTCAGCCCTATTTACAGTGCTTTCTCTAGAGGGAGACATGGCTAAAACAAGAGATGTCACCAGTTGAACAATCTGGTATGTTTTTCCAATATAGCTTATATCTGCTTTCCCCGTCTTGGTACAGATGTGTTGTACTACAACTCCCATCAGCCCCAGTCTGCATGGCCAATGGTCAGGGACAGGGCTGGCACCAGACATTACTGGGCCCTTGGGCACCAGCCTGTCCGGGCGTGCAGCTCCTGCCTCTTCCATCTACTTCTCTCCGGTCTCCTACTGCTGAGTACACAGATGGCAGTAGAGGCATCAGCCCCTTGACGCCTCCACCACCATCTTGGTTGATGAAAGTCCTGCGCACACAGTGCCCACAGCAGCAGCAGAAGACAGGAGAGAGAGGTAGGTGGAGTGAGCGAATGGGCGGACAGCCTAGAAGCTCCCTCCCTGAGATCCACAGCAGGGGCTCTGATGCAGATTGTGGCAGGGGAGCGTTACTCTCCCACCTGTATGAGGGGCTCTTTTACTGTCCCACCCATACAAGGGGCCCTTTGGGGGCCCCTCTGGGCTGCAAGAACCCTCAACCAGGGCCCGACCTGGCTGCCCTTTGGCGCCAGCCCTGGTCAGGGATGATCTGAATAGCCCCACAATCCACCCTGGGGGTCCAATCTGGGGCCTTCCAAAGAGGCCAGCCTGCCCACTCTGGGCCAACCCAGGACCATCCACCCTGCCCCAGATCCATCCCCAAAGTAAATAGTTTTTAAACCTTATTTTTAACATGTGGTTGGGAGGGGGACAGGTGAAAGAGGATCTCCTTCTCCTCTCCTCCCAACAAGAGCAGGCAGGTTTAATCCTGTGGGGTGATGCTCCTTCACATGTGGCTTCCCTGCACCCATCTCACACCACTCACAAAGGAGCAGCACCCCACAGCTGGTAGGTGGGAGGATTGGTGCATATGTGGTGCTGCTTCAGGAGACAGGAAGGTGAGGACTGACAGAAAGCCACCCCCACCTCCACTCCTACCTTTTTCCCACAAAGATGCAGCCACCGGGTTTTATTTATTTATTTATTTATTTATTTAGATCCCACCATCCTACCAACACTGGAACTCGTGGCAGCTTCCAGACAAAAACACATATAATTAAAACATACAAAATCTACATTAAAATAGAATTAAACTATATCCAATATTAAAACCATTCAAACTGATAGCTAAAAGAGGATCAAAGCCAATTTAAAATAATGATATTTGGCATTAGCAGTGCAGGTCCTGGCAGTCCTAACTTAAGCATCCATCAGTACCAAAAGCTTGTTGAAATAGGAAAGTCTTTGCTTGACTCTGGAAGGACACCGGAAGGTAGGTTTTTTTGCAGTTGTTTGTCCTTCTTCCCTTCATGCCAGACTCTCCTTCCTGCCTGTCAGATGCTCTGCCACCTGACAGACCCAGATTGCTCTGGGCCATCCAACCCATATCAATCAGGGGCTGTCTCAGCTTCGCTCAGCCAAGGCCTTAATCCCTCCGAATAGGCTCACTTTGGCTCAGGACTCAGCTGAATCCGGTGCACAGCCCTAGATGCATTCCAACCCATCTGGAGGGCATTAGGTTAGGGAAGCCTGGCTTATATGAACAGATAGGATAATGCAGATATTTCCTAATATGAAATGGGTATATGTATGGTATATGAACTGCCTTCAAGTCAATCCCGACTTATGGCGACCCTATGAATAGGGATTTCATGGTAAGCGGTATCCAGAGGGGGTTTACCATTGCCTCCCTTTGAGGCTAGTCCTCCGCAGCTGGCTAGGGCCTGCTCAGCTTGCCACAGCTGCACAAGCCAGCCACTTCCTTGTCCGCAATTGCCAGCTGGGGGCAACTGGGCTCCTTGGAACTAGGAACATAAAAAGACCATTGGTGGATCAAAGCAATGCTTCATCTAGTCTTGTATCCTGTTTCTAGAGTGGTCAACCACTGGAAAGTCCATAAACAGGGCATGGGGGCAACAGCCTTTTGCTACTTTTGTCCCCCATCTACTGGTATTCAGTGGCAGGCTATTTCTGGACATGGACATTGTTGCCATCATGATTTGTAGCCTTTGCTAAACTTACTCTTAGAGATGGAAGAATCTGTCAGTTTTGGTTCAGTTTCTCATTTTTCCAATCTTAGATGCAGTTATCTACATTTTTGCAGCAATTTTGTGAAGCCTTATGAAAATTCTTCAGCATTTTAGTGGGCATTTCTCCTAACACATACATTTTTGTATGCCGTTTTGATTAATGTACACATTTTTGCAAGCATTTTCTTCTAATATACTGCATTTCTGTATTACTTTCATTAATATATTCATTTTTATGCACACTTTCCCCTAATATATGCATGTTTGCAAACATCCTTTGGGTGGAGAACTGCATCGCAAAATTCGGATAAGTATGAATTTTGAAGAATGGCTGTTTTGGTTTTCATATTGTTTCGGAAAGTGTGGATTTGATAGATTCAGCTTTAAATGGACTAATCTCCCCCATCTCTACTTACGTTTGGTGAGTTGTGTTATCTAGATATGGACAACCTGTGGCACTTCAGGTCCACGTTTCTATAGGAAGTTTTTGAGATAAGTTTTAAAATACTGGGAAGTTACATGTGAATCAGTAATTTTGTATTGGCTTTATTAGAAAGATTTCGAAGCAAACCAGTGCATTGCTTCAGGTATTTCAACAGCACATGCTGTTTTTGAAAGTGATTCTGGCACCCAGAGACTTAATACCATTTCTAGAGGGCAGCTGCATATGACAGCCCACAAATAGGAGAGGATCAGATAGGGGCTGGGTCGGGGCCCTAGAGGAAAGAACTTCAGAGTGGCCCCACCCACCCACTCTACACACTTAGCCCCATATGTTGAGGAGTATTTTGGAACGGGGCTTAAGCTGGTATAGACGGGACTGTTCTATGTGTTATTGAGAGCCAGTATGGTGTAGTGGTTAGAGCAGCCTTTCCCAACCAGTGTACCTCCAGATGTTGTTGGACCACAACTCCCATCAGCCTCAGCCAGCATTGCCAATGGTCAAGAAAGATGGGAGCTGTATCCAACAACATCTGGAGGCACACTGGTTGGGAAAGGCTAGAGTGTTGGAGAAGGTCCTGGGAGACCAGAGTTCAAATCCTCACTCAGCCTTGATGCTTGCTGGGTGACCTTGGGCCAGTCACAGTCTTTTAGCTGAACCTACCTTAAAAGGTAATTGTGGGGATAAAACGGAGAGGGAGGAGAGCCATGTACGCTACCTTGAGCTCCTTGGAGGGAAGGTGAGATATAAATAAAATAAAATTCCCATAGTGAAGGCCATCAACTTGGATGGCTTTGGAAGAGGATTAAACAAATTCATGGAGGATAAGGATATCAATGGCAGCTAGTCGTGATTGCTATGTTCTGCCTCTGTCAGAAAGACAGTATGCAGGGCTGGTTCTAAAGGGTGGCCAGGTGGGGCACTGGCCCGAGGGTCCCTGGAGCTACAGGGTAACAGGGGGGCCTTCAGTGGCCCCTCCGCTCCCCTTCTGAGATCTGCAGTGATCCACGGCTTCCCATGCTCCCTACTCCTGCCTTTTAGTATTGCCCTTAATGAAGATGGTGTCCGCGGTTTCCCTAAAGTACTGAAGCCCCTGCCGCCATCTTAGTTGATGGCAGAGACGCGTGCCATCAACAAACATGGCGGCAGAGGCTTCATCCCCTTAGGGAAACCGCAGCTGCCATCTTGGTTAATGTCAATAGTAAAAGACAGGAGACAGGTAGGTGGGATGGGGGCCGCACGCACGTGCGCAAACGCAAATGCGAACGTGCACACATGCCGGGGCCTAGGGCAAGCTGATGCCCAAGGGCCCCGGCATGGCTGGAGCCGGCCCTGACAGTATGCCTCTGAATACCAGTTCCTGGGAATCGCAAGTTCCTGGGAATTGATCCACCAAGGGTCTTTTTATGTTCCTACCCATTTCATATAAGGAACATCTGATCGCAACATCTGATTGGCCAGTGTGAGAACAGGATGCTGGACTAGAAGCGTCTTTGGCCTGATCCAACAGGGCTTTCCTTATGCTGTTGAGCTCACGCGGAGACGCCTGGCACTTTCTCTGTTATTGCTGCTTTGGGCAAGCACTGCCACTCAAGGAGAGGAGCGACACACCTGCAAGGAGATCCAGCAAAGGCACACGGGGCTGTTTCACACATACATGTACATCTCTGAATGACTTGGAGCTGGACATACAAACTAACTCTATTAAGAGGCATTGTGTCAGAGACCAGATGACATTTGTTATTGTATTGTTATTGAAAGATGTTGCTGTTGCTCTTTTAACAATATTAATATTTTTATTTAAATGTTTGTAAACTGTATTGTTCTTTTCTGATGTGTGTTCTTTATTTGTGTTTATTTTTTCTTAGCCGCCTTGAGGGCCTTTTTGGCCAAAAGGCAGCATAGAAATAAACTGTAACATAACATAACATGTTCAGGGGTTGGGGGAGGACAGGCAGTTAGGTAGAGAGATCCTGAGAGTTTTATGAACACTGTGACTGTAAGGTCATGGGGCTAGAGGTACAGAGAGGCTTCAAAGGCATGCCCACTAGCTCTTTCCCTTTTCCAGGACATTTGTAAAGTGCTCAATTGCCCCAGCGTTCTATGAGCAGCAGCAAAATCCCTTCCCTCTTTGGGGAAAGGATGCATCTGCACCTGTTTGAGGCTCAGAGCTTTAGAGGGCACCTAAGCGAAGGTAAGTGCGAGATCTCCGTTTCTTTGTTTATGATAGCTGTGGGGGATGCGGCAGGAGTCTTGCCGGCTCATTAGTAATGATTATAAAAAAAGAGCAATTCAGAGCGGAAGCAACAGCTGTCTGGAAATGCTAGTTAAAGAACGAGAGCAGAAATGTGGATAAAAATATGGGCACTTTGAAAATAATTGTAGAGGCATAAAAGAGGTGCAGCTTAAACATTATTTAAAACTATCCTGTAAACCGTGATGTGTGTGTGTGTGGGGGGGAGAAACAGGGCCTGGAACTCCCATAAAGAATTGAGCTGAACAGATGGGAAAATGTTGCTGAAGTTTTGCAAGGAGGATTCTTGGAAAGTCCAGCCATTGGCTGGTCAATCAGAATATCATTATAATCAGAGCAAGAGCTTTGCTACTGGGTCAGGCTACAGAACCGCCTAGTTCACCATTCTGTTCTCACACTGGCCAACCAGAGGCCTCAATGGGAAGCCCACCAGCAGGCCCTGAGTGCAAGAGCTCTCTTTCCACTTGTGCTTCCCAGCAACTGGTATTTAGAGCTACGCTGCCTCTTGACAGTGGAGCCGCAGCCCAGCCATCACAGCAAGTAGCCACTGATAGCCTTCTCCTCCATGAATTTGTCTAATCCTCTTTTAAAGCCATCCGAGGTGGTGGCCATCATTGCCTCCCATGGGAGCAAATTCCACAGTTTAACTGTGTGCTGCAGGAAGAAACAGTTTCTTCTGTCTGTCCTGAATCTTCCAACATTCAGCTTCATTGAACAACCCCAAGTTTGAGTACTATGAGTTCTATAACTATCCAGGTTCTCCAGGCCATATACAATCTTACACTATTTTATCAAGTCCCACCCCCATATTTGCCTTTTTTCAAAATTAAAAAGGCCCCAATGTTGCAACTTTTCCTCATATGGGAGTTGCTCCAACCGATGATCATTTTGGTTGCCCTTTTCTGAACCTTTTTCCAACTCTACAATGTCCTTTTATGACAACTTTAAGACATACGGTAAGAACCTGCCTCCTATCCCTCCCTAAATCTCTGGTCTAGTTCCCACTGAGATGATAAACCTTTACCTGGGGTAGAGAAGAACATAAGAATGTATGAAGAGCTCTGCTGGATCAGGCCAGTGGCCCATCTAGTCCAGCATCCTGTTCTCACAGTGGCCAACCAGATGCCCATGGAAAGCCCACTTACAGGACCTGGGATGGGCCTTGATTTAATCCACCCAGACCATTTCTATATACCTATATTGGAGATATACCCCTTGGGGTGCACTTCAGATGATGGTGGACCACAACTCCAAAAGCCTGACCGTTTGTCATGCTGTCTGCTGTTGGTGGGAGCTGTAGTCCAACGACTTTGGCCGGCATGCGTTGGCTGTTCCTGCCCAAGCTACAGAGCTGATTAATCAAGATTCAACAACAGCAACAAAATCAGCAGCTTAAGTTCAAACCTGATGATAAAGTGAATGCTAAGGGGGGGAATTGATTCAAAAATAATTCTCAGGAAATGGGTTTCAGAAAGCATGAAGAGTGCTTTGTATTTGCCACCTGCTGAATTATGCTATATTGTGTGCTTTGTGAAATGAATGGATGGAGAAGTTTTTTTGGATTTTTATTGTGGCTATTCCCCCCCCCCCGAACTCCGACTTAAAAAAACCCTGCAACATCCCTAAGGCCATCTTTAATATTTTATATGTGGTAGTCATGAGGCTTTATTAGAAAAGATAAATACTGCATGACCAAGTTACCTTCTGTCATGTGAGCATGTTGTACTGTTTAACGGAGACCATTTGATCCCACTCTTTAATTACCCACATATTTTACTGTGGAGTTTAGTCCTGAGTAATAGTTTCCTTTCTGGTAAGCACTGGTTTCCCATGAGCCGAGATGCATCAACAAGCCAACAAAGAATAATATGTAGGCCTCAGTTAGGGGACATTTGACATTTAAGAGAGAGAGAGAGAGAGAGAGAGAGAGAGAGAGAGAGAGAGATGGGCCTCATGACATTCACAAAGCCAGCTTAGGATGGCCCAAGGAACCATATGTGTGTATTATGTCAGTTCTCGTCTATCATAGAGCCCTGTGGGAAGAAGCAGGGATGATGCCAAAGACCACAGGCAAGTGCTGACTCACTCACATGCAGCATCATGGGAGCTGTTTCCAGGGCTAAGCATTTGCTGTGCATTGCCAGAAACAGTTTTTGATGGCTTGTGGTCCCCACAGACCCAACTGAAGACAGATGCTCTGGCAAGGCTGACCAAGTGATAATAACTGCGTCCTTGGTAGAACTCGGTGTTTTGTATGCAGAAGGACCCAGACACACTCAGTCTAAAGCATCTCCAGTTCAAAAAGGCTCTCTGGTTAGCAGGTGCTGGGAAAGAGTATGGAGAGCCCCTGGCATCCAGATGAGAAGATATTGGCGAGATTCTTCCATTGCTTGGCAGTATGATGCAGCTTTGCTCCTCTTAGAGCTTCAGATAGGGTTTCTCCATATATTTCAGAGGGGGATTCTTCTGAAGGAAGGGAGAGAGAGAGAACTCAAGCCCAGAGGCTGAATATGCTCCCCCAGTTCCCCTGGGACTCTCCTGCAGATACACACCTCACCAAGCCAGCTCCAAGGCCTCCCTGAGTGCTTTTACCTAGCTGAAATGTGTCTTTAAACATTCTTGCTGGCTGGAACAGAGAGATTGTGTGTGTGTGTGAAGAAAGCAGGGGCATGACAAAGATTTTGATAAATCCCAAATCAATAATTGAAGCAGGGGCATTTTGAAGAGAAGCAAGATCTGTCTGAAGCACTAGAAACTGACCTCCCATAGCCTTCAAGTTCCCATCTGTAGCATGCCTTCAAAGGACATGGCTTCCCCCAAAGAATCCTGGAGCTGTAGTTTGTTCAGGGTGCTGGGAATTGTAGCTCTGTGAGGGGTAAACTACAGCTCCTAGGAGTCTTTGGGGGGAAGCCATGTGCTTTACATGTGCTTTAAGTGTATGGTGTGGGTGTGAAAACTCACACACACATTCTCAGCAAAAAGTGAAGCGTTTTTTCAACAAGCTTGCCATATAAGGGAAATGACGGTGGAGACAGCTCTTTTGTGATGGACATGTCTGGTTTCTAATCAGAGGAAACAACTTTAGCAAGCCTGTCCAATCACAGTGTTTTGAGGGAGGGATCTTGAAGTGATGTATCATCACCTTGTTCTTGTCTGTTCTGTACTCTCTGCTCTGTCTTTCAGTGGTGATTGCCTGGTACAAGCTGGGTGTTCAAGTTCCTCTACCTCTATGCTACATACCCATGCATCCATGCCTGCCAAATCAGTTTTGCACTTTGTTTCTGTGACCTTTGTTGCCAATTGGGCAGAACACAAGTTTTAAGTTATCCCTTGCATCATGACCCCATAGCCCCCGTTCCCATCCTTGTAAAATCCTAACAGGACTGCATCCAAACCAGGCCAGCAAATGAACAAAGAGGGGCTTGCTGACAACTCCGACCATGGGTCAGCAGATCAGCTGATTAGCACTGGCAGTGAGCCCCTTTGAAGCTGCAAACGGAGTTTGGATTCAAAACTGCACTTGCAAGCAGGGGTGTAGTCATCCAGGGTCTTAGGGGCCCTTAGACCCTTTACTTTTTGAGGAGCAGAGTCCTAGCAGGGTCCCTGTCTCCAGAATCCTGTGAACCAATCAGCATGAAAGGGTAGTGTCTTAGCCACTGTTTCCTTGACCTTTCCTTCTGATTGAAGCTAATGAAAGTGAAGGGAGGTAAGTTAGCCACTGAGAAGAGTCTTCTCAGTGGCTAAGGCTAAGGCTCTCCCCTTTCATGTTTATTGGCTCCTAGAGGTGTTTATTGTGGGACAAGGCATTAACAAAGATCTCATTCTCAACCCCACAGCTATGGTGGCTAACGTGAGGCGACCCTGCACTTCTGAATTTGTCACTACACTACTGCTTGAAAGGGAACATTTTTGCAGACGGCTATGGCAGTCCAGAGATGTAAAATGTACATTTGCAGGCATGGTTTGCAGTAATAGACAAAGCAGGCCTCACTGTCAGAGCTAATCAGCGGATCAGTTCAGTGCCAACAGACAGCCTCTTTGATGTTACCTGACATCATAATGACATCAGATTATTGGCAGGTGGGTCAAAGTGGCCCACCCCTGCATTATAAAACCCCGATCCTGCTAGAACTCAAACTTTCAAGACTCCATTTGCACAGTTGTCTATTTCCAATATGCAATAGCCAGCGGGACGCAGCAGTTTGGGTGTCTCACTAAGGTTGTGGAGATTCAGGTTCAAATTCTCACTCAGCCAAGAAGCTGACTGGATGATGCACTATCTCTCAGCCTAGCCTGCCTCATAGGGTTGTTTGGACAAAATAGGACAAAATGGAGGGAGGGAATGATGTGCCCCACCTTGAGCTTCTTGGAAGAAAGGTGGGATAAAATTCTAATAAATAAAAATATCCTTCTCACCTTATAGATTCCCTCTAATGTTTTCATAATCAGCATAATAGTAAAAACACTAGACCTCCCAACCACCCCTCAGTGCAGCACAGGGATTCTCTTTGCTGTATTTTGAAGTATAAAACATTAAAGAGAATACAATAGGGATTCTGGAGATTTTTATTCCATGTTTCATACAGAGTAATAAGTCAGTAAGCATTGAAATAATCATTTTAAGGATCTCAATTTTCTTTATAATGAAATCCTACCCCCTCCCTCCATTAAATACCAGATTTGTACATTGTTAAAATTAATAATTGTTGTGTCATCCCACCCTCTCCTGTATTTTTAAATTATATTATTTTAGAAAAGGGTGAAATGGCAGTGGTGGTGAGATCTTATTTTCTTTGGTAGCCTTTAGGATCTTTAGCTTTTAGCAAGTGGAGAATTCACAAGTGTTGCTTAAAAATAAAAGATGTCTCAAGAGAATAATGATATAAAAGAGGATGCCTCCTGCAGAGATCCAAGTTGTTTCAAATAATTTTGACTGATGAGTGGAGACAAACTCTGTGCTCCTTATCACTTTGTCTGAAGGCTGCTTGGGAAGGAAAGAGGAAGGGAACTGCACTGCTGTATGTTAACTGAAGTAATGTCTAAAATGAAAAGAAAAAGTTCAGAATCCTCCCCACTTTGGTGGTCCTTTGTTAAACTAAACAAAGCTAATCCTTGTGGATTGAGCTTGCATATTAACTAAGGGTATAAATTTCCTCAATTACATTTTCACAAGTGGCACCTGGAACAAAATGGGGCATTGTGAAGTGTTTCTGCTTGATGCCGTCCTCCAAGATACTCCATTCCACAACCCCCCAACACAGTTTTCCGTTCTTCCCCTCCAACAGCCGGGCAGAATTCTGTGGCCTTTCAGCATGCTCCATCCTCATTCAGCTATTTTGTGGGTACTCTCAGTTTTTAGGGTTATTCCCACTAGATCCCCCCCCCCGTTCAAATCTTTGAGTTTCTTTGAATTTGCTGATACCTCTAGTTTGTGCATGGCTGGTAACATTTTGGCTATATGAAATCTGGCAACTTCACCGTACAACTTTCAGCGAATGCTGAAGAAGCACCTCTTTATCTTGGCCTTTGGCACCTGAGATGTATATTTTTAGGACCCACCCTATATTCTGTGATGCTGTTTAGGTTGCTTTTAACTGTTTTTAATTATGTGTTCTGAAATTGTTGTAACCCGCCCTGGGACGTTTGGGTGAAGGGTGGGTAATAAATTCTAATTCTAATACTGATGATGATATTCATGGTGGTGGTGGTGGTGGTGGTGGTGGTGATATGCAATCAATGACACTTACACCTGGATATTTGAAACAGAGGGAATTGTATAAAATGGGGGGGGACAGAAATATTATTATTTAGTTAGTTAGTTAGTTACATTTCTAAACCGCCCTATAGCTAACAGCTCCCAGGGCGGTGTACAACAAGATAAAATCACAATATTTAAAATACAAGCAGGTGAGTATTGCGCCATACAATTATAAACATATTAAAACAGAAATAAAATAAAAAATAAAATTAAATTAAATTAAAATAAGCTTAAAATGCCTGGGCGAAGAGGTGGGTTTTTACCTGGCGCCGAAAAGATGACAGAGAAGGCGCCAGGTGTATCTAATCTGGGAGGGCATTCCATAATTCGGGGGCCACCACCGAAAAGGCCCTAGATCTAGTTACTGTTCTCCGGGCCTCTGTATACATACATACAGAGTAAAGAGTCCTTTCCTGCAGTTTCTTACCAATATGTCTGTATGCTTGTGTGCACTGATTTAACACCAGAAAAAAGAAATATTGATGTGATTGGACATATAGGAGCGTTAATATTCTTTCTGTGTGATGTTTTACAAGTGCTGAGGAGTTAGAGTTGCCAGGTCAGAAGTATTCCAAACCCTGAGATTTCAGAGGCAGGCCCTAATGATATCATGGGGGGCAGCTTCTAAAGATATCACAGTGGCAGGCCCTAGTGATGTCATTAAGCATGATATGTTAAGCATCAACCACAGCTGCTTGGAGTATACCACTCAAACATTTTTTTTATGATTGGAAATTAAGATAGAAATCTTAGCTACATGAGGGTGTTCCCAGGTCCACCTGAAGTGACGGGATCATTCTCATCTGTTTAAAGAGCCTGGGTAGGGAATATTTAATCTAGTCTATTTGCTACTTGCAAGAAGGGTTTAAGTGCAGCCCACGCCAGTCACCACAAGGCCATTGTAGGAAGCAGGGAGCCTAGTGTTGTGGAGATGTTAGATGTAGGCTTGCCAGGTCTCCGGCAATCTGCCGGAGAGTCCGGCAAAAGGGGGCGTGTCCGGCCTCCGGCTATACTTCAATTTAAAAGGTGGATCTCCGGCTTTTTATTGGCCCCCTCAGCCACGCATACGCAATTGACCACGCATACGTTGGGCTGCGGCTGGCTGACTTCCGCTCTTTACAATTTCAGGCAGGCAGGCCGCAGGCAGGACTTGAGCAGCCGATACAGTGAGGGAGGGACTCCTCCAGCAGTAGCCCCTGCCCGCTCCCGCCACCACCCACAGAGAGAACATACAGGTGGCCGGGGCCCGGGCGTGTGAGGGTGATCTGATGGCCCATGGGTGGGTGGAGGCGAGCGGTGGCAGCAGCGGAGGCTAGGCTGGGCCGGCCTGGCTCCGTCTTTCTTAGCCCCGGCCGGCCTGGAGCCAGTTCCCCGCCCTGGGGCTCAGGCTGCTGAAGTCTCTGGTGGGGGGGGGGATCGCGATCGCAGCCGTGGGTGGACTGAGGCGAGTGGTGGGGTGGCAGTGGAGCCCAGGCTGGGCCGGCTTCCTTTTAGCCCCGGCCAAGATGGGGGCCGGGGCCCATCCCATGCGGCTTGCGGCCTGCCTGGCAGCCTCAGCGCAGGAGCCGTGGAGGGCAGGCCGGGGCGGCTCCTCCTCCTTAGTCCAGCCGGTTCTCCAGCTCCAGAAAGGACGGCCGGCTGCTTCACCCCTCCTGCTGTTGGCGCCGCTGGGGGGGGCCATCGTGGCCGCTGCCGCCCAGGGGTGCCCACAGCAGGAGGGGTGAAGCCGGTGGCCGTCCTTTCCGGAGCAGAGGAACTGGCTCAGGGGCTATAAAGGAGCCGGCCCGGCCTGCCCTCCACGGCTCCTGCTGAGGCTGACAAGCCGCGACGCCCGTCTCCTAGCAACCGCTGCCGAGACAGGGCCGACGCAGCGGCCTGCAGGCTCAGCCTCAGCAGGAGCCGTGGAGGGCAGGCTGGGCCGGCTCCTCCTCCTTAGTCCAGCCGGTTTGGAGGTAGGCTGACCGGCCCACTTCTGGTACGTCTGTTAAGGAAGCGTGCTGAAAGGCTTTGAGGGCCTGTTTGGATGTCACACTCTCGCACCTGCAACTCTTTAACTTAATCTCAGGTGCTTGAAGTGCTGTTTATTGAAATAACTTTGCACATGCTCGGCGATACTGTCTTTACTTCTTCATTTCTGGGCTGAGCCGTGGTGGTGAAAGCATGTTTCTTGCGGTATTACTGTGCTTGACCCTTGCCTTAAACTAAAATTGGGGATTTGTTAGCTCGGGGCTGCCTCCATACAAATACATGGGCCATAAGAAGAGTAGAGTTAAGGGCAGAAAGGATTTGTTTCTGCAGGACTCCTGTGTTCTTCTCTCCTCTTTGTGTTACTGTGTGTTTTTAAGTGCTTCCATCCTTCAGGGACTTAATTATTTCTTGCCAGGTTAGATTTAAATCTGGCTGTAGAATTCCCCACTTTAGCTTCATATCTGAATTCATGTATTAAACTTTGCAAGACAGTCTATAGTCTGTGTTTTCTTCTCCCCTTCTTTTTTTTAAAAAAAGCTTTCTGTTATCTGTTGCTGTCTGCAAACCCTGAATGATGACAGCATGTGTACTACTAGCTGTCAGATGTTCAATATTATCAAAACAGAAAGAAACTGGCCTGTTTGAAAGCTGCATTTTTATAGAGACATAATTTTATTAGAGCAATATGGCTTTGGCAACATTCCCCCACCCCTTTTTTTCTTATTTTTTAATTGCGGTTTCTACATACTTTAACCATAAAAAAGTAAATTGAACGATCTTTTTCTGGTCTAAAGTTAATTGTTGGCAAGTTAAAAGTACATCTTTAAGTCTGCAGGCTAGCACATAGGATGACATACACCTCAATCCTCTCCACTTTTATTCAAAAGTAGTTGTTACATATGGTTACAACCTTAGTATTGGGCATTGTAATAAAACATCCCAAAACATGATGATACACTGCTTCTTGAACAATTTGTTCATTGACCAGGGAAGGAAGGAGTCAGTTTACTTACCTGCCATGTGATCCCACTGAGTTTCACCATACTCCAAACTAGGTGGAATCCATGTTAAATGAAGAGTAATGTTGAGTTCAGCTTCAGCATCCCCCACCATGGTCAATGTATGTGCCCTACTTTTGTCTCTTGCATGATGTAGTTCCAAAAGTCTCAGAAGGTAGACTTGTTTAGACAACTATACTGGTTAATTGTGAGACTGACACTACTATAAAAGCTGTCAAATGCTCATTGTTGATAAACCATATTCAATTTCTTTAGTAATTTTTGTCTAATAATAACTTTTGCTTATAAATTGTTTTAATTTTTTTAAATTGTGTTTTAAATTGTTTTTAAAAGATGTGTTTTAAATTTGTATATTTGTTTTTAATGTTTTTAGTTACTGTAAACCTCCCAGAGAGCTTCGGCTGTTGATGGACTTTTTGATGAACTTTGCCTGGTTAAAAAGTTTGTGCCTGAGGTCAGAACATCTGATCTTCCTCTGGATGAGAAATGGGTGCAGTTGCTAAAGAGCATCAGATCAAGAATTCTGGTGAAGGTTGTCAGTGCAGTGTTTGCCATCCCAGTAAGCAATGCTTTCGTGGAGAGAGCGTTTTCACTAATGGGCAATGTATGGACTGACAACAGGAACCGTATGTTACCTTCCCTTGTTAAAGCAGAGCTTTGTGTCAAATTAAACTTTGGCATGAACTGTGCTGAGTTTTTTAAATATGTGAAGGAAGAACAAAGGTTGCTTAAAGCTTGTGTTTCAAATGAGAAGTACAAATTCTAAACTCAGCCTGTTTAGTTATTTAACACCAGTTCCTACAGTGAAAGCACCTTGTTCATTCTTTCTGTTTTTCTTTTATAAAGAGTAATACTGTTTATAATGTTTATAATGGTTGAAAACATCCCTTGGATGTCATCCACTTCTCTTTTGTAAGAGAGATAAATGTCTAAAACCAGCTGCAATTTCATTGCTTCAGTGGGTCTCTACTCTAGTTGGGACTAGCAATTGGATTATGATTAGCAGATTGATTGGTGATGTAACCTGCCTTTGTTCTCTTAAAGATAGTGTTTGTTAATAAAAAAATTGTTTGTAACCTGGTTATTGGTTATTGGCTATTGGTTTTATTTCTGTCACATTTTTACCTTTACCTTAATACTAGAGGTAATTGTATAATTGTATAATTGTGATTGCCAACTGCTTGCCTTGAATGCCCTCCCTTGTCCTTAACATGGCTGCAACCGTATCTACTCAGAAGTAAGTCCTATTTAGTTCAGATCTTGTAAGTTCAGGTCTGTGGCTTCCTTTATGGAATCAATCCATCTCTTGTTTGGCCTTCCTCTTTTTGTACTCCCTTCTGTTTTTCCCAGCATTATTGTCTTTTCTAGTGAATCGTGTCTTCTCATTATGTGTCCAAAGTATGATAACCTCAGTTTCATCATTTTAGCTTCTAGTGATAGTTCTGGTTTAATTTGTTCGGACACCCAATTATTTGTCTGTTTTGCCTAGAATGTCCTCCCTTGTCCTTAACATGGCTGCAACCGTATCTACTCAGAAGTAAGTCCTATTGAGTTCTATGGGGCTTAGTTCCTTAATAAGCATGTTTACAGTTGCTGCCTTCAGGGGCATCTATCTGTGCTCCCATCTAACATCTCTGCAACACTAAACTCCTTTCTTCCAATAATGGCCAAGTCTGAGGGCACGTAAACCCTTCTTGCCAGAAGCAAGTAAACTAGAAGGCATCAGAACTGCACCTCCCAAGAAATGTCCCTAATGTCCTAGTAAGAGTTCTACCTAGAAGTTGAAGGGTTACGCTGACCCTTTGGTATGTGTTGCTGTGGTTGGTATGGTATTGCATTTAGGGAAGCATCACTGTCTTTTTTCATTTTCTGTTTGCATTTCATGTACCTTTGACCCTCCTCCCTTACATCCATAGAAGCAACAACAGTGGTTCCATGTGGTCAACTAAACCCCTAAAACCCATTGATGATGTGCCTTGTTGGTTGCATGATGGTTTGTTTTTTGCCCACTAATGGTAAAAGAGAATTCACATATTTTAAAGTGTGGCTGCAGTTGTTGTTCCCAAGCTGCTGCCTGTGAAGGTAGACCAAACCATGGGTGTTTTTTCTCTGTCAATTATTACTCACTGGAATTGGATTGGCTGTCCAAGTGAGTTTATAGCACCCCACAGAGTAGACAGAAAGGGTAGAGAATCTTCTTTCTCTTACACATTTCTCAGACCTCTTTCTGAAGTGAAGGGTCAAATCTGTAAAGAAGTTTGGAGCAGCCACATTAAAAGATAAGGGCAGGGCATTCCAGGCAGGGGGTTGTCAACCCTGCTTGGATATGGATGTCTTTGCAGAGGATCCCTAGTCAAGCATTACTAACAGCACAATCCAAACTATCTACTCAGAAGTAAGTCCTGTTGAGTTCTATGGGGCTTAGTTCCTTAATAAGCATGTTTATAATTGCTGCCTTCAGGAGCATCCATCTGTGCTCCCATCTAACATCTCTGCAACACTAGGCTCCTTTCTTCCAATAATGGCCTGGCCTGAGGGCATGTAAACCCTTCTTGCCAGAAGCAAGGAAGCTAGATTAAATGTTCCCTAAATGTGTTGAACTGTGACTTGGGAGACCAGGGTTCAAATCCCCACACAGCCATGAAGCTCACTGGGTGACCTTGGGCCAGTCACTGCCTCTCAGACTCAGAGGAAGGCAATAGTAAACCACCTCTGTCTGAATACTGCTTACCATGAAGACCCTATCTGGGATCAACTTGAAGGCAGTCCATTTCCATTTTGCATCACCCTGAGCTTGTGAGAAAGAATGACCTTATTTTACACCCTATTTTAGGTAAGATTTCTATTTTAATCTCCAGAGAATTTTTTTTGAATGGCATGCTCCAAGCAACTGTGGTTGATACAATGTATCATGCTTAATGATATCACTAGGGCCCGCCCCGTGACATCACTAGGGCCTGCCCAGTGACATCACTAGGGCCCGCCCCGTGACATCACTAGGGCCCGCCCCGTGACATCACTAGGGTCCACCCCGTGACGTCACTAGGGCCCACCCCCATTTTCTCAGGTTTTTGGATGGCTCCGACCTGGCAACCCTAGTTAGATGGGAGTGCTCAGGAGTAAAGATGGATTCCCCTGAAGGCTGCAATTCTAAACACACTTACTAAGGGACAAAGCCCCATAGAACTCAACAGGACTTACTTCTGAACAGATATGATTAGAATTACGACAGCCAACCCAATTCCAGGAAGTAATAATTGACAATGAGATAACACACATGGTTTGGACTACCTTCACAGGCAGTAGCAATTGAAGCCACACTTCCCAGTATGTGAATTCTCTTTTACCACTATTGGACAAGAAACAAACTGTCATGCAAACAACAAGGTGTATCATCAGTGGGTTTAAGGAAGTTGAAATGAGTGCATGAAACCACTGTTATTGCTTCTATGGATGTAAGGGAGTGAGGTCAGAGGTCATCACTGGCGATCACTCGTGGCCGAGTAAGATTGTCTTCCAAGATAAGGTCTTTAACAGTGGGTTAGAGTGTTTTTAGTGTTTGCCTCCTCGGGCTCCTTCTGGGAGGAAGGGTGGGATATACATTTAATTAATAAATAAATAATCCCTGAATCAGTCAAAGCCTTGACAATAGTAACCTAATTGGGTCTTCACCAGTGCTGAGAAGACAACTTGACCATGGGAGATACTGTAACATTTTTTTTAGATTTTACATTGTGGAATCAAATAGCAATATTTGCTACCAATGTCTAGTCTTGCTTCCATGGCTTAGGATCATATGAATCTGTATTATACCAGTTCTGACCATTGGTCCATCTAACACATTCTTGTCTACACCACTGTTCTTCAATCTTGGGTGCTGGACTACAACTCCCATCATGTTGCTGGACTACAACTCCCATCATCTCTGACCATTGACTTAGCAGTGGATGATGGGAGCTGTCCAACAAGATCTGGGGACCCAAGGTTGAAGAGCACTGGTCTACACTGACTGCTAGCAGCACTCCAGAGTTTCAAGCAGTGGTTTCTCTCATCCTTATCTTGAGATACTGGGGATTGAACCTGGCACCTTCTGCATGCAAAGCATGTGCTCTGCCACTGAGCTGCAATCCGTATTTTGTATCAGTAATGTGAAGGGCAATACATACAATATTGAGGTGCCAAGTGAGCCCCATTCAGTTCAATTTTTCATTCCACCCCCCCCCGAATGCATACCTTTATTAAAGTTTGCTGTAAAGCACATATGCCGGCATCTGTAGCAGCAGGCATGGAATGTTGAGAGTTTGTCATTTGTGAATAGGTACAAGTGCACATATTCCACCCGAAAACTAACTAATTTATTTATTGATTTGATTTGATTTATATCCCGCCCTTCCTCCCAGCAGGAGCCCACATGCCACATCTTCACAAAAGGTGGTATTCAGTGCTGGTCCTACTCAAGTAGACCCACTGATGTTAATAGACAGGACTAATGTAGGTTCATTCATTTCAATAGGTCTGCTCTGACTGAGTAGGACTTAGTTGAAGACAACCCTATATATTTAAAGCACTGTTATACCACTTGGACAATCATGGCTCCTCCCATATCATCCTGGGACCTGTGGTTTGTAAGAGGTGCTGAGAGCTGTTAGGAGACCCCCATTCCTCTCAAAGAACTACAGTTCCCAGGGTGGTTTAACAGTCAATCCCTCTTCCTCACAGACAACTCTGGGAATTGCCATTCTGTGAGGGAAATAGGGGTCTCCTAACAACTCTCAGCAGCTGTTCAGTTCCCAGGATGTTTTGGGAGAAGCCATGACTGCCAAAGTGGTATAACAGTGCTTTAAATGTAAGGTGTGGATGTGACCTAACTGTTAATTATTGAGATCAATGGGTTCACATATTAATCCAGAAATTCTCTGGACTCTCCTGGGGTTCTGCTTTGCTCTAAGCAGAGCACTGAACTAGCGTGTGAGCATTTCAGATCTCATTGTCTTTGGGGAAGGATAAAACATTCACTTTGCTCCCTATGAAAATCTATTCTTTTCTTCCAGGCAGTCTGGCTGGGGAAAAAAAGCCACATGACATCTCAGAAACTTTCTTCCAGCTCCTTGTGTTTGGAAGGCTCAGTTCTGTTCCCTGCTGACCCTCGCTTCCAATTTAGCCCAAAGCGCTGGCACTCTGGGAAAGGTGACCTAATTCCAATCATATGTGTAAATGTTGTATCACTATAAATACAATACTGAATAAAGTTTTGCTTCAGTCCACTTCTCAGTACTCAAACCCTCTTGTCATCCTGTTGAGCACTTCTCGCAGATGACTTGCATAATACGATTCTCACTCAGTGTAAGTATTAATCAGCTGTGAGAAAATCTTGTTAACTTTTGACTGCTTTCACTTGTTATAAATGCCTCCCCTCCTTTTAAATTATAACATGGGAATTTTGTTAAAACTAACAAATATAGCTTATACGACAAAGCAGCTTTTTATTTCAATGCCAGTCCCTACTGGCTGTTTCATCAGGTTGGGGATTTTGCAGACTTGGCTCAAAATGTTCAAATCACTGAGGGCATAACAAACCATCTCAAACAAAGGTCTGTGGGCTTTTTTTTAAAAAAAAAGAAAATGGTTTATTTAGGGAAAATGGAAGAGGATTTGATTGCAGATGCATAAGAAAACAACATGCTTATAAAGAATGCAGGGTACTTAGCTTTACGGTGATTTACATTTCTACATAGGTTAGGGTTAGGTTCCTGCATTTAAGTTATTGAAGAGAATTCTGTCCAGATACATGTGCAAGTATTGTCTGGATACCTGAAGAGAACCTTTTGGCTGAACTGCATTAGGCTACCAATACGTATTTATCAGCATCTTCGCAGATGCGATCTCTGTTTTCAATGGTTCATTTAGTGGATGCTTCTTGCTTTTGCTTTTTTCTTTATTTTTGGGAAGCTTTGCTGATGGAGCATGCCAAAATTGGGGTCAATATTTGAAATTGGGGCCTAAGTGTGCATGACATTAGTGACATCATTAGCAGTCATATTGTGTGTGTGTTTAAGAAAAATAAATACCAGGTGTGCCGGGATGATTGTTATCAAGATCACAGCAAGTGGGGAGGGTTAAGTCTTCCCTCCACAGTCACCATGAAATTTGTCCCCACCTCTGCCTGGCCATTAGCATGAAGGGGAAAAGCACCAATAGGAGCTCCTCCCTCCAATACTAATTGCCCAGCAGGGATGTATTTCACAGAGATAGCAGCTGAAGAAGGAAGGGTTAACCCTCCCCTCTTCCTGTGTGATGCTGTCCTGATAGCAACTCCCTCCCCTTGTGCTTGGCATTTGAAAGACAGCATTCGGAATGTGCTGGAATTCCGCCCAATTCAGATTTGGTACCAACAATTCTATTCATCTGCTTATTCTCAATTGCTGAGAATCGGATTTTAATGCAGCAAATTTACATGGCTATTTTTGAAAATGGACTTTTCCAAATAAAAAATCCGCTTCTAAAACATTGATCATTAAGAATGATATTATTGATATTTCCTTTAAAAATATTGATATTTCCTTCAAATTATCAATATTTTAAAAGGAAATATCAATATTCCCTTCAAAATATTGATATTTCCTTTGAAATATCAATATTAATATCAGCATTTTTAAAAAATATCAATATTAATATTTTTTTCTTAGCAACCCCCCCGATCAGTAAAAGCAGTGGCTAGTGGATACAGAATAAATGCAAATCGATGCCAGCCTGTTAGATCAACTGAATGTTTGCAAAGTGGCACCGGCCAACAGATCCCATCCCTAGACAGCATCCTTTCTTACAGAACCTTCTCAGATGATAAGATCAGCAGAGAGGTCATCCTAGCAGTGCAGGGGATGGAGGCCCAGGAGAGGGTGTTTGTTTCGGCAGGCCCTAAATAGTGGGATTCCTTCTCCACAGACATGCATCTAGCATCTAGGATGGGGAAAAATATTCAATTCAGTTTATATTAAAGGCAAACCTACCTAATTTGCACTTACTAAAACAGTTCGTGAATAAAAGCGCAGTCATCCCTTGGCATTTGCAACCTAACAGGCTGGTATTGATTTGAGGTCATTCTTGGTCTGCAAGCTGCTGTTTTTACCGATCCACTTTTTTCCCCATCAGAAAAAAATATTGATATCAATATCAATCTTTTAAAAAGAAAATATTGATATTTTGAAAGGAAATGCCAATGCATTAAAGAAATATTGACAAATTGAAGGAAATATTGACAAAAATATCAATATTAATATCAATATTTAGACATGGATTTCTTCTGAAAATAGCCACGGAAAGCTCTTTGCAAAACACCCTGCACCCCCCCAGGACCACTCCCTTGGCTCAACAGCTGATGAACAGAGGACACAATCTTGGGGGGTGGTGCGCAGGCAGGAAGGAGAGCCACAGTTGCCTCTTTTTCCTGGCTGATGCCCAATCCCCTGACAGCCCCGGGTCCCTCTGGGTCATCCAATCCAACCTGTAGCAGTCCATAGCTAAACCCAACTCAATTGAGGTCCAAAAACCTCCAAATAGGTCTAATTTGACTCGAGACTCAGCTGACGCTGGTGCACAGCCCTTCTAATTAGGCCCATGGAGCACAGGTGTCCCACTGCTATTCTAGACACTTGTTAAGGAAAACAGAGTTCTGAGCAGAGCTTGGAAGTAACTTGTTACAAATAATGAGTTACTTGTAATTTATTACTTTTTTGAGTAACAAGTGGGTAACATCGTTACATTTTGCTGGTGATGGAATGAGTGGTCATTTCCTTACTTTTGAGCTGCAACTGTAATGTTTCCAGTGTTACTTTTGGGCATCACTTGGGAGGAAGCAGGGGAAGTCTTCTGCTTCTCTGATTGGTGGACTAAAGACATGCGCCTCACACTCGGCTTCTGCGCGGCATTGTTCTTCCCTCATGCGCTATGTTAGGAGGCCACGAGGCAGGAGGTGGAGAGCCAGACGGTTGTGGAGTGAAGAGAGAGAGAGAGAGAAAATTGCTTTGAAAATGGACGGTGGAGGAAGAAAGCTGGAGGGCAAGGATGAAGGAGGAGAAGGCAGCAGCAGAACGGAGAAGAAGAGCTGTGGAGATGAGTGACAATATGTGTGTTTGTGTGTGAATTAGGGTTTCTGGATGGTGGATCTCCGCTCGCCCACCTTCCCCACCACCCGGCTGCAAGCCCGCTCGCTCACTCCATCACTCACCCTACCCCCCCCAACGCCCGCTCTCTCACCCTGCCTGCTCAAAAGTTCTCTTCTGCTCTGGAATGATTTCCCATTTCTCCACTTTTTTGTTTGCCTTTCTTTGTTCCAATATTACAGGTTTTTTAAAGTGTTTGACACAGAGGTACATGTTTTATGTTAGTTCCATTAAATATTGTGTATCTCTGAAACTTTTTAGGGTAAATGGACACTGATTTTATTTTTCTTTGTTGATTGTACAGAAGAGTATCTACATCTATTGTAAATTTCTAATTTATCATTGTACAAAAGGAAACAAAAAAACCCCAAAACTTTGCTATTTAATTTTTGTATCAAAATATTTTTTGTTTTATTAATATTAAAGTGTGTAGTGTGGCAATGGGTTTTTTCCTGTCATAATGCTCAATTACTATTTACTATGTGGCTTTGAGTGTTCAAAGCAGTTAAGACTCACAAAATTGAAGGGGAGATGTGTAGGTCATCTAGTCCAGCCCCTACTTGATGAAAGAAAGCCAGAGAGAGAAGATCCCCAACAGATGGCTGGCCTACTTCTATTTGAAAACCTCCAGGGAAGGGGAGCTGATCTTGGGTACATGGTCCAACTGTTAAGCTGCTCTTATCTTTTTGGGACATTTTCCCCTCAGCTAAAATCTATCCTCCTGTAACTTAAGCCCATTAGATCCAGTCCTAACCCAGAGGTCTTTGTACTCTTCTATGTGGGAACCCTGGAGTTACTTGAAGACTACCATCATGTATCATCAAGCCTTTTCCAGAATAAAACTACCCAGTTGACTTAAACTTTCATAATAGAACTTGTTTTCCAAACCCCTGATGATCTCCATTGTTGTCCTCTGAACCTATTCCAATTTGTCTAGATCAGCACCCGGAACTGGATGCAATGCTCCAACTGAGGCCTGACTAGTACAGAATTACGTGAACGTTTACTTCTTATGACTCGCAAACTCCAGTTCTAATGAATGCAGCCAAAAATGGCTTTTGCCTTTGTGCTCCGACTGGGGTGAATGGGAGCTTCGCTTCAAGCAAACTACAGGGGCAGGAGTGATGCAGTTCAGGACTCAAAGGGTTAAATGCCTCCACTACCACACCAGGGTCCCGATCCATGTCAGACCCCCACACTGGGTATTTCTGAGAGGAAAAAAGTGCACTCAGGGACAAACCATATGATTAATGTCATGTGTAGATTAAATTGGCCCTCAGTGGCTCTTTCTGCTTGCATGTCTTGTCCCTGGTTCTACTACTCTCTCTTTCTATGTCCTTATTTTTAAGACTACTTAGATGTGCAGCAGCCAAGGCCAGCACCTTGTAGGCATTTTTTTAAAAAGTAACTAAAATGTAACTGTAGTGATTACTTTTGAGGAAAAGTAATCAGTTACTTTCAGAGCAATAGTAATTGTAATGATAATTACTACTTTTTGGGCCATGTAACTGTAAATTATTACTTTTTAAAAGTAATCTTCCAAGCTCTGTTTCTGAGATGAAGATTTTTAGAATCAATCCAAAATGTTTCAGGTAGCATTTCAAACTGGAGAAACAATGCAATGTGTAGCTTTTATTTGAGCTGGAGTGTAGGAAAGGAGAGATGGAATGTCCAGTGATAGTATCATCTATGAGGAATCCCCAGATGGAAACCATCATGGTCCCTTTGGCTCTGGAACGCCAGATGTGGCAAATGAAAAGTCAGGCCTTGGTAAGGAATGATGACAGGGAACCTCAGGCCTATGGGCCTAATTAGGCCTGCCAGGCCTCCCCATGTGGCCTGTGAGGATCCAAATTCCTCGATTTGACTTCAGCCAAGCCATACCCACCTGCCCTGCACATAATGTCATACATGATGTCAAGTTTGGGGTAGATAAAGAGACGGCTTGTCTGATGCAGGGTTTGAAGGCACTGCCAATCAGCTGATTGGAGGTGCCAGCAAAGACCTGTGTGGGCAAAAGAACAATGCTTTGCATGGATTAATTTAAAAAGTGATTGCTGATGCTTGTAGAGCACCCATGTGGTGGTGGCAGGGGTAAGGATCCTGCCCGCTGGCTGGATCCAGTTCCCTACTTCTGGTCAAGAAGGATATCAAGATTAGTCTAAAGTGCTTGAAGATTTCCCATTTTTGGTAGCAAGGACACATAAATAGAGGGGTATTCACTGAACATGGCTGCAACTAGACTGATATCAAATTCCACTCAGATTCTGAGTGACATCCTTCTCGTAGATATTTTAAGGAATGAAATGGCTCAGTGAACTGGAAGGAGTAGTTGCAAGGCTAGATCAACGGACTGCATCAGACTTGCACATTCAGGCACAGCCATCCACAATCCAGGCCATGTAGAATGTCACCTCAGAGTCCATTTGGAAATGAACTGAGGCGAGCAAGATAAAATGAACCACAGAGAAATTCAAAGGGATATAGAAGACAAATACAAATGCACAATAAGGGTGCAATCCTGAGGCCGAGGGACAGGAGATGGGACCCAAGGCAATTCATCCTTCTCATCCAATGCCATACTGGCCTCTAGCCAGCAGGGCAGAAGTGAGGATGGAGCAAGCAGCCTGGCATCCTTCTGTCTTTTCCCAATTGTTGTAGTTGTCATTATCTGTATTATACCCAAGTTCCCTCCCACTACTTGCAACAAACAGCATGAACTCCAGGACCACTGCACTTACCTCTGTAGTTTGGAGACATTCCATGGAAACATGAAGTCTTAGACTTCCGGGAAGGGTGACTTCGCTTGTGCCTGCTTTTGAGATGGGCTCCCGCCTCAAAAGAAGCTTATTCAGATATAAATCAGTCAGAACATTTTTTTTTGACTGATGAAATTTCTCCCGGGCAGGGAGAAACGTAGAGATCAACCTCAAAAGCCTGTTTTTGTTGGGAGGACTGGATTTCATTAATTTATGAGAAAAGGTCCAGCCAGCAATGCCGGACGGACTTCCGAACAAGCTCTATCTGATTAATGCGATACGTTTATCTTTTCTTCAAAGAGAAAACGGACTAACAGGCAAGCACCCTTCTTTCTATTCTTTTTTTTACTTGGTTTAAATTGTTGCAGCAAAAAGAGATTTGTCAAATGAATCAGCTTTAAAGAACTTCTGGGTGAGCTATAACTCTTCTCTGTTATTCACGAAATTAACAGCTTATCTCTGTTTCTATTGCAAAAAGCTGTCCTGGAAGTGCATTCTAAAGATATAAACAGAAGAGGGATTTCTATTCCGAGGAACATTATATTGTCTGGGACTATTCTCTTTTTGGTCTATTTTATTTTGACGAATCTGCTTCTTCATGACACCACTAACTGTTTTGATGCTGGGAACTAAATTTGTTTTGTGTTCTTGAACATAGAGAGATAAGGCAGGCTGCTCTGTTTATACTGTGATGTCATCAAGCCTGGAATATTAACCCAATTGTTGCTGAAATAAGAAGTGGTTCTTCTTTATTTTTGTTTTGTTTTGTTTTCGTGGTTTTAAAAATGGCAATCAAGAAAGTGGCTGAGAATCTGGAAGTAATTATGTTTCAGAAAATAATGGATGAGATTGAGATAACGAAACAAACCCTGCGACAGGGCAGTAAGGAGCTGAAAATTGAACTGAGCAAAATGACGCAGGAGCTTAAAGAAACAGGGGATCCTGTGAGAGAGGAGAATGAGATCAGAGATGAGAAAAGAAAAAATAAAGGGAAGATACAAGCCCTGGAGATTGGAACAAATGTGGAATTGGAAAAAGATCTGGAGTTTATGGATATTAGAAATAAAATCTACTGTTTGGAATTTAACGTTATCTCTGAAGAAATTAATGAAGATATTAGAGATAAAGTTATCAATGGCTTGGATAATCTTCTGGACTGGAATGACGTGATGGAGCTTGATATAGAGAAAATCTATGGAATTAACTGCAGCCATGTGACAATGGAAAAACTCTCAAGATATGAGCCAGTGCATTTTGTAAAAAAGAAGAACACAGATATGACTTTACAACAATATTTCAGCAACTTATTCAAGATGGCAAGAAAATATTTGGGATAGAGGAAATTCCCATCAGACTCTTATTATATGACTATGGCTATGACAGCAAGATTATTATGGAATACTGATAATGGAAGATTGGACACTGAAATTACTGGACTTAACAGGACTATTGAAGATGGAAGATGGAATTAATATGGATAATGGAATAATGGCTATTGAAATTATTGGACCTAACAGATTTTGATGAGATGGATTAATCGATATGTTTATTTGGACTATGGTTATGACAATAAGATTATTATTATTATTAACGAGATGGATTAATCGACATATTTATTTGGAGAAAAATTGATAGATATATTTCTTAAAGAATTGAAACCTCTCTTTGACTTTTTGTGGAAAGAATAAAGTAATGTTTATGAGATTTGATGATTAATTAAGATAACTACTGGAGGAAAGTACTTTTATAATATAATTTAAGAGACAGGATTGTTATATATTGTAGACCTACAACTGATTTGATCTGCGACAAATGGGAAGTCAACATTTTATTTTTTTGTTTAATCATTTTTGTTTTGTTTTGTTTTGTTTTTTGTCTTTGAATGTTTTATGATTTTGTTTTGTATGTTTTATGAAAATTTGAATAAAAATTATTGGAAAAAAAAAGGAAACATGAAGTCTTAGATCTTTTGGATCAAAGGCTTTTCCTTGTCCTCCCCTGGAACACCCCAATTCCACACCCAGGATGCTCCCTTTCCAGCCCTACAGAGTTCAGAGCACTTATGACAGTGTCCCAGAGCCACAGAAAGGGGAATCTGAAATCTGGTCTTCCTCTTGAAGGGTGGAGCTCTCTCTTTCTCTCTCTTTCTGTCCTCTAGAGGAAGTTCCAATTCTCCCAGGGACCATAAGATTGCAGGATTGATAAAAGTCTCAAAATTACAAATGTTAGGAATTTGAAAACGACTCTACTTACATCACCACTTCTTAAAATACCTGTTTTTTTTTCTTTCTGGTTATCAAAGTAACTCAGGAATTTCACCTTTCCACTCTTACTTTCTGTACAAATACCTTGACTATCCTCCATCTGATGTGTAAATTCCAAGCCATCTTGCCAAGCTTTTTTCCCCTGTGTCAAATGACAACACACACACACACAAAGGCCCTTGAGGTTCACTTTTAAAGATGATGGCATGAGGAACGGAGAAAAGAAATCTTCTTCCAAGATGCTTGGAGCATTTGCTTTCATGTTGTGTATGTAAAGGACAACCAGCGCCCTTCATCTGGAAAAGATGAAAGAAATGGGCCAATGTAGATTATTTTTGAACTGTGACATATTACACTGCTTGTGGAAGTGTGGATACAAAGAGAAACAGGAGGTGTGATAAAGCTGAATGTATCTTTACAGTCATCACGGGGAAGGCTGAGGAACCTCTTATAAACAGACTGAGCCACCATTACATACACGCCGCAGAGGAACAAAAAGGAGAAGGAGCCAAAATTGTGGAGCTGAAGTAAGACTTGAAAATGTCTCTAAAATCTATCAGCATTGAACCTCACTTTGGGATTTGAGGGTTGTGCTTTTAGATTGGTTGTTTACTCATAGAAACATAGGGAGCTGTCATAGACTGAGGCGAGAACTCCTTTACAGCCATATTGTGCTTCGTTGCAAAGGGGGAGAGGAGCATACGTAATTTTTTTGCTGACCAATTGGTTGATAGGGGGAGGTTTTAGAGGCGGAACTTGGAAAAAGCGAAAAGAATGTAGGGTTCTTACCACTGCGGGTGCAAAAAAATGTTATTTTTTTAACTGGGAAAGAGCGAACTAAAAGGCAAAGTGAGGACTATCAGATGACAAACCGAATACGGAAACCACTCCGTTTGGATAAGCCCTACCATGTACGAGCCCCGACCTTTGGATTGAGGCAAAAGTGGTTCAAACTAAAACAAAACAAAAACAAAACCACCAAAAAAGGGAGCGGATACAGCCTTGCAAATACATTTACACAAGTCACTAGCCTAGCCAAATTCTTGCTAGCCTGTCCCCCCACGAGTAAATACATGAATTTAAAACAAATTAAAAATTAGAAACTGCTGCTTATGCTGCACATCCTGCTGTAGCAGAATTCTTACAGACAAAAGAACAAAGATACAGAGAACCAGAAAACACAGTGTACGTGGAGAGAGACTGTGTTAAGACATTCTTCAGAAAGACTTGTGGTTTGTAATAACCTTAAAAAGTATTGTGACCCTATGTTCTACAGTTTCTATTCAATTTCACTAAAAAAAAATCCATATCTTTAGTCAATGTTTCAGTGGCTTTCATTCTGAATTTATGTTCATGGTTCATTGATTAAATTTTATGTGCTCATCTGTGTCCACTGGGTGTGCAACAGCTAGGACTGGGTGTCCATTTGGACACACATCTATTACTTAAAAATGCCTTGGCTTACTACCCTCAGCACTTGCTGGCCATGGTTCTCTGGGATTTCAGACAGGGTATTCTAACACCCCTACCTGGAAATGCCAGGGATTGAACCTGGGCCCTTCTGCATGCAAAGCAGAAGCTTTACCACTGAGCAATAGAGCTCTTGAGCATTACCTTTTTGTCACCTGTTTAGGGGGATATTTCCGGATTGGTTAAATAAATAAATGTGAATTACAAAAGCCAACACCCACTTGTGGAATGGGCAAACTTCTCAGCAGATCTGCACATTCACCTTTTAAAGCTCCATCGCAGCATGACGGGAGGCACATTTCCATCTCTCCTCCATGAAGGTCTGAAAGGTGGTTTATCATGGCAAGATGCATTGCCTCTTAGAAAAGAAAAGGCTGCAATGCATGCACTGGACATAATGAACAGCAGATGCTCATAGACATCTCCTTGTCCAGGTGCAAATCTGGTTCCAGAAGCATCCCTGGGAGCCAAGTCTACTCAAGCATGGACACTGTCACCCCATCTATCACAGATCATAAGATCATAGAATCGTAGATTTGGAAGGGGCCTATAAGGCCATTGAGTCCAACCTCCTGCTCAATGCAGGAATCCAAATTAAAGCTTATCCGATAGGCGGCTGTCCAGCTGCCTCTTTAAGGCCTCCAGTGTTGGAGAGCCCACCACTTTCCTAGGTCACTGATTCCATTGTCATACTGCTCTAACAGGAAGCTTTTCCAGATGTTCAGGAATGATAAGACTAGTGCTCCTGTCGAGGCCCTGGTCGAACTGTGGAATACGGAAATGACCCGGGCTGTTGATCTTTGTCGGGAGAGGGACAGGGGGAGTGTAACTTTGTTGATTCTCCTTGATCTCTCAGCTGCTTTTGATACCATCGACCATGGTATCCTTCTGGAGAGACTCGCGGAGTTGGGAGTCGGGGGTACTGCTTGGCAGTGGCTCCGCTCCTACTTGGCGGATCATCTCCAGAAGGTAGTGCTTGGGGAGCATTGCTCGATACCCTGGACTCTCCATTGTGGAGTCCCTCAGGGATCGGTTCTGTCCCCCATGCTTTTCAACATCTACATGAAGCCGCTGGGTGCAGTCATCCGGAGTTTTGGAGTGCGTTGCCATCAGTATGCTGATGACACGCAGCTCTATTACTCCTTTTCATCTTCTTCAGGTGAGGCTGTTGATGTGCTGAACCGTTGCCTGGCCACGATAATGGACAGGATGGGAGCTAATAAACTGAAACTCAATCCAGACAAGACTGAGACGCTGTTGGTGAATGCCTTTTCCGCACAGATGGAGGATGTTCATCCTGTTCTGGATGGGGTTACACTCCCCCTGAAGAAACAGGTTCGTAGTTTGGGGGTTCTTTTCGATCCTCCCTTGTCGCTTGAGGCTCAGGTAGCCTCGGTGGCTCGGAATGCGTTTTACCATCTTCGATTGGTAGCCCAACTATGCCCCTATCTCTGCGGTGATGACCTCGCCTCACTTGTTCACGCTCTAGTGACCTCTAGACTGGATTACTGTAATGCACTCTACATGGGGCTGCCCTTGAAGACGGTTCGGAAACTCCAGCTAGTGCAAAACGCAGCAGCCAGACTGTTGACGAGGACCAATCGGTCCTCACATATTACACCTGTTCTGGCCCGTTTGCACTGGTTGCCGATTTGTTTCCGGGCCAGATTCAAGGTGCTGGTATTGACCTATAAAGCCTTACACGGTGTGGGCCCGCAATACCTGATGGAACACCTCTCCCGCTATGAACCTACCCGTGCACTTCGTTCGACATCTAAGGCCCTCCTCCGAGTACCGACTCATTGAGAAGCTCGGAGGGTAATGACAAGATCTAGGGCCTTTTCGGTGGTGGCCCCCGAATTGTGGAACAGTCTTCCCGAGGAGGTACGCCTGGCGCCTACGTTGTTATCCTTTTGGCGCCAGGCTAAAACCTTCCTATTCTCCCAGGCATTTTAATTCATTTGTATGTATTTTAATGTTTTAATTACCTTAATATTAGGTAGTGCTATTATGTATTTTGTATTTTATATCTTCTGATTTTTGTTATTGTTATTATTGTATGTTGTACACCGCCCAGGGAGCCATTGGCTAAGGGCGGTTTATAAATGAAATTAAATAAATAAATAAATACTACTCTTCCATAGCACTGGGGTTCCTAACTAGTATCACCTCTGTCTTTTCTGGATTCAGCTACAAGCGATTTATCCTCATCTATCCAACCTTCATTAAAAAAAAAAAGCTGGTTAAGAACACTGTTAATCTGCCTTTAAAAACTGCACCCCAGTGAGAACAGCTTCATGAGTGACTGGGACCAAAATCTTAACATGGTAACTGGGACAAATTAATAGTTGAAATGGGTTCAGGACAGCTTTACCTAATACTAATAGTCAAGCTTGGAAAAGTTACTTTTCTGAACTAGAACATAAGAACATAAGAACATAAGAACATCAGGCCAGTGGCCCATCTAGTCCAGCATCCTGTTCTCACAGTGGCCAACCAGGTGCCTGGGGTAAGCCCGCAAGCAGGACCCGAGTGCAAGAACACTCTCCCCTCCTGAGGCTTCCAGCAACTGGTTTCAGAAGCATGCTGCCTCTGACTAGGGTGGCACAGCACAGCCATCATGGCTAGTAGCCATTGATAGCCCTGTCCTCCATGAATTGGTCTAATCTTCTTTTAAAGCCGTCCAAGCTGGTGGCCATTATTGCATCTTGTGGGAGCAAATTCCATAGTTTAACAATGCGCTGAGTAAAGAAGTACTTCCTTTTGTCTGTCCTGAATCTTCCAACATTCAGCTTCTTTGAATGTCCACAAGTTCTAGTATTATGAGAGAGGGAGAAGAACTTTTCTCTTATCCACTTTCTCAATGCCATGCATAATTTTATACACTTCTATCATGTCTCCTCTGACCCGCCTTTTCTCTAAACTAAAAAGCCCCAAATGCTGCAACCTTTCCTCGTAAGGGAGTCGCTCCATCCCCTTGATCATTCTGGTTGCCCTCTTCTGAACCTTTTCCAACTCTAGAATATCCTTTTTGAGATGAGGCGACCAGAACTGTACACAGTATTCCAAATGCGGCCGCACCATAGATTTATACAACGGCATTATGATATCGGCTGTTTTATTTTCAATACCTTTCCTAATTATCGCTAGCATGGAATTTGCCTTTTTCACAGCTGCCGCACACTGGGTCGACATTTTCATTGTGCTGTCCACTACAACCCCAAGGTCTCTCTCCTGGTCGGTCACCGCCAGTTCAGACCCCATGAGCGTATATGTGAAATGAAGATTTTTGGCTCCAATATGCATAATTTTACACTTGTTTATATTGAATTGCATTTGCCATTTTTCCGCCCATTCACTCAGTTTGGAGAGATCTTTTTGGAGCTCTTCACAATCCCTTTTTGTTTTAACAACCCTGAACAATTTAGTGTCGTCAGCAAACTTGGCCACTTCACTGCTCACTCCTAATTCTAGGTCATTAATGAACAAGTTGAAAAGTACAGGTCCCAATACCGATCCTTGAGGGACTCCACTTTCTACAGCCCTCCATTAGGAGAACTCTCCATTTATTCCTACTCCCTGCTTTCTGCTTCTTAACCAATTCCTTATCCACAAGAGGACCTCTCCTCTTATTCCATGACTGCTAAGCTTCCTCAGAAGTCTTTGGTGAGGTACCTTGTCAAATGCTTTTTGAAAGTCTAAGTACACTATGTCCACTGGATCACCTCTATCTATATACTTGTTGACACTCTCAAAGAATTCTAATAGGTTACTGAGACAGGACTTTCCCTTGCAGAAGCCATGCTGGCTCTGCTGCAGCAAGGCTTGTTCTTCTATGTGCTTAGTTAATCTAGCTTTAATAATACTTTCTACCAGTTTTCCAGGGACAGAAGTTAAGCTAACTGGCCTGTAATTTCCGGGATCCCCTCTGGATCCCTTTTTGAAGATTGGCGTTACATTTGCCACTTTCCAGTCCTCAGGCACGGAGGAGGACCCGAGGGACAAGTTACATATTTTAGTTAGCAGATCAGCAATTTCACCTTTGAGTTCTTTGAGAACTCTCGGGTGGATGCCATCCGGGCCCGGTGATTTGTCAGTTTTTATATTGTCCATTAAGCCTAGAACTTCCTCTCTCGTTACCACTATTTGTCTCAGTTCCTCAGAATCCCTTCCTGCAAATGTTAGTTCAGGTTCAGGGATCTGCCCTATATCTTCCACTGTGAAGACAGATGCAAAGAATTCATTTAGCTTCTCTGCAATCTCCTTATCGTTCTTTAGTACACCTTTGACTCCCTTATCATCCAAGGGTCCAATCGCCTCCCTAGATGGTCTCCTGCTTTGAATGTTTTTATAGAATTTTTTGTTGTTGGTTTTTATGTTCTTAACTACAACTCCCATCAGCCCCAGCCAGCATGGCCACTGGATTGGGCTGATGGGAGTTGTAGTTCAAACAAGTAACTTTTCCAAGCTCTGCTAATAGTTCCTATGGGCCACAGACAGGGATGTGCAAGATCCCCTCCCAAGAAAAAAACATTACTAATATTATCAAAACTCTTTTCGGGGGTCTTTCATATGGCCTATTTATTGAGCATTCATCCTGATATGCTTGCATAAAGGTTTTGCGAAGGTTAGACTATGTCTGCTCTCTATTGAGCGTTCATCCTGATTTCCTTGTGAGGTGTTTATACATCCTCCCATTAATCATTCATCTCACACTTCTCAATGCATTTCCTAACCACAAAAAATATGTTTCTTTTTTAAAGTTGATTTGTTGTGTTATGGTCACAGATCACTTTAATCCACTTTCATTGTGCAAACCTACATTTATGCTGCACACTTGAATCACAATCTGGAGGCACCCTTTGTTTCCCACTATCGTCTCTTCCTGATAAATTGCCCAGACAGAATTCGATGTTTCACTTTACATGACTTTTGCTGGCAAAATGTCAAGGTCAAGGGAAGCGTATAACATGGAGCCTTTGATCCTACCCAGTGGGCACGCTGAGCTTTAAGTTTCAGCCCTCAAATTGAGCATTTCCTCATAAGCTCATTTCAACTATCCTGAGCTGCGTTGTAACCCTTGACTGCAGTTAAGTTCCGAGAGAGTCTGTTTGCGCTTCATGTGGATCTTAATGCCGGCATATATGCATGTATAAATAACATTGATAAGCCCTATTAACCTAACAGCTTCTCTATTGATTAGCAAGCAGGGGGTATTTTATCAGTTTGTCACAATTAAATGTTCCCTTAATGGCCCCTTCTGCCCATTTAATTGTTTCTCCACCACATTAGGAATGCATCCACCCTAATTGTCAACATGTCCTCTCCTTGAAAGAATCTGTGGCTGTATTGGGGTGCTACAGTATCACCCTTGACTCATTGTTCCTGCTAGGCCAGAGCCAATTTTAAAGTTAAGAAATGGAGTGTGGCAGAATCATGTGGAGTAAATGGGTCCCAAGCGGTTAAGGTCTTTATACACCAATAGTAACACCTTCATTTTAGCCTGGAAACAAATTGGCAAGCAGTGCAGATCTATGAACAGGGGCCTTAGATGCCGATAGAATCCCACTCCTGTCAGCAGTCTTGCTGCAGCATTCTGCACTACCTGCAGTTTCAGGGTAAGCACAAGGGAAGCCCCACGTAGAGTGCCCTGCAGCAATCTAATCTTGCAGTCACCAGTCCCTGAACTACAGTAGTCAAGCTCTCCCAATCCAGTAACAGTCCTAGCTGCCATACCAGGTTCAGCTGATAAAAAATGTTTCTAGCCAATGAGGCGATCTGGGCCTCTGGTGACAATGCTGGGCCTAGAAGCACGGCCATACTGCATATCTGCTCCTTCAGGGGGAGTGCAGTGTTCAGATGTATGTATGAATGTATGTATTTGTAGGACCAGAATAGACAAGAAGGTAAATGGGATGCAGAGCTGGTGTTAAGAGTTCTTTGTAATAATTTTTATTATTATTATTCAAATTTTTATAAAAACAAATACAAATACAACAAAAACAATACAACAGAAAAAGTTCTTTGGAAGGCTGTGATGCATTCCACTGATACTGATGGTGCTGTGTCACTCAGCAATCAAATGTGGAGAGTTGGCAGGATTCGGACTCTTTATCTGAGTCTCCCACAGCCCCACCGTTCTCTGAGACTCTGTTGAGGAATCCTTTCACAAATCATGCCATTTTTCCTGGTGAGATTAATGGGACCAATCAGAATTTCATATTCAGTCAGCGCTCTCCAACTATATATTTTCAAGAACCTCTTTCTCTCTCATTCTCTCCTTTGAAAGGCGATTAAAGCTAGAAAGGAAGTAATAATTGCCAAGTCCTTTTATGCAAAGGCCAAGAAGGGTAATTTGCAAGGAACCCAACAGCTGAGGAGGTCAAAGCTTAGTGACTTCTTTTCTTCCTGTATCTTTCTTTAATGTTTCCATCCAGGACCTTGTCTAGATACATTATATCACAGAAAGGCATAATGTTTGGTTTAAGAATTTGAGATGCTGCTTCCAGGTACTGAGATAAAATTCAGGTAAGTGACTGAAAATCATTAGACTTGATTGCTTGCAAAGTTTATGGGGGGTATGAGTCCTTTAGTCAAATACAAAAGAGCTCCATTAAAACATCAATATTTAATGGAAAGAGGGGGAAAGAAAGAGTCAGTATTTATATACCATACGTTAATCAGGCCTGCATAACTTGTATCCTGTATTGTGTAGCCCATCGAGTACAATGGCCGACCAGGGGCTGAATAAACATCTTGTTTTCCTTGCTTCCATATGATGTAAAAACAAAACAAAATGGATGAGTTGTGTTATGAGGAATCAAATATTGGGAATTTTTAATCTTTGATTCATCTCAGTGAACCAGAGTTTGGAAAGGCCTGCAACAGCAAAGATTCCTGGGAGACAGCCCCTCTGTGACCTCTGAGTACATATCTTGCAATGCCTGAAGGTATAGACTTCCTGACTCCCATGGAAATTTGGGATTTGTCACCCAGTAAGAATAGGCGCTCCTTTCAAACAAAGGAAATGTTTATGATAATCTAGGCCTTCAGGAGGAAACCGAATAGCTCTTTTCAAACTAGGACTAGTTGTGCATTTCTAATCCTTTGGAGGAGACAGGATTGCAGCCGTTATCTGGGAATCCCTCAGGGAATGGTTTCTGGAAAAACAACACATTCCCTGACAGGATTATCCTAAATTCTTTCATTGTTCTTATGTATCACATCCACATCCTCCTGGAGACATTTACATTGGGTTTACTTTGGGGTCAGTTTAGTTAGGAAAAGGTATAAAACATGAGGAGTGAGAAGGGGAGGGCACTTCCTCTTCTGGAGGGCTCCAACTGCTGCTTTCCTTACCAACTTCCTGACTCATGGAAATTTGGGATTTGTCACCCAGTAAGAATAGGTGCTCCTTTCAAACAAAGGAAATGTTTATGATAATCTAGGCCATCACGAGAAAACAGAATAGCTCCTTTCAAACTAGGAGGTGTTGTGCATTTCTAAGCCTCTGGAGAAGACAGGATAAACTCCTGTCAAACAGAGAAACTGTTTTACACAAGGGTTATGATAATCTTAACCTTGAGGAATCATCAGGAATCTACAGCAAGAGATCACACCTATTATCTGGGAACTGATCAGGAAATGAGTGGGCTCCCACCTTCCTGATCACATTTACTTTGGGTTTACTTTGGGGTCAGTTTAGTTAGGAAAAGGTATAAAACATGAGGAGTGAGAAGGGGAGTTCAGTTCATCTTCTGGGGGGCTGCGACAACTGCTTTTCTTATCAACGCACACTAGCATCTTTGGGACAATTTCAGAGCTATGGATTTGGGTGAGAACTTTCAGATCTGGCGCTGGTTACAAAGGGTGGAGCTTTTGCTCATTGGGCTAGATACGAAAGTCTCTCTCTCTCAGCTTTAGGCTTGCAGCAACTCTCCAGGAAAGGTATATGCAACTATCTGGGCCTTTTTCTTTCCTTTTTTCTTTCTTTCTGCGTGGGTGAGCTTAATGTGAAAGTGTTTATAAGGTTAGTCTCTTTGCTTTAGTCTATCCAGTGTTGCTGAATGAATGAATAATAGCTAGAATTCTGCTCATTGTTAACTGCAATTGTAAACTGCAATATTTTTTTCCCTTGTTGCTTCTCTTAATAAAACCACTCTTTATTTTACTTTCAGTGTATGTGTCATTGGGTTAAGGGAAAAATTATACATGTTCTGGGGGTGACGTGCGGGTAACTCCAGCAAAAGATCCTGCTGCTCTCTTTTGGGGACTTGGATTTCTAATGAGCTATGCTCATGAGGAAGTTCAAGGTCCCTTCGTAACAGTTGTCAAACCCCTCAAATGAGCTGAGGGACCATCACTGCAATAGCAGCAGCATTTAAGAACATTCCTGCTGGATCAATGGGAGGCAGGGCTGGGGAGCTGGTATCAACCAGATGTTGTTGGACTCCAACTCCCATCAGCCTTAGCCAGCATGGCCCGTGGCCAGAGATGAATGGGCTTGTAGTCCAGCAACATTTGGAAGGCCACACAAGTTCTCCACATCTGGTGTAAGAATTACCTGCCTTCGCAGCCCACCCCATAGCTGGCTCGTTTAGTTTGAGTCAATACATACAGGAGAATAGTAATATTATTCGTATGATGCCATCTATGTACCTTGAATTGTATTCAGCTAACTTTCACTCAGAATAGATCGTTTGAAATTAATTACCTAAGCTAGTAATGGCCATTAATTTCAGAGGGTCTGTTCTGCATAAAGGTTAGTTGAATACAACCCCTGGTGTTTGATGAGGAATAGGTAGGTCAAGTCCCTTCGCCATAAACTTTTTACAAAAGCCCGGGTGGATCAGGCCAGTGGCCTATCTAGTCCAACATCCTGTTCTCACAGTGACCAACGAGATGCTCTTCAGAAGCCCACAAGCAGAAACTGAGTACAACAGTGCTCTCCCCATTTGTGATTCCCAGCAACTGGTATTCTGAGGAATACTGCCCCTGACAGTGGAGAGAGAACATAGCCATTGTGGCTTATAGTTATTGGTGGCCTTGTCCTGACCAAAGTTGGTGGCCAAAGCTATCTCCTGTGTGAGCAATTTCTGCATTTTGACTGTGCACCACATGAAGAAGTACTTTCTTTTGTCCGTCCTGAATCTTCAAACATTCAGCTTTATTGGATGTTCATGAGTTCTGGGGTTATGAGACATTATCTACTTTCTCCACACTAAGGATAATTTTATCTCAGTTTGTAAGGAGCATTTTTTTAGAGGGAAGATTTCCAAACCAGGGGTGGGTATCTTCGGTGGGAAGGATCAGAGGTTGTTTCACTCTGACTCTATGCCAGCTTGCCACCATTCTGAAATGACAGTTAAGCTATGGAATTCTCTTCCACAAGGAGTGATGGGAGGGAAATTCAATTTAATTAACCTGTAAAGCCAAATTTATCAAATCCGCACTTTTGAAAACAATATGAGAACTGAAATACAGCCAACCTTCAAAATTCAGACATCCAAATTTTGCGATGCAGTAACCAATGTTTACAAAAACTCTTATATTTGGGGAAAATGTGCATAAAAATGACTATATTTATGAAAATAACATACAAAAATGCCGTATATTAGTGCTTGCAAAAATTTGTACATTAATCAAAACTGCATACAAAAAATATGTTCAGTAAGAGAAATTTGCACTAAAATTCTGAAGAAATTTCAAGAGGTTTTTTTTTTTAATTGCAAATTACTGCGAAAGTAAATTTAAGAATGGAAATGAGAGAACCAAAATTGACATATCTTTCCATCCTTACCCACAAGAGGTAGTGATGGCCACCAACTTGGATGACTTTATTTATTCATTTATTAAATTTATATCCCGCACCTTCCTCCAGAGGAACCCAGGGTGCCAAACATGTAAATACTAAAACAATGGAATTAAAATTTCTAGAGACAATTAAAAAAAACCTTCTAGAAGTCTGTGTCAGAATTGCTTTTTAATATGCTTTTAAACCTTTTTTTAAGAAAAGGTTTTAACATTTTTTAAAATATATATATATTGACAGCTTTTAAAAAAACGTTTTTAAAGATGTTTTGTTTTAATGTATTTTAAAATCTGTTTTATGATGTTTTAAAGTGTTTTTAGTGCTTTAGTGCAGCTGGGCTCCTGCTGGGAGGAAGTGTGGGATATAATAAATAAATAAATAATAACAGGTAAAATCTGTTGGAGGATTAGATAAATGCATGGAGAATAAGGCTAACAATGGCCACTAGCCCCAGTGACTATGTTTACCTCTGTTGTCAGTTGCTAGAAACAGCAGGAGGGGAGAGTATTCTTGCACTCAGGTCCTGCTTGCAGGCCTCCCACATCTGGATGGCCACTGTGAGAACAGGATGCTGGACTAGGTGGGCCACTGGCCTGATGTGGCAGGACTTCTCTTGCATTCTCAAAGCTGTCTCACATTCTTGTCTTTTCTTTCTAGAACAACTACCACCAATGTGAGCTTTAAGTTACACTTCCAAGTGAGTGTGAGGTCCCCACTTTGGTGAAATAGCAGAGGATTATATATGTCAAGAAGAAAACATTTCAATAAACTGAATGGCATTTCTCAGCTGGACCGGACTCAGTGGGGGTGGGGTGGGGGGGAGGCTGTCTTCGTATTCCTAATTTATTCTCCTTTGTTCTTCTTTGCTGCATTTCAGGATTTGTTATGAGGTATCAAATATTGGGAATTTTTAATCTTTGATTCATCTCAGTGAACCAGAGTTTGAAAAGGCCTGCAACAGCAAAGATTCCTGGGAAACAGCCCCTCTGTGACCTCTGAGTACATATCTTGCAATGCCTGAAGGTATAGACTTCCTGACTCATGGAAATTTGGGATTTGTCACCCAGTAAGAATAGGTGCTCCTTTCAAACAAAGGAAATGTTTATGATAATCTAGGCCATCACGAGAAAACAGAATAGCTCCTTTCAAACTAGGAGGTGTTGTGCATTTCTAAGCCTCTGGAGAAGACAGGATAAACTCCTGTCAAACAGAGAAACTGTTTTACACAAGGATTATGATAATCTTAACCTTGAGGAATCATCAGGAATCTACAGCAAGAGATCACACCTATTATCTGGGAACTGATCAGGAAATGAGTGGGCTCCCACCTTCCTGATCACATTTACTTTGGGTTTACTTTGGGGTCAGTTTAGTTAGGAAAAGGTATAAAACATGAGGAGTGAGAAGGGGAGTTCAGTTCATCTTCTGGGGGGCTGCGACAACTGCTTTTCTTATCAACGCACACTAGCATCTTTGGGACAATTTCAGAGCTATGGATTTGGGTGAGAACTTTCAGATCTGGCGCTGGTTACAAAGGGTGGAGCTTTTGCTCATTGGGCTAGATACGAAAGTCTCTCTCTCTCAGCTTTAGGCTTGCAGCAACTCTCCAGGAAAGGTATATGCAACTATCTGGGCCTTTTTCTTTCCTTTTTTCTTTCTTTCTGTGTGGATGAGCTTAATGTGAACGTGTTTATAGGGCTAGTCTCTTTGCTTTAGTCTATCCAGTGCTGCTATAGTTAGAAAACTACTCATTGTTAACTACAATTGTAAACTGCAATATTTTTTCCTTGTTCCTTCTCTTAATAAAACCACTCTTTATCTTACTTTCAGTGTATACATTATTGGGTTAAGGGTAAAATTATACATGTTCTGGGGGTGACGTGCGGGTAACTCCAGCAAAAGATCCTGCTGCTCTCTTTTGGGGAATTTGGATTTCTAGTGAGCTCTGCTCATGAGGAAGTTCAAGGTCCTTTTGTAACAGGTTCAAAACACATCTGACGAATGGGGAGAGTCCCAGAAGGGTCATTTCATTCATCTCTGTCTCGCAACATTATGTGTGACTCTGTGTGTGAGTGTGAGCACGCGTGTGTGTCATGCGTTTATACTTAATAATTGAGATACATGTTCAACCTGCTTGACAGAGGAAGAAACGGGCATGCATTATTTATGGCTAATTATCAAACTGTAATCAGACTCATCCCCCCTGGGCAAGGACCACTTAGTCAGTAAAAGCCACTTAACATAGATTTTGGTGGTAGAATGTCAAGAGTGTTTTATACGCCATTTCAATTAACTTGAGTGGGTGTTGGCTTTCTTCTTCCAGCCCAACTTCTTCATGGTTATGTTATTTTTTCCTTGCAAGTGTCATAGAAGGCACAATCTGCTGGGCCCTTCACTTGCAGAAGCCCCCTGGAAATGAAGGGGGTGGGGGGCTGCACAAGATTCCAAAATGGATTCCTCACGCAAGTCAGGAGAAATCTGATCTGAAAGGCCACTTTTCTATGGATTCATTTCGGCTTTGGAGGTCTTCAACTACAAGCAGGGTGTTTTCAATGGTGGCTGCAGAACTAGGCCCCCTGCCAGTCTCAGATGCAGTGGAACATCACATGGCAAGCTAAAGATGGCTATTCCAAATGGCCTTTGGGATAAGTTGAGGCTGATTCTGCCATTAGGAAGCTCTTTTATACCATCCAGACCAGTATTGTGTTGTCTACACTGACTTGCAGTGGCTCTCCAGCATTTCAGACAGGAGTTCCTCCCAGCCCTACCTGGAGATGTTGGGAATTGAAACAAGGACCTTTCACATGTGAAACATGTGCTCTGCCACTGAGCTGTGGCCCTTCCCATGCTAAGAAGAAAGAAAATGAAAGTTCAGCATTCCAGATTACATGGAATAAATCACCGAAGTCCCAGTTTCTGTCAAATAGACACATTAAATGTAATTGCATATCCCCCCTTTTATTTCCTGCAGGAAAAGGACAAGGAACTAAATGACATATAAGCTGCTCCTGTATGTCTTATGCTGAGTCAGATCATTAGTCCATCTAGCTCAGTATTGTCTACACTGACTGGCAGCAGCTCTCCAGGATTTCAGAGAACAGTTTCCCCAGGTCTCGGAGATGCCAAGGATCAAAACTGGGACCTTCTACATACAAAGCACGTGCACTACCACGGAGCTACAGCCCTCCCCTTGTTTTTGGGCTTTGCCTCTGTCTTGGTTGGCTCTCTGGATTGTTGCTATTGTATTAATTCCTATGGTTTTAGCTCCATTTAGTTGCTGTGTTTGCTTTAACTCCCTCCCCTTCCCAAGTTGCTGTGGTTCTCATTTGACAACTAGGTGAGACTGGACAAACAGATCACCGTTCCATCATAATGGTTCCTAGGGCTGTTTGTGATTATGAATACATTAACATCCATTCACAATTCAGAAGAGCTGTAGCTCAGTGGTAGAGCATCTCCTTGCATGAGGAAAGACCCAGGTTCAATCCCCAGCATCTCCAGGTAAGTCTGGGAAGGTCCCCTGTCTGATACCCTTGAGAGACACTGCCACTTGTAGGGTTGCCAGGCTCAGGGCCTGAGACTGATCCTGTATCTTTACGAGAAGAGAAAGTCAGCCAAGTGAAGGTGTTCTTGAAAGACTGTAATGGGAAAAACCACAAGGTGGAATTTTCTATTTCCCCTGCTCAACTTTTAAAGAGACAGAAGACCTCTTGGAGGCTGGGCCTGGCAACCAAGAGGTCTTCTGTATCTTTAAAAGTTGTGCAGGGGGAAGGGAGAATTCCACCTTGTGGTTTTTCCCATTACAATGTTGCAAGAACACCTGCACTTGGCTGACTTTCTCTTCTCCTAAAGATACAGGATCAGTCCCAGGCCAGTAATCTGGCAACCCTACCACTCAGTATAAGATGGCTTCCTGTACTGATCTTTGTATTTATATGTTTTGTAGTATTATCATGTAATTTTTATGAGATGTATTTGTATTTTTTTGTTGTTCACCGCCCAGACAGCTTTTGCTAGTCGGGCGGTCTAGAAATCCAATAAATAAATAAATACAATAAAAATTGAAACAATGTCATAGAAGAAATCTGCCCTCCCAATTCCTCAAAAGTTTTTTTTCCTCTGAGAAAGAGAACATAAGAACATGCAAAAAGTCCTGTTGGATGAGGCCCAAAGCCTGTCTAGTCTAGCATCTTCTTCTTATGGTGACCAACCAGATGGTTTTGGGAAGTCCACAAGCAGGATCTGAGCACAACATCAGTTCTCCCCAGGCTTCCACTTTTGTGCTTCAAAAACATTTCTCTGGTTAAGGGGTTTGAGCTTTCCTTATCATTGTGAGGTGGCTGAGGACATTTGTGTATTGTTCTTTCCAGTAAGCATGTCTTCAGCACTGTGCAGCCTCCCTGGCTGCCCACACGCCTTGATCCGGGGGGAGGGGGAAGACACCTAGTCAGAGACATTACATCATGATGTCTTATAGGGCGTTATATAGGCAATTTATAGAATGATTTGTAAAATGAAAGAAATGGATGCACAAGAACCCCATAACCACTTCAAGTGGCCAGACAAAAAAACCCTTATCCATGAGAATTTCACTGAAATTTTCACTCATCTTTTATAGTATTTGAATGAAATGTCTTTTCTTGTGAATTGATATGAATATGGTTGGGGGGTTGTAACAGAAAGTTTTGGCACAGCACTAACCTGTAAAATCCACAAATGTTCCATACCTCTCTCTCTCTGTCTTTTAGCACCATTAGTGATGGCTCCTCCTATTAATAGGACATGAGCCATCTGAAAGACTCAGACAATGAAACACATTCTGACAGGTCTGGTAAGCCAAGAAGGACAAGAGATAAAAGGTGCATATGATAGGCTCCATCTCTCCCCGAATCATCACCACATTCACAGACTGAAAAAATATCCAAATGAATTTGATGAGAGGGATGTAAACATAGGATAGATGTGATAAGAGGGACACCACTGAGCGGTCCCTGCAGAGTAACATCTCCAGGTGAATCAAGTGAGTGAGCCAACTGACACACTTCAGGAAGGGGAGCAAGAAGCCCTGCACCTTTCCCCCCTTCATTCTCCAACTCTGTTTTCAGAAAGCCAAAATAAGGAGAAGAAAAGTCATAAAATGGGCTCATAAAATGTGGCAGATGTTATCCTTGATGTTGAGAATGCCTTCTAACTTGTACAACTGAAGGCAGCAATAACCATTTATGTAAAAAATGTAGGAGAGTAAAATAATATGCACTCCACCCCATAAAATTTGGAAAGAAGTCGACGATATTTATGGCAAACAACAGAAGCAGTTGGGGAAACTGATTGTTATGGCAACAGTAATGGAAGGGAGCAAACTTCATGAGGTCTGTATGTTTTTTTTTTCAGGAGAGTTGCTGAAGCTTCTTGAAGTTTTTAGAGTGGAAAAAAATCACAAGAAAAGGCAAGGCGAGATTAGAAGACACACAGCCTCCTGGCAATCACTATGACCCTTCGGATTTGCAGAGCCTTTCACATTATTACCGGGCCCTCCTTTTGACTAGATTGCACCTTCCAGCTTGTTCCCAGGATAAATGCATTAAATGGGAATTAAAATGAACCATCACAAAGTCAGCAGAGGGTGGCAAAATGTTTTCAGTTTAAGAGCTGCATTCCCTTGAGAGCAACCATCCAAGGGATGCATGGTCTGGTAGGCAGGGACAGGGGCAAAAGTGAGTGGAGCAACCAATGTAAATTTTACTTTTGTACAGCAGGCAAGTTTGTACATGCATTCACACACCCCTCTCCATCCTCCATGCACAGAAACAAGAGGCATGATCAGAATCCCAGGAGACATTCCAGCCAGGCAAACACACAAGGATGTTGTGAGGCAGGGTGGATGAGAGGTGTGACCTAGAGAAGGGAGGTGTGTCAAGGGAGAATCCTGAGGACCGGGCAGAAAGGCTGGGAGGGATGCTATGTGGCTCCCAGTCCTCAGGATCCCCACCCGTGATGTGCAGGATACTATACTTCCTTCAGAGGGAAAAACTGACATGATTACCATGCTCTGCTGTTGAGTTCCCTAATGGTGGGATCTGGCTGGCTCCTTTCAGAAACAGGATGGTGAACTAGATGGCCTTAGTCCAGTGAGACATTTTTTCCACGGTGGCTGGTGGCTCCATGTCCGTTGGGGCAATGGAATCCACTGTGGGTTTTAGTCCCAAGTTTCAAGGAGCTCTCCAAGGTTCAGCATCAAGGACAGATCCTTTCAAGTTTGGGCTAAAACCCAGAGTGGATTCCACTGCCCCACTGACATGGAATCAGCAGCCACCACTGCAATTTTTGAACTCCAAGTGCATGATTAAAGCTTTCTTGTTCCAGCAGGCATTTTAAGGTAATGTTTGATTTTCTGATTTTTATTGTTTGATTGTTTCATTTTCTGTTTGGCTTGTTATATGTGCACCGCTTAGAAATGCAACTGATTAAGTGGTATATAAATAACTTAAATAAATAAATATTCAGGTAACAGCTGGTCAAATGCAAAAGGAATGGCTTTAAAAGATTTTGTTACATTTACTGTATTTATATATCTTGCTTGTTTTATCTTTATCTTTTATGTACACCGCCCAGAGAGCCTTTTTGGCTTAGGGCGGTATATAAATTAAATTAAATAAACAAAATTAAATAAAAAGAGGTTTAGACAAATTCATGGAGGATAAGGCGATCATTGGCTGCTAATCCTAATGGCTATGTTCTACCTCCACTGTTGGAGGCAGTATGCTTCTGAATGTCAGTTCCAGAAACTGCATAAGGAGAGAGATCTGTGGCACCTGAGCCCTGCTTGTGGGCTTCCCACAGGCATTTGGTTGACCATTATGAGAACAGGATCCTGGACTAGACGGGCCATTGACCTGACCCAGAAGGATCTTCTTATGTTCTTATGGCCAGGGATAGGTATGGAAAGATCTGCCAATTTCCGCTCTCTCAGCTTCTCATGTTTCAAATCTTAAATTCGGTTCTCCACATTTCTGCAGAAATTTGTGATTTGTTTTTTTTAAAAAAAAAATCTCATGAAAATTTATTAGCATTTTAGCACAGATTTCTCCTAACAAACACATTTTTGTATGCAGTTTCGACTAACACATTTGTGCAAGCAATTACACTTTATATATTGTATTTTAGTCTGTTATTTTCACTCATATATTCCTTTTTATGGACACTTTTTCCTGATATATCCATCTTTGTACACGCCACTTGGCTGGAGAACTGCCTTGCACAATTTGGATAAGTACAAAGTTCAAATGATAGCTGCGTTCCAGTTTGGACATTGTCTCGGAAAGCTGCGCGTTAGGTAAGTTCACCTTTCAATATGAACGGAACTGAATTTCTCCCCCATCCCTAGCCTGGGATGATGGGAGTTGGAGTTCAGCAACATCAGGAGGGCCAAAAGGTTCCTCACCCCTGCTCCATGGTTTTACACTCTTAAAGTAAAAATGGCATGCCAATGTTACAGGTGTGTCCCAAAGAAGAAACAGATTTAGCTTTAGGTTTTGAGCCCCAATTGGGTTTGAGGGGGATGCAGGAACTCAATATACAAGTTATTCCTCAACTAACCCAACTGTCCATAAATGAACCAGGTTGGCGATAGGTTTATTTGTGTTTTGTACAACAATTATGTCTGAGCATGTCTCTGCTTCAGAATGGGGAATGATGCACAGTTAAATCAAAGCAGCCAGATAGCCTTGTGGCACCCTAACGCTGAACACACTTTAAAAGCTTAGGCCAGAACCAACTTGGTTCATCTTACAGGTGCCTCAAGACTCTTTGTTGTAATTGTTCTGCAACAGACTCACACGGAGAACCCTCTGGAAACAGTTACACAAATTGCTCAGGTGATGTCAAGAAAAGAAAAAGAGAGTAAATAATGGGTAGTGAGCCATGTGGTGAGGTAGAGCCACCTTCCCGATACCAGTGTTGCTGCAGCTTGCTTGGATAAAGTTGTGGCAGACTGGGTTGCAGCAGCATGGTTGGAACTGTGAGGTGCACCAGACATAGCTCTGGATTGGCTCTGTCAGCATGCCCGCGCTGTTGACCTGGACCGCTCCAGCCCCAGCCAGCCAGCACTTCCTGGAATGACCATGTGACCACACAATGTCACATGCTGTCATGGTCTTTCAAGAAAAGCTAGCCAGACTGGAATCCTTTCTGCAAAGATCCCTGTGCCACTGTGAGTGAGTGGAGGATGTTTGAAACATGTTTGAATTATTTTTTTAATCCCTTGGCCACCTCATCACATGAACGTAAGAAGTGCCCTGCTGGATTACACCAAAGGCCTGTCATAGTCTAATATCTTGTTCTCATAGTGGCCAACCAGATGCCCAGGGGAAGCCCACAAACAGGACCTGAGTGCAAGAGCACTCTCCCCATTGGTAATTCCCACCACATGGTATTTAGAGCTATATTGCCTCAAACAGTGGAGACAGAACATGGCAACCATGGCTAGTAGCCATTGATAGCCTTACCCTATGTCATCTGACACCCTACGTCAGCTTCCTATGGATATTGTTTTAATAAATTTGGTGTATTTCTTGTGGAAATTGGGATATAAATATAGGAAACAATAAAATAAAATGGACAGCTTCAAAGTTCTGGACCTGTGGCTGGAATATCTGCTCAGCCCACTGAGATCAGCCAATGACTCTTTCCCTAGAACAGCATTTCTATGGCAGAAAAGCCTCTCCTGTTGATTTCTGCCTGTTCTGCGGCTCTTCTTACTGTATATAATTATTGTAATATATATATATATAAATGTGTGTGTGTGTGTGTGTGTGTGTGTGTGCACATGCATATATATACATATGCATATATATATATCCATTCCATCAGGCTAAAATCACCCATCCCACTTTTAGATAAGGTTCATCAGGATCATCCACAATAGCCGTTCTATCAGTCGATAGGAACAGAGAATGGGTTTGTGGGGCCTGACCATCTGCTCTGCTGAAAGACCAGCAACCTATGGTGTCTCCTCTCCTTGAAATCTTTCAATCCCAGCTGTTGGTCATGTTGGTCATGGTGGAGAGGTGGAACACTGCAATAGACCAGGTGGCTCCAAAACGCCCTCTCCCCCTGAATAGAGCTCAGATGGTGCTGTGGTATACCCCACGGCTGTGAACTCTGAGGCGGGAGGTGAGACAGCTTGAGTGCTGATCACGCTCTGAGGACGATCGAACACAGGTTAGAGCGGAGGCAGCAGCCTACCATGTGGCGATAGGGGCAGCAAAAAAGGATTTTTATTCTGCCTCTACTGCATCTGCAGAGTGCTGTCCCAGGAGGTCGTTCCAAGTGGTCTGGAGCCTGGTCGGTCCAGTTGTCCCGGAGCCGATGGAACAGTCTAAATAAGGCCTCCTGTGACAAATTGGCAATGCACTTTGCGGATAGAATCAATTGTATAAAGAGTGCTATTCCGTGCACTGTGGATACAGTGAGTGAACCAGAGTCGGCCAGGGGCATCTCGGCGGGTTGGGATTGGTTCCAGCTTCTTCCATCTGAGGAAGTGGACAAGGTGCTTTCAACCTTAAACCCTACCACCTGCTTACTTGATCTTTGCCCATCATGGCTCATTATGAGCTGCAAATATGGACTGAGCGAGGGGATCAAGGCGGTGGTAAATATGTCCCTGGAAGAGGGAATAATGCCATCAGCCCTCAAGGAGGCAATAATAAAACCAATTCTAAAGAACCCCTCCTTGGATCCCCAAGTCTTGAACAACTTTCACCCACTGTCGAATTTACCATTTCTGGGCAAGGTAGTGGAGCAGGTGGTGGTAAAGCAGTTGCAAGCGCACTTGGAGGAAGCAGATTATCTTGATCCATTTCAATCCGGCTTCAGGCCTGGACATGGGACTGAAACAGCCTTGGTGGCCTTGGTGGATGATATGAGGAGGGCATTGGATAGGGGTGAATGCACCTTCCTCATCCTCCTGGATCTCTCAGCGGCTTTTGATACTGTTGACCACTGCATCCTCCTGGACCACCTGGAGAGGCTGGGCATTGGGGGCACTGTACTGCAGTGGTTCCGCTCCTTCCTCTCTGATAGGTACCAGAGGGTGGCACTGGGGGATGAGGTTTCAGACCCATGGCCTCTCACTTGTGGGGTGCCACAGGGTTCCATCCTCTCCCTGATGCTATTTAACATCTACATAAAGCCGCTGGGAGCTATCATCAGGAGATGTGGGCTACAATGCCATCAGTATGCAGATGACACACAGCTCTATCTCTCATTTAAGTTTTCACCAGGGTTGGCTGTGGAAACCCTGTCCAAGTGCCTGGAGTCAGTGAGTGGCTGGATGGGAAGGAATAAGCTGAAGCTGAACCCTGACAAAACCGAGGTACTGTTCGTGGGAGACAAGAGAAGGTTGGGGGATGTTAACTTGGTGCTTAATGGGGTACAATTGCCCCCGAAAGACCAAGTCCGCAGCCTGGGGGTCATTCTTGACTCCCAGCTGTCCATGGAGGCTCAGGTCTCGGCTGTGAGCCGGGCGGCGTTGTATCAACTCCATCTAATATGAAGGCTGCACCCCTCCCTTCCAAACCATCTGCTCCCATTGGTGGTACATGCCCTGGTCTCCTCTCGCCTAGACTACTGTAATGCGCTCTACGTGGGGTTACCCTTGAAAACGGTCCGGAAGCTGTAACTGGTACAGAATGCGGCGGCTCGCCTGATTAAGGGTAGCCACCGGCGAGACTACATCACTCCAGTGCTGAAAGAGTTGCACTGGTTACCAGTTGCTTTCCAGGCCCAGTTCAAGGTGTTGGTTTAGACCTTTAATACCCTGCACGGTTTTGGCCCAGTCTATCTGGAAGAGCGCCTCCAGCATCATCAATGTTGCCGCCCAACAAGATCAGCCTCAAAACTCTCTTTTTAGAGTTAAAACAGCTAGACTGGTGAGAACTAGGGAGAGGGCTTTTTCAGTCGTGGCACCCACTCTGTGGAACTCCCTCCCAAATGACATCCGCCATGCCCCCTCCATGATGAGCTTCCACCGGACCTTGAAAACCTGGCTCTTCAGGCAGGCTTTTGGGACGGGTTAGGTTTTAGTCTTATTGTTGGAATTTTAAGGTTTTAATGTGAATTATATGTTTTTATGTTGTACGTCGCCCAGAGTAGCTGGGAAACCAGCCAGATGGGTGACTAATAAATTCAATAAATAAATAAATCCTGGTAACTAAGAAACAGGTCCTAAGTTTCCTTGCCCTCCCTCATCTCTCTCAATCCCTTTTCCTTTGGTGTCCTGTCTTTTAGAGTTTAAGCCTGGCTTTTTTTAAACCCCATGAATCTTTTATTTGGCTGAGGGGTTAAAGATGCTTCAAACCAGGTGTAGGGGACCTTTGGCCCTCCAGATGTTGCTCCCATTGGCCCCAGTGAGCTCGGCAGTGGCCAGGGATGATGGATGTTGCAGTTCAACAATATCTGGAAGGCCAAGATGCCCCCACTCCTCCTTTACACAAAGAAATGCATTCGCTGGACTCCACTAGTGCTGAACTGAAATGCCACTCCTCCCACCCCCATATCGCCAATCTGGCTACCCTGTTCAAAATCACAGGCTCAGAGTTTGGGAATATTAAAATAACTACAACACCTACCAATGTGCTCATATTGGGTGTTGGCATTCCTTAATTAATACAAAAAAGGAGTCACTATCCAATATGGCAGAAAGCAAGAAAAGGAGGAAAAAAGGCACTGGGACATACCACTGTAAAGGAATACAAATAAGTGTACAGATAGCCAAAATGCAGAGCAGCGTTAGCCTTTCTCCCGATAAGAGTTTGTTTGCTTCTCCTTTTCCAGATATGATGGCTGTGCTCTGCCACCCTAGTCAGAGGCAGCATGCTTCTGAAAACCAGTTGCCGGAAGCCTCAGGAGGGGAGAGTGTTCTTGCACTCGGGTCCTGCTTGCGGGCTTCCCCCAGGCACCTGGTTGGCCACTGTGAGAACAGGATGCTGGACTAGATGGGCCACTGGCCTGATCCAGCAGGCTCTTCTTATGTTCTTATAAAAGAAGGATTACCCCACACAAGAAGACAATATTTGAGTCAGTCTCTTGAAGATTAGCTTCTCCTGGGAATATTTTGCATTTTTTTTTCGTTGGAGCAACTGAATATTCTTGCAGGAGAATCAAGGCCAGCTGCTGATTTAAGAATCTGAGATTTTAGAAGCAGGGGTATCTGAAGAAGTACTGAAACAAGCTTTGTACAATCCGGAGTAAGTGTCGTTGCAGCTTCATTCCTTACTGCTTGTGGTCATTGTAATGCTATCATCGTGTCTCATTTCACTGTTTTTGGCTATTGTGGCATATTGTACTGGTTGATGTCTATTGTATTGCATTTAGGGCATTTGTAATATATGTTTGCATTGTATTATTGGGATTACAGTGTTACACTTCATTGTCTTTGGTGTCTGTAATATTATGTTGGCTGTGATTTTCATTGAATTTTGGCTATTTGTACACTTGTTTATACTGCATTACAGTGGTATGTCCCAGTCCCTGTTGTTCCCCCTTGTTTGCTTTCCATCAAAGAGGGTAGCGACTCCTTTTTTGTGTTTGCTTTGTGGAACCCTCTCCTTCTTGGCAGCTTATTTGGCATTCCTTAATTGCCTTGGCACATACAATTCTGGCCCAGTACATTCCCTGCTCCATTATCTTACCCACAGGGCTCCTTTCGTGTCTTTTTCTTCTTCTACATGTTTGGACAGCTAACATCAAATATCAGAAAGGTGACTGACATCTGAGGACGACAGCTCCTGTTTTATAGCCATGACTCACAAGCGCAAGCGAAGAGAGACGGTGTGGTTTTGCAAAACACGCTGTCATAAAATGACAGTCTCTTTTTGCTTTGGAAAAGAAAAATAAATAAATTAATACATAAGAATCATCATTGCAACCGGCCTGCCAAGCTGAGCTTATCAAAATATGGATTTTGTTGTCTTCTCTTGTGTGTCTTTTGTTCAAGTTGTCAGATCAGATGGAAACAGTTTTGTCAGCTATGGAAGCTCTTGAGAATTGGAAGGGGGAGGAGGGGTATGATAGATACTTGGACTTGAGAGAGTGAGAAAATACGTGTATAATATGCTGGCTATCGCCGTAGCACATAGAATGCTGGTCACTAGGGCAAGGTGGGGCAAAGCCCTATTGATATTTTTACTATTGTATTGCTTAAGTGTCCTCATTATCTTTGCCAGGGAAGAGGAACGGATAGAAAACCAGACAAAAATTGACCCCAGCTCCAGCAGCTGCCTTGGCAGCCACACATCAGGTCCAGTGACTACCAGCCACTACTGTCATCACAGAATTTGAAGAGAAAAAAGGGACATCTAAATCTCTCCTGTAAAATAAGAGTGGGGAACCTGTGACCCTCCAGATGTTGCTAGATTACAGCTCACATAATGCATGCCTATTGGCCATGCTGGTGAGGGCTGATGTTAGAATTCAACAACTCATGCACAAAATGAAACTCCATCCATGGTTCTAACATCAACCTTTCCCCTCTTGCTCCCCACTAGGGATGGGAGGAGAAATTTGATTCAGTTTCGCATTTAAAGCTGAATTTATCAAATTTGCCTTTTCCAAAAACAACATGAGAACCAAAACACAGACACCCTTCAATATGTGCACTTATTTGAATTTTGCTACGCAGCTCTCCAACCAATGCTTACAAATGCTGCATATATTAGGGGACAGTGTGCATAAAAATGAGTATCTTAATGGAAATAACATACAAAGATACCTTATATTAGGAGAAATTGCGTGTACGAATGTGTACATTAGTCAAAACTCCAGAGAAAAATGTATTAACTATGAGAGATTTGCCCTAAAATGCTGAAGAATGTTCAGGAGGATTTTTTTAAAAAAATAAAAAAATCACAAGTTGCTACAGAAACCTGGAGAACTAAATTTAGGACCGGAAGAATGGGAAACGGAGAGAACTGGAAAAGACAGATATTTCCATCCCTTTTCCATACCCTTGTTTATTTTATCATCTGATCTCATGAAATATTCTGGAGAACTTAAAAGTGTGCATGTTATTTTCTAATATTTTAGTTTGCCTAAAAAAGGTAGCTTTTTACAGAGAGCCTAGTTGCTGTCTGCAAGGACCCTGTGGCCCTAGTGTCTCCAAACTAACTTCACCCACAAATCTAATGGACTGTTGATGCTGTGAACTTCCACCTTATGTTCAACTTGTATATTTGTACACCAATGCCAATGTTACCAAAAAAAAAAGGATCAGCTCTACTGTTCTACGACTCTATGAACTGAACATTGGGTGAATGAGTGCTGTACCCCTGAATCTTCTCACTGATTGGTGGTGGGGTGTAAGTGAGCAACACTATTTTCTCTTTGCTCTCCATTCATTTTGGCAACCCACAAACGACAAGGTCACTTGGAAATAGCTGAGTCCTGAAATGAAAGATTCTACCGGGAGGCAGAAAAATGTGGGGTGATTGGAATGATGTATTGACACATAAGCCAAGCTGAGATTGGATGCTTCGTGTAAATTCCAGGAAAATATAGATCAAGCTGGTGATTTAGAATAAGATTTGCTGAGAGGTTCAATGGTGCACTCCCATTTCCTTTATTTGTTTGCTAGAGTCAGTAATTTCTTAATATTTTGCATCAGGTCCAATTTCCTATTGAAGCCTGATTGATTTCATAGGGACTTGTGAGAGCTATGCATTGCCTTTTATGATCTCATTTTTCTAACTTTTGGTCTCTTAGAACAAGAGATTTGAATAGTGGATCCTGGAACCAGGAATAATTATCAGCTTATTTGTGTCTTTCCTCAAACTTTGGTGTCTATTTTTTGTTCCTTCTACATCAGCCATCAAGAGATGACACTTAGCTGAAATATCTCCTTTAAAGTGATACGGATTGTCCTTCCTGCTCCAGGGTGTGTCAACAAATCGCTAGCTGTGAAATGGAGCCTCCATATTCAGTAGTAATCAACATGTCAGTCCTCTCGATAAGATTATTATGATCAAGGACTATTTCTAACACAACTACTGTAACTAAGTGCTGACTTTCAAAAACTCTCCAGAACCTAGCCTATCTAATGGAATTTGCTTTTAGTCCTCTTCCTCAATGGTAAGAAAGCCTAGCAGGATCTAGCTGCATTTCCTTTTACTGATCCATTGCCTCTCCCTGGAGGCCAGGATGAATGGGAGGGGGGGATTTGGGGCTTCATAGGGTGGACTGGACAAACTCAGCATTGACCTAGAAACAAGCTCAACTACTTGGACTTATTTCCAAGCCAAATCTGACACTACCTGCGGGGGCTCACCAATTCCTAGCCCAGTGGTCAGAAACAGTTTCAGAACCCCAGTGGATGAGAAAGACATCATTTGTTGCACCACCCATTTTGCCTCTGGCCCCGCCCACCACTGGCACATGGCCCCTGGAAGATTGCCCAGAAGCAAATGTGGCCCCTGGGGTGAAAGTGATTCCCCACTCCTGCCATAGATGAAGAGAGTGGTTACCATTGGAACTCCATCCCAGGCACAGTGGTTATACCACTGTAGATTTTCAGTTTTTCTTTTTATTTCTAGCCAACAGCTGTTTTCTACAAAAGGCTTTACAAATAAATACAAGATACATGATCATCATGAAAACACGTCTATAGATACCGAAAGCTGATGCACATTGCAAAACAAAGATTGAAACAGGCAAGGCATTAAAACAAGATATTGAACAGATGTTAAGAAATGACAGTACTAAACTCAGAAACCAGCAGGCACAGTTAAAGCAACCATAGTTTAACACAGCCTTTTCCAGCCTTGGGTTCCTAGATGTTGTTGGATTCCCTTGACCATTGGCCACCCTGGCTGGGGATGATGGGGGTTATAGTCCAGCAATAGCTGGAGACCCAAAGTTGGGAAGCCTGCAAGCATAAGCATCAAAGCACAAGAGCACTCTCCCTTCTTGCAACTGGTATTCAGGAGCATCCTGGCTGGTAGCCATTAATAGCCTTATCCTCCATGAATTTGCCTAATCTTCTTTTAAAGCCATCCAGGCTGGTGGCCATCGCTGCCTCCTGTGGGAGTGAATTCCATAGTCTAACTATCCACTGTGTGAAAAAGTACATTGTTTTGTCTATCCTGAATCTTCCAAGATTCAGATGCATTGGATGCCCATGAGTTTTAGAGTCATGAGAATGGGAGACAAACATATCTCTATGCATTCTCTCCATGCTATGTATGATTTTACACACATCTATCATGTTATCCCTTACTCTTCTTTTCTCTAAACTAAATGCTGCAACTTTTCCTCGTAGGGGAGTCACACCATCCCCTTCGTCATTCTGACTGTCTTTTTCTGAACCTTTTCCAGATCTCCAATATCTTGGTCTTTTTCACAGCTGCTGCACACTGGTGCAGGGCTCTGCCCCTTACATCCCCAGGCTCTGCTCCTGGCCCTCCTGGCCTCTGCCCCATCATACCTCTGAGCTTTGTTCTCAAAGCTCTACTCTTTTTTTTTGGGGGGGGGATAAGGCCACAGAGCAACTCGAAAACTTAAAGTGTGCCTGAGACATCTCAAAATGTCTTGTTAGAGGTGTGACCCAACTTGGGAACATGCAATCATGATCTGAATCACTCCAATTTGCCTCATTAATTCCTTCTGATCAACTTGGTGGGTCACAACTTGTGTCCAAGCTAGGGATGGAAAGATCTGTCAATTTTGGTTCTCTCAGTTTCTGACTTTTCTAATATTGCATTCAGTTCTCTATGTTTCTGCAGCAATCTGCAATTTTTTTTAAAAAAAAATCCTACTGAAAGTTCTCCACCATTTCAGTGCAAATTTCTCCCAATAAACACATTTTTGTAAACAGTTTTGACAAAGGTACACATTTTTGCAAGCCATTTCTCATCATTTCATGCCTTTTTGCATGTTATTTTCACTCCTGTGTTCTTTTTTATGCATCCTTTCCCCTAATATATGCATTTTTGAAAATATTGTTTAGTTGGCAAACTGCATCCCAAAATTCTACTAAATGCAAATTTCAAAGGATGGCTGTGTTTCAGTTTTCATGTTGTTTCAGAAAGTGTGAATTTGATCAATTCTGCTTGAAATGCGAACTGAATTGAAATTCTCACCCATCCCTAGTCCAAGCCTGGTTGAGGCTGCAGCCAAACAGTGTCCAGCCCAGCAGCCCCATTGAACTGTTGAACCCTAAATTACCAAGGACAACCATCAAGGATAGAGAGCTTAGGATACTGTTCATGGGTGTCTTGCTAAAACAGCCACCCATCAGAAATGCTCTAAACACTCTGATTCACACAGCCCAGATAAATGTCTGCTGCGTACAAAAGCAAACAGAATTCATTAGGAAATTATACGGTCATTGAAGTGCATTACTGATATTGTACCTATGTCATTTCCCCTAATTCAATAAGAAAACCAATTTCTTTTTAAACTCTCACCAGCTGCAGTGATAAAATATTTCCCTTAAGTACAAGAGGCTACTTTGACCCTTTCCTGAGCATTTATGCTAACTGGGGAATTAATGATGACATTTTATAAGTCTGACCTCCCTTCCCTGTCCACCTTCCCTGCTCTTTTCCTTGCTGGCGTGTTGTGTCTCCTTGTTCTTAATTTCAAAGATCCATAAATTTGCTTCCTCCTTATAATACCTGCTTCTGATTTCATCCTCAATTTTTTTTATTTTTAAAGTAATATTCCAGCACACCACAAGACGAGCCATTCCAGATGGTAGAATATTTCTCTCACTACACATCCATTATAAAGGGGTGGAGGGAACGAACCCAGCCTAGCATTACAGGGGAAATCAAAATGATTGTCACAACTGTTGCTTTCCCTTACAGGCGAGACTGCAACCTCTCTTAACGTTGCAAACAGATTGCAGATGTTCAGAAGTGCATGAATTATATCACCTTTTTTGAATCACAAATAGTTCTCTGATAAAGTAAAGAAGAAAGCAAAGAACAGGCACTGGTACTGTCATGACCCCCAGACCCTCAAGGTACTGGGTTCATGCATCAGACTCAGACCCCCACCCTTAGGGAAATGAGACTGGAACCAAAAAGCTATTACTTCACCCTTGCCAAGGCTGTGTACGCTCACAACAACCCTGCAAGATAGAAGGTAGGCTGCCACCACCCCTGTATACTGGTCCACTCAGAGCCAGGGGATCCCTGAGCCCAGAAGATATATAAAACCAAGGTCCTAAAAGGCAAGAGTCACAGTTACACTCCTTGCCAGGCACCTCTGGTTTAACACTTAAAATCCAAGCCTTTAACTTCTTAACCCTCTTTGGTAGTTAGTGACTGAGATTGGTCAAGGTACTGAATCCAGAACCACCCCTTCTCTCAATTGAACACACCAGGTTAAATAGAAGTAGCTTTATTAAGATATATAAGTGCACATAACATATAGCAGCAAGTAATCCTTTAAGACCATTCACCCAACAGGGGTTTAGGTTCTTACAAGAGAATTCATACACACAACAAGAAAATAACAAACTAACTCACCTAACTACTTACACACGAGGTAGTTGGTTGCGTGGCACCTCTCCTAAGAGAGATGGATGTTCAACATAAAGCAATGGAACCAGACATAGGTTGCCTTCCCATAAGCAACCCCTGGAACCATAAGGCAGAAAGGTTTGGAACTCTGGTGCCAGTCAGCATAGGCAGAGAACAGAGAACAAAAGCTATGGGTCTCTAGCCCTATACTTAAGGGAAAAAGATCCTAACGGTCCAAGATTAATTGACCAATCAGGAATTGGCTGATGTAACTTGCTTCTCGATGTTTCTCACATTTTCGCGCCTTCAGGCCCCCCTCCCAACTGTGTTTTCCAACTGTACAGGCCAAGGATGGCCTTGGGTACCAGGCACTTGCTAATCAGCAAAGATAAACAGGTGCAGCTTGTTAAGGCTTCTCTAACCATCTTCAGCTGGGAAGTGAAACTCAGATTTGCAAATTGGCAAAGGCTTGTCTTTTCCAACTGTAACCGTCTCCCAGAGTCCCTTACTGGAGCCAAAGTATTGCTATTAGATTTTTTAATAACTCATGACCATTACAGGTTCATGACAGGTACTTCTTAAATGCCTTGACTATGAACAGAATTATGGTGGATTATGGGTTACTTGCAAACCCAGAAGTACTTCTTCTAGCAAACATTCAGTCATTGGTTTCAAAAGGTCATCAACATGGTGTTCAGTGGCTACAGCAAGAATGTATATACATTGCCTCCTACTGTAATAACTAATTAGACCAAACTATAAGCCACTCTCAGCTACACACCACACACACACACCACTCCACAGAGACAGAATATTGACATACAGATGACATATAGATTGACATATAGATATAGATAAGATGGTCTAGCAAATCAAGATGCTGGTGATTAAGGAAGAAAATCCAGGTGGTCCTGAAAGCATATAATAACTTTCTAGAAATGTATTGCCATAATAGTCCAAAAGATGGTAGAGAAATATTAATATTTAGTAATTAATTAATTAATTAATTAATTTGATAACTATTCTGGTTGCAAAAAATGTACCTGCAGTGAGTGAAATGCTTGGCAAATATTGATGGAGATGGTGATGATGACACAACTTGCTCATTACAAAGGACTCTGGGAAAACAATCGACATTCATGGACAGTTGGAAAACCTTGATGCATTGGAACAAAATTAAAACAAAAGAAAGAATTTGGCAAGAAATATTAAATACTGTAGAGTGGAATTTCTAGTTATAAGAACCTAGGAAGCTGCCTTATACTGAGTCAGACCATTGGTCCATCTAAGAACATAAGAACAGCCTGCTAGATCAGGCCAGTGGCCCATCTAGTCCATCCTCCTGTTCTCATTGTGGCCAATCAGATGCCCATGGGAAGCCCAGAAGCAAGGCCTGAGTACAAGAGCACTCTCCCTTCCTGCAGCTACTGGCAACTCTTTTTCAGTCGCATACTGTGTCTGACCATGGTGGCAGAGCACAGTCATCATGGCTAGAAGCCACGGACAGCCTTTGATCTAGCTGAGTATTGTCAACGCTGACTAGTAGTGGCTCTCCAGAGTTTCAGATAAAAGGGCATTTCTAGCCTTATCTGGAATGAACCTGGAACCTTTTGCATGGAAAACAGATGCTCTACCACTCAGCTATAGCCCTTCCCCAAACATTCTTCGTAACATTTTTTTCTGGAGTGATATTATCTGTATCCATCCTCTCTTTTTATTCTTCTGAAAAATGTTCACCACCACCACCTACTTTTCAGGAGTTATATTAGGATTGCAGGTCATGTTTGCAAACCACTTTAAACACCCTAAAGCACTAAATATAAAGTGCAGGATTTTACCTTCTAGTAGATATAGGAATAAGCTGGTCACCATATTTATTTCCATATCAAGCAATCTGAACAGGGACAGTTTGACAATACAAAGCATAGATAGAAGTCATAGGTCCAATCCGCATTAGTTCCCCAGCCCTCCAGTACTGCTGTTCTTTGATTGCTCATGAGTCACATGGTATATCCACCAACCATAGTTATCCCATTATTTCTGTCTCTGGATTTTTCAGACTCCTTTCTAGGATCAGAATTTTCTGAAAATCTCAATGTCAAGCTTATCCACATAGTGTGTGTGTTATATATACATAAAATGTTAATTTTTTGCCTGTTCCATAAAAAATATGAACAATTATTGCATATTATTGCACTTAAACAGATACATATAACAATGCATATCACTGTATGAAAATACTGTTATGGGATCTGGGGATTGAAATGGACGATTTCTAGGAATCCCCTTTCCAGCCTCTGATTTGGCATCTGCAAAGGAAGAAACCTGCTCTACTGGTCAGACTGTGTTGTTGTTATGTGCCTTCAAGTCAATTACGACTTATGGCAACCCTATAAATCAGTGACCTCCAAGAGCATTAGTCGTGAACCACCCTGTTCAGATCTTGTAAGTTCAGGTCTGTGGCTTCCTTTATGGAATCAATCCACCTCTTGTTTGGCCTTCCTCTTTTTCTACTCCCTTCTGTTTTTCCCAGCATTATTGTCTTTTCTAGTGAATCATGTCTTCTCATTATGTGTCCAAACTATGATAACCTCAGTTTCATCATTTTAGCTTCTAGTGAAAGTTCTAGTTTAATTTGTTCTAACACCCAATTATTTGTCTTTTTCATGGTCCATGGTATGCTCAAAGCTCTCCTCCAACACCACATTTCAAATGAGTTGATTTTTCTCTTGTCCGTTTTTTCCACTGTCCAACTTTCACATTCATACATAGAGATCAGGAATACCATGGTCTGAATGATCCTGACTTTAGTGTTCAGTGATATGTCTTTGCTTTTGAGGACCTTTTCTAGTTCTCTCATAGCTGCTCTCCCCATTCCTAGCCTTCTTCTGATTTTTTGACTATTGTCTCCATTTTGGTTAATGACTGTGCCAAGGTACTGACTTCACAGGTTTGGCTGTATCCATTAACTTATGAATGAAACTAGTCTGACCATTAGTATCAATACCGGCCAGACTAGTTTCATTCATAAGGTAATGGATACAGCCAAACCTGTGAAGTGCTCTCATTAACATGCCTAAGGATTGGCCAGAAGATCAATGTGGGCCATAAGAACTCTTTCAGGAGAGAAGCCTTCTCCCTGACCAGCAAGTAGTTTGTGTGTCCGTGTTAGCCCGAGGAAAGGCTGGGAATGGAAAACAGACAGAGAGCCTTGCTTGCTCTCTGTATCTGAAAACCCAAAACTATGGGCTTTGGAGAGCAAGATCTAATGGACGGTTAATGTTGTGAACTCCTCCATCTTAAGCTCGGGTTGTGTGGATATGTAAATAAACCATAATCTCATAAAGGCAGCACAGTCTCTGCTGACCTTCATTCCAAGGAAACCAAACCCTGGGTAAGTGCAGGAGCCCCTGGAAGTCTCTCATCATTCAAAGATTGGGTTCATACAACAATACGTATAGTATGTGTTAATACTCATAACATTATGACAGGATTTTCCTCCATTTACTGCATTGTCCTCCTGCTGTTGATTTCTGTGAGAACCAGCCATGTGTGATTACAGGTGGGAGCAGTTTAGCAGGTGTGTGGGGTGAGGTGCTGTTGCTTACCAGGAGGGAGAGGGGGAAGAGCAAGGTGGCTGGGAGGTTGGCATAGTGCAAACACACTTGCAGGGCCACCAGATTGTCTTCACTGGTGTGTTTGCATTGTGCCGACCCCCTCGCTCCCTAACCCCATCCTCTCTCCCTCCTGGTAAGCAACAGAGATTCACCTTTCCAGAAGCTGGCATACCACCTCTGCCCCTCCCAGTGAGCCACTTCTGGGTGGGAGTAACTTTGAGTGTACAGAACCAGTTTGCCCCCTTTCCCCATCTTTAACTTTCTATAGGATTGCAGAGCTGATCTTATAGGACTTTTTAGAGAAGTAAAACATCATTAAAAGAATGACAATGCAAAGCTTATTTATTTTTATTTTTGTGGGGAGTATCAGGCAGCTGGCCATACATTATGATAAATCACAGGCATTCCTACTAAGTGAGCAAGTATAATGCACACAGGACCTTGGTGAGCAGGAGTGTAGGACTCCCTGGGGATTTTTGCAGCCCAATTCCCTTATACTGTAATTTTCTTTGTTTATTTTTCTATTTAAGGATGCATGGGGATGCCACACCAATATAGTTAAGATTAATGAGTGACTGATTAGAACCAGAATACACATTTGGAAACAAGTGATTTGAAATAATTACAGCAGGAATAATTGCACTGGTCTAATTGGTGTACAACTTCCTGAAATGACATTTCCCCCCTAAGCTTTTTAATTGATAGATTGCTCTCTAGGTTGTTCTTCCAGTGTCCACCAAAGTGATTACCTTACCCCAGCAAAATTCAACAGATGAAGAAAGCAAGTCAGCAGAGCTTGCAAAGAAATTAATTACTATGTGCCATCACCAGGAGGAACAGTCTAAAGTTCAGCAAAGCACAATGAACTAGACAGATCAAAACGATTGTTGAATGGTACAAAATTGAATATGGATATATATATTTTTTCGTTTGTCAACTACAAACAAAAAGGACAGAAGGTAAAATACAAAGATTGTTTTAAAAAGGAAAAGGGAAATTGCAAACTATAGAAGTGTTGCAACGAGGGATGTGGGAGAAATTTGAGTCAGTTCACACTTTCCAGAACATGGCCATCCTTCAAAATTCACACTTACCCAGATTTTGTGATGCAGTTATCAAATCAAATGATTTTTTTTACAAAATTGTACATATAGGGGGAAGTGTGCAATGAACCTATTAGTGAAAATATTGTATAGGAATGCATTATATTAGGAAAGATTGCTTGCAAAAATGTGTACATTAATAAAAATAACACATAAAATGTGTTTATTCAGAGAAATTCATACTAAAATTCTTTGCACACCAACACAGTCTAAAATGGCGGAGGTGCAACAGCTACGGACGAGGGAGCTCCACCACTGACGGCTTTTATGGGGTAATTTTCTATATAAATGCCCCTTGTCGGAGGCTACAACATATTGGAAATATGGGGCAGCCTCCCCCCTCTTTATGCCGTCTCCCTCGTACCTGACCGGGATGCAGCTTGGTGCTTTCATCTGCACCGGGCCGCCGCCGCCGCCATCGCATCGAGCCAGGCTGGAGCTGGGCCGGGGCTGGGGCCTTTCGGCGGGTCTGGTGCTGCGGCCTGTCCCTGGGAACACCATGCTGTTGCGATGATCTTTTGGTGAATGCTGAGGGCGGGGGAGCGCCCCTGCAGCCGCCACTATCTTACCATCTGACCTCTGTCTGCTTGCCCTTAATATCAGCAGTATTTACATCTTAATGCCTTTGTTGTTGGCTTCTGAAGAGAACTTCCCTGTTAGTCCAACTTGAACGGGTTTGTTTGCTGCCCCCCCTGCTGAATGTACTGGATGTTGGATGCTGAGATCAAGAGGGGGTGTTGTTTTTTGGTCTTGCATATGGATTCTCACTCACACCGGTCTTTGTGCAAGGGTGGTAAGACTCATATCACGAGTTTCCATCTGAAGGCGCACTTTTTGGACTATACAGATGAGAAGCCTTATTGTAACTGAGTTAGTCTCTATGTTATTGTTTAGCTTTCTTGCTTAGTGTTTGGTGTTTTTGATGTTTTATATGTTTTTTGCTTTGTACGTCGCTCGGAGTGGCTGGGTAGCCAGCCAGATGAGCGACTAAGAAATCGAATAAATAAATAAGAATGCTCGTGAGTTTTTTTTTCTTTTACAAAAAATCCACAGTTTGCTACAGAATATGGAGAACCTCATTTAAGACTGGAAAAAATGAGAAATGAAGAGAACCAAAACTGACAGATCCTTCCATCCCTTTGTTGCAACTTACCTAATAATTTTTGAAAATAGAGCCCTCCAACAAAATGGTCAACAGAGGCTCTGAAGATCATCCAGGGAAAGAGTATATAATGGGGGATATATTGAGAGTTTTTCTAGCCTCTGATAGAAATGCATTTTAAAAGATCTTGTGACAATGATGCCACCTCTTCATTATTACAAGGGCAGTATCTGTTCTTTGCAGGAACTTTGTTATCTCTGTCCTCTAATAGTGTTGAGAATAAGACCACATTCACAGCATGCATTTAATCCTCTGTTTTTCCACTTTAAACAGTCATGGCTTCCCCCTGAGAATCCTGGGAAGTGTGAAGGGTGCTGAGCATTGTTAGGAGACCGCAATCCCCTCACAAAGCTGCAATTTACAGTGTTCCCTGGGAAGAGGGACTGGCTGTTAAACACTCAGGGAATTATAGCCCTGAGAGGGGAAGAGGGGACTCCTAACAAGTCTTAGCACCCATCACAAGCTACACTTCCCAGGATTCTCAGGGGGAAGCCATGTTTAAAGTGAAATAAATGTATGGTGTGAATGTGGCCTAAGTCATTAAGCATAGCAGAGAAAAGATCTCCTGTACTTAGGAACAGGTAGCCAGTTCAAAGAAGGCATCTCATTCTTAGAACTAGAACCTGTCAAATGGTATTTAAATAGAGAACAATGACAACAAAGGTCAAGGACACAGATGGAGAACTTGCAGTGCTGCAAATATTGCTGGGCTACAACTACCATCATCCCTGATCATTGGCCATGTTGGCTGGGGCTTATGGGAGTTGGAGCCAAACAACAACTAGAGGGCACCAAGTCCCCCATTCCTGGTCTATGTGGCTGTCAGGTTTTGTAATGAATGAATATGCCAGTTGGGCATGCCTTAGTTTGGTTACATGTGAGTAGTTCACAATATATATTTTTTCCAGCAGTAACTTTTAAAATGAATCTATCAATTTTAGATTCTCTGCACATCTTCCATGGAATCCTAGCACATTAAAAACACATTTTCAGAGATATTTTTATCAGGTGGGGCACTGAAACAATGGAAGGGTGACACTGGGCACATACAATACTTTCCCATCATTTTCACCTTTCAGGATGGGTAGTGATACTTTGGTTCACACTTAAAGCTGAATTATCAAATGTGCACTTTCAAAAACAATATGAGAACCAAAACATAGCCATTGCTTGTGACTCCATTGTGGAATAATGTTATATTTATTAAAATATAACAACCATTAAACTTCAGCCAATTTCTGCCAATTAACCATATTGAACCTACCTCAGGCAGGTGAGGATAAACCTGACTAATAGGGAGTATTCCCTCCAGTCCCATGGGCAGGTCAGTCACCATGGACTGCGACTCTCCAGCCAAGGATGTGGGATAACTTGTCCCTCCTTGCTAAAGGTAAAGGTGTCCCCGCACTAGTAGTGCGAGTTGTTTCCGACTCTTAGGGTGACGTCTCGCGACATTTACTAGGCAGACCATATATATGGGGTGGGATTGCCAGTTCCTTCCCCGGCCTTTCTTTACCCCCCAGCATATGCCGGGTACTCATTTTACCGACCACGGATGGATGGAAGGCTGAGTGAACCTCGACCCCTTTTACCGGAGATTCAACTTCCTCCTTCCATTGGAATCGAACTCCAGCCGTGAGCAGAGCTTCAGCTGCATTACCACTGCTTACTACTCTATGCCACGGAGGGTCTGTCCCTCCTTGCTAGCAGACCCAAGTATTTGTTTCCAACCTCTGCAGCCTGGCGCCACCGCACAGGTGTTCACCCTGATGCACAAGTTGGTCCCACAAGGACACCCCCCCAGATCCCCACCAGTCATTGAGCACTGGTAGTTCCCTAGAGAGTGTCCTTTAACAACATGCCTCATTCTCCTAATTTGTCCCCCACCTTCCTCACCTGCCCGAATTCATTCCAGTGATAGTGAGTCATCCACACACACCCCCGGAGGCCAATTGAATCAACCAAGCAGTGTGGAGTAGGCAAAATGAAAGGGATTTTGAACTCAAAATCCCCCCCCCCAAATTCCTACTCAGCCCCAACTGGTGACTGGCAATGCCCATATTGACAAGGGTGTGTGTGTGCCACAAGGCAAAAAGAGGTGAGTTTTGAGGGAGCAGCAGGCTTTAAAAGTCCGCTCCTCCCTCCTTCCCATTGGTCCACATGCCCCACCTGATCTTCCCCAGAACCTTTGACAAGATTCACAAGCCTTCTAGAAGCGTGAGGGTGGCGGCAAACATGCCCCCGCGAGAGCAGGAACGCCATCCTTCAAAATTCACACAAGGAGAATCTATTAAATTCACACTTGCCAAAACACAGGCATCCTTCAAAATCCATACTTATCCAGATTTTGTGCTGCAGTTATCAAACCAAATGATGTTTATAGAAATGCATATATTGGGGAAAAGTACGCATATATTAGGGAAACTAACATACTTTATATTAGGAGAAATGGCTTGCAAAAATGTGTACATTATTTATTTATTATTTAATTTATATCCCGCCCTTACTCCCAGCAGGAGCCCAGGGCAGCAAACAAAAGCACTAAAAACACTTTAAAACATCATAAAAACAGACCTTAAAATACATCAAAACAAAACAACTTTAAAAACATTCTTTAAAAAAGCTCTAAAAACATCTTAAGTAAAAAGGGTTAAAAACATATTGTTTAGAAAAAAATGTTTTAAAAAAACATATTAAAAGCAATTCCAACATAGATGCAGACTGGGATAGGTCTTAACTTAAAAGGCTTGTTGAAAGAGGAAAGTCTTCAATAGGCGCCGAAAAGATAACAGAGATGGTGCCTGCCTAATATTTAAGGAGAGGGAATTCCACAGGGTAGGTGTCACCATACTAAAGGTCCATCCATTTCCTGTGTTGTGCAGAATGGACCTCCTGATAAGTTGGTATCTGCAGGAGGCCCTCACCTGCAGAGCGCAGTGATTGGCTGGGCATATAAGGGGTAAGACGGTCTTTCAGGTATCCTGGTCCTGAGCTGTATAGGGCTTTGTACACCAGAACTAGTATCTTGAACTTGGCCTGGTAGCAAATGGGCAGGCAGTGCAATTCTTTCAGCAGTGGGGTGACATGTTGGCAATACCCTGCCCCAGTGAGCAGTCTCGCCGCCGCATTTTGCACCAGCTGCAACTTCCAGACCAACCTCAAGGGCAGCCCCACATAGAGCTCATTACAGTAATCCAGCCTGGAGGTTACCAGTGCGTGGACAACATTGGTGAGGCTATCCCGGTCCAGAAAGGGTTGCAGCTGTCTTATCAGCCAAAGCTGGTAAAAGGCACTCCTAGCCATGGGCCTCTAGTGCCAAAGATGGACATTAGTCAAAACTACATACAAAAATGTGTTTGCTGGGAGAAATTCACAATAGAATGCTGAAGAGTTTTCATAAACCTGCAATTTGCAGCAAAAATATGGACAATGGAATTTAAGATTGGAAACAAACAGGAACCTGACAGAACTGAAATTGACAGATCATTTCATCCCTACCTACGTAGATTTCTGAAGATGCACCAGAATTCAGCTCAACTTTCTTACTGTTGTTGGAGTTAGAGGAGTTCTTGGTTCATCAGTTTTTGTGGAGCTGTGACATTCAGAACTCACAAAAATCATAATAATATTTGCCTGTGACAATTGAGGATATGTGGAAACCACACCCAATAAATTTTGCTAGTCATCCCAGCAAAGACATTTTTTCTGCATTTGGCTTTGCATGCCAATCTGTGTTGGTTGTATACTGTACTCTAATGTTTATTTATTTAAAAATGAATAAGAATGCAAAAAAAGAAAAATAAATAAAATAACCATCAATAAGTACATTCATAAATTGCATTACCCCCAGAGCTCTCAAAGAAGGCTGACACCTCCCCACTTTAATGTCATCTGATATCTGACTGGAAAACAACCTATCTCAAAGTGTTTTCCCACCTGTAGGCCTCCCAAATGAAGCATAGCACAAGAATACCAGTCCTATGAATGAAGCCTACTTTGGCTCTGTGCATATATTCGCCAGTATCTCCAGTGTATGCCAAATTATTCCCAAGCAGCTGAGATAAATGGCTGTGCTCTGGAACACAAGGCATTCTGTAACAACAGTCAGTCCAATTCCAAGTCTCTGACTTTCTTCCAGTACAACATAAAGCTGAGAAAGCATAAAAGCTGCAAAAATTGTTGCAAAGGGAAATGTAATCGCAATTGTGACATTTCACAAACTCAGAAACCCTTTTTTGTACAGCTGGGCTGATGTTTTATGGAACTGCTCAGGACACATAATTAATTTCACAAGCTGGCAAGGGCTGAATGGCAGTAACTCAGAATGTTAGAAAAGAGTTTCCAAGATCAGATGGTTTGCTGAGATGGAGACTTTAGTGGGGGCTATTACTATTGGAAACCCATGCACACCAAAAAAGTGAAAATATGTATTATACTAGGGGCTACACCCCCATCAACCCCCCTTGCCAACCCCCCTCTCCATTTACCCATCACCAAAGCCACCTACCTCTCCCTTTATACCTGCCTGCTGTTACGACAGGACCTTGAACTTCCTCATGAGCAGAGCTCACTAGAAATCCAAGTCCCCAAAAGAGAGCAGCAGGATCTTTTGCTGGAGTTACCCACACGTCACCCCCAGAGCATGTATAATTTTACCCTTAACCAGAGCTTGGAAAAGTTACTTGTTTGAACTACAACTCCCATCAGCCCCAGCCAGCATGGCCACTGGATTGGGCTGATGGGAGTTGTAGTTCAAAAAAGTAACTTTTCCAAGCTCTGCCCTTAACCCAATGACACATACACTGAAAGTAAAATAAAGAGTGGTTTTATTAAGAGAAGGAACAAGGGGAAAAATATTGCAGTATACAATTCCAGTTAACAATGAGTAGCTTTCTAACTATTATTCATTCATTCATTCAACAACACTGGATCAGAGCTTGGAAAAGTTACTTTTTTGAACTACAACTCCCATCAGCCCAATCCAGTGGCCATGCTGGCTGGGGCTGATGGGAGTTGTAGTTCAAAAAAGTAACTTTTCCAAGCTCAGCACTGGATAGACTAAAGCAAAGAGACTAACCCTATGAACACTTTCACATTAAGCTCACCCACACAGAAAGAAAACAAACAGAAAGAAAAAGGCCCAGATAGTTGCATATACCTTTCCTGGAGAGTTGCTGCAAGCCTAAAGCTGAGAGAGAGAGACTTTCGTATCTAGCCCAATGAGCAAAAGCTCCTCCCTTTGTAACCAGCGCCCGATTTGAAAGTTCTCACCCAAATCCATAGCTCTGAAATTGTCCCAAAGATGCTAGTGTGTGTTGTTGGAGCCCTCCAGAAGAGGAACTGCCTTACCCCTCTCAACCCCTCATGTTTTATAGCTTTTTCTAACTAAACTGACCCCAAAGTAAACCCAATGTAAATGTCTCCAAGAGGATGTGGACCCATTCATTTCCTGATAAATTCCCAGATAATAGGTGTGATCTCCTGCTGTAGATTCCTGATGATTCCCCAAGGTTAAGATTATCATAATCCTTGTGTAAAACAGTTTCTTTGTTTGACAGGAGTTTATCCTGTCTTCTCCAAAGGATTAGAAATGCACAACACCTCCTAGTTTGAAAGGAGCTATTCTGTTTCCTCCTGATGGCCTAGATTATCATAAGCATTTCCTTTGTTTGAAAGGAGCGCCTATTCTTACTGGGTGACAAATCCAAATTTCCATGGGAGTCAGGAAGTCTATACCTTCAGGCATTGCAAGATATGTACTCAGAGGTCACAGAGGGGCTGTTTCCCAGGAATCTTTGCTGTCACAGGCCTTTCCAAACTTTGGTTCACTGAGATGAATCAAAGAATAAAAATTCCCAATATTTGAATCCTCATAACACTGCCTCCATCTCCTCAGAAGTCTATTTGTCATGCTGAAGTTCACAGCACCATCTGTCAGCAGCCAAGCAAATTGCTGTGCGATGACATCCTTAGGCAAATATATCATAGCCGATTAGGGAAAATTGCTTGCAAAATGTGCCTATTGGACAAAACATGCATATGTTAGGGAAAATGTGCGCAAAAATGCCAACAATTAACAAAAATATACAGGCTAATGTGGAAATGGGATGAGCTGAACAAGATTTAAAAGATGAGGAACTGACAGAAACAAAAATTGACAGAATCATCCACCCTTACTGGGGAGTACCTGTGGCATTGTTCATGTTTTGGATCCCTTTCCCTTTCCATCCAGATAAGAGCAGCCAAATTATGAGCGCCGTCAGAAATTCTAAGCCTTGCTTTTCCTTCAGAAAGGACTTGGTGAGTCCCTGTCTCCTAGTATTATTGCGTTCTTCTTGGGGTGCTGTGCAAATTTCATTCTGCCTTCCCTCCTCCCTCAGTACCTGTTCCTGAAAGGGGGTTACTTTCCAGGCTTACCACAGGGTTATATTCCAGAAAGTGTTAAACTTTGGAATTCATTCGTACAAGAGGTGTGATGGGCATAAACATGGAAGGCTTTAATAAAGGATTAGACAAATTCATCAAGAATAAAGCTATCAATAGTTACTTGCTATGATGTCTGCATTCTACCTCCTGAGTCAGAGGCTGCATTTCTCTGAACACCAGTTACTGTGAATCACAGGTGAAGGGAGTTGCTGTTGTACTCAGGTTCTGCTTGTGGGCATCCCATGGACATCTGGTTAGCCACTGTGAGAACTAGATGGACCTTTGGCCTGATCCAACAGGTTCTTATGTTCCTTCTAAGGTCCTGCTGTGTCTCATACACAGAGGCAATACTTCATTTTCTAAATACCCTGTGATTGCTCTCCCTTCCTGGCTGGTCGGTGGCCGAAATAAATATTGATTGATTGCTCTCCCTTCTCTGGCTTCTGTCCCTGTTTATAGCATGCTGAGGAAGGGGAGAGTGTCCCACATAGCTGTGAGGCTCTGTAGAGACAAGGTCCAGCTGCAGTGGTGACTGGTAACCATTGGACCTGGTGGGGCCAATTGCTTCTAGTTTTCTCCACATTCTCTTCCTGTGCAATAATACTGTGGACACTTAAGCAGTAGTAAAATATAGTGGAAGAGCTCTGCCCCACCTTGCCCTAGTGACCAAGCTCCCATGTCCAGCTGTGGCCCACCTCTGACAGCCCCACTGGCAGCAGCAGTACCACTAGGACCATGAAACACTCAGTGAAGGCATGTTTTTGGTTTTTTTAAGGTGAGGTTGGGGTGGTTTAGAGAATACTTTTCACCCTCTGCTGAACCTCTGGATTATGTTATGGAAAAAACTTCAGTGATAATGTTCCACTCAGCTCAAAGAGAATTCCAATTTTGGTGCATGTTTTCCCAGAAGTGTCTTCTGGAATCTGAATGAGAAGTTGATGATAACAGTGACTTATGCCCTCCTCATTTGAAAATTTTTGAACAACTCATCCCGTGGTGTGTATTTTTTTTCTACCCCCCCCCAAAAAAAAACAGTTCCATGGAAAATTTGGCAGTGGATTCATCATTTGTTTTCTCTCTTTGCCAATTTGCCACACCATACCACACCTCTCATTTTCACATACGAAAGGAAAGCAGGTCAAATAAGAAAGTAGATAAGATGAAATATATCATTTAGAGTCTTTCATTAAGTCTGATTCATTGCTGACTGTATCCTCATGACAATCCTGTAACACAGATTAGTTCATTATCTCTGTCTGAAGCAAATTCAAACAAGGATAAGGTGCAGCACTGGTAAGGTTCTTGCAGTAGGTGTTGGGTCCCAGGGTCCTCTTTCCTGATGCTTGCTCCAACTTACAGTGTTCAGCCAAGGAAACATCATGGCCTATACATGTTCTTGGTCACTTGATACATGTGAACTCATGTGTTACTACAGATGCATGGTACTTTTTAGAGCTTGGACCCAGAGCCCGGATGTTTCCTTGTGCTTCAGTTACCAAAGGGAAATTATTTAGCACCATACCACTCAGTCTCAATTTGGATTAAGTTTTAGTTGCCAAATGGTATTGGAGAGGAAAATGGCTTTTGGGTGAAACCACTAAAATGGTTAGAGGGGCTATTTTTATCCCAGGAACCTCCTCAGTCTCCTTACTAGGGTTGCCAGGTTCAGGACCTGAGACTGATCCTGTATCTTTAGGAGAAGAGAAAGTCAGCCAAGTGCAGGTGTTCTTGCAACCCTGTAATGGGAAAAACCACCAGATGGAATTCTCCCTTCCCCCTGCACAACCTTTAAAGATACAGAAGACCTCTTGGAGGCCGGGCCTGGCAACCAAGTGGTCTTCTGTATCTTTCAAAGTTGTGCATTGAGAAGGGAGAATTCAACCTGGTGGTTTATCTCATTACAGTGTTGCAAGAACACCTGCACTTGGCTGACTTTCTCTTCTGCTAAAGATACAAGATCAGTCTCAGGTGATGAACCTGGCAACCCTACATGTAACTCAGTCGCTCAGCCCTGAGGCAAGAACCTTGTTAAAGAAGCAGGCTACAAGTAACTATATGAGACAGATGTATGCGCCTGTCTTCTAGGGAACAGCTGATGAGTGTAGAAGTAGCCCCACACATGTAGGGATGGACAAATCTGCCAGTTTCAGTTCTCTCAGATTCTCATTTTTGCAGTCTTAAGTTCAGTTCCCCACATTTCTACAACAGTTTTTGATTTTTTTTAAAAAAAACTCCTCATGAAAAGTCATCAGCATTTTAGTACAAAATTCTCCTAATACACACATTTTGTATGCAATTTTGCTTAATATACACATTTTTGCAAAGCATATTTCCCCTGATATTTATATTTTCCCTAAAATAATGCATTCTTGTATGCTATTTTCATGAATATGTGCATTTTTATGAACACTTTACCTTCGTGTATGCATTTTTGTACACATTCCTTGGCTGGAGGACTGCGTTATAAAATTCAAAGAAGTGTGAATTTTGAAAGATGGCTATCTTTCAGTTTGCATATTATTCAGAAAGTGCACATTAGGTAGATCTGCCTTTGAATGTGAATTGAAACAAATTTCTCCCCCATCTGTACACAGATGTGATAACTTTGTAATTACCTTGCTTGGAATATGAAGTTGGTGTACAAATGGAGCACATTTATTGACTGAAGAAGCCGAGGTGGCATCAGTAGCTAGGAGTGTATTTTATCAGCTTTGGCTGGTATATCAGCTATCTATCTGAAGAGGGCAGATGTAGCTCCAGTGATCCATGATCCATGCCCTGGTCGCATCCAGCCTAGACTACTGGAATATGCTCTATGTGGGACTAACTTTAAAGAAGGTCTGGAAATTTCAGGATGGGGCTGCCAGTGTCCTGCAGGGAGTACGGTGGTCAGCTTCAGTGACACCCCTATTGTACCAGCTGCACTGACATAAAATGTGTTTCTGGGCCCACTGAGTGGTACTCTGACCTGATCAGTCATTCATTCATGATGTTTCAGGATTGTTTTCAAAGACACCAAACTATTAGACAAAACACTGTTTTGCTTCATTCAGTTTAAGTTGCCTAAAACCCTAAGTGCAATTTCATATGATGGGAGGTAGGGAAAAATGTGAGCATGCTTGAAAGGCTAATGCTTCCTGTCTCAGTGCAGGCATTTGAACAAGGCCATGCTCAAGATTCTTTCCAACTGTATAATTGCACATAAAGGCCTAGACTGATCAATTGCCATGCAGCTGTCAGCCAGATGGGATTTGATTGAGCCATAAACTGTTGAAATATCAAAGTTTATCCCGAACACAGCAACTGACCTTTAATTATACTATTTCAAATGTAATTCCCCCTTCAGTTCTGTGGTGGGATCACTTCAGTGTTCCCCATTCAAATTCTCAGCAGTCCCAACTAGGGTTGCCAGGTTCATGGCCTGAGACTGATCCTGTCTCTTTAGGAGAAGAGAAAGTCAGCCAAGTGCAGGTGTTCTTGCAACAGTGTAATGAGAAAAAACACAAGGTAAAATTCTCCCTTCCCCCTGCACAACCTTTAAAGATACAGAAGACCTCTTGGAGGCAGGGCCAAGATGTCTTCTTTAAAAGTTGGGCAGGGGGAAGGGAGAATTCCACCTTGTGGTTTTTCTCATTACAGAGTTGCAAGAACATCTGCACTTGGCTGACTTTCTCTTCTCCTAAAGAGACAGGATCAGTCTCAGGCCAAGAACCTGGCAACCCTATCTGTAAGGCCACAGGTTCCCTACCCCTGGTTTATATACAACCAGCATCTTTCTTTGATCCATGCTGGATTTGGGCTCCATTAGCAAGACCACATGCTCAGCGATTGGTAATATGGTATAGAGAGTTGGCAATGTTCACCCCATAAAGCTTTTGGACTGTACTTCCAATACCTTCTGGATTTTAAACACCTAGATTGAGCTATCACAGGGCATGGACAGATAAGCCCCTGAATTTCAGGGTGATAATTCCAGTTCCTGAGAGTGAAATGTTTGATCTTTGGCAGCCCTTGCAGGCACCAGCTTGAAACCTTGGGTGTCAGTCTCCAATCTCAGTCTCTTGTAAACAGTGAAATATGGCCTTATTGGTTAGCCATTGCATTTGTAAAGGGCAGGCAAACTGGTGCCTCTGGGGCATAAATGATTGGACCAGCTCTGTGATCGTAAAAAGAAAATGGGAACAAAGATTGCCAGCTGATATGCAGGGAACAAAATATCCCATTCCAAACCAACAAGCTGGTTCCCTCGGTTCATCCTGACAAAACAGGAATTGGTTGTAGGACTGGTGGATATGAATACTCAAGTCAGATGCCTGTGTTCTCTTTTATTTCAGCCACCTGCCTCCAAATGAAATTTTGCAGTGAATTTCGAGGGTCCTGCTTGGTCAAAACATTTTAGCAAAATTGAAGAAGACAAACAACAACAATGCAACACTAATGGATTGACTACCCATGACTATACATTGCCAAGGTTCTGTTAAGCATCTTAAAAGCCAGAAGGAGAAGTGGGAGTTTTTAAAATCTCAATGTCCAGCATCTCTGGACAGATTTTTTTTTTCTAATTCCCATCTGGTTCCTTGATGAGAAGAGAGTTGTGTTTTGTTTTTGTTTTTTTAAAAAATTGGTTCTTGTAAAAATACAAACAATTCCTGTATATTATTATACACATTAATATACACATAATATTATATTCATGTTATACACATATTGACTCCAGGATTCCCAAAGTAACCAGTACATAAACAGACACATGCAACAAAGGATATAGCTGTATGGAAATCATGTTCCCACTTTAAAGTGGGGGCAGCTTTGCCCTCACCCCCATCTTTAGCAAGGAAGACTCAAAAGGTCTACTCCCAAAGGGTGGGGGTAAAATGGGGGGACACATGATGTTCCATAGCCAATGCGATAGAGGGCTAAACAGAGCTATAAGGCTGCTCCACTCCCTCATCCCTTCTCCCTGTGATGGTTTGAACCCATCTTCCCTCCCCATGTGCAGTATGGGCAAAGCTGGTCATTTGTTGGGGAGATGAGTAGGGTTTTTTTGTGTGACCCCACTGTTTGGGTCTCTTCCCATTTTGAATACTCTATACTATGGGGTTTAACTTGTTTGGCTCTAGGGGGAGGTGTAGCTCTTGCCAGTTATGGCATTATGTTTGGGCAGGTGAGGAACTTGGGGAAATATTTGAGTTATATTGAGGCACTATTGGGTAAGGGCACCCTCCAGAAATCCATCAGACCTTCTGGTTGGGTGGGAACTGGGGGGTACCACCAGTGGCCTTCATACACATTGGGGTGAATGTGATATGGTGGGGCCAGGGTGTGCATAAGGGATATACACCCAAGGATCACCCACCAAGGAGGGTGTCTTATTCCATATCCTTGGCTGGGGAGACACAGCTAGTGGCTATGTACATGCCCAGGGGAATGGAGGGGTGTTTCCCTACCAGAATTAGCATGATACATTAAGCATTAACCACAGTTGCATGGAGCATACCACTCAAAAAAATTATCTGATTGAAATTAAGACAGAAATCTTACCTAAATCTGGCTTCAATTACTGTTGTGCCTAAGCTACTGCTTGACTGTGGTGATGAAAAAAGTATATAGAAAGGGGGGACAAACAGGAGAATCAGTGGTACTGCTGCTGCAAAGATAAAGATTGGTTGGGGCTAGGGTTACCCGGTCAGAAGCATGCCAAACCCTGAGATTTCAGGGGTGGGCTCGAGTGATGCCATTACGCATGATACATTAAGCATCAACCACAGTTGCATTATCTGATTGAAATTAAGATAGAAATCTTAGCTAAATCTAGCTTCAATTGCTGTTGTTCCCAAGCTACTGCTTGTGAAGGTAGACCAAACGAGATCTCTCTCTGTCAATTATTACTCACTGGAATTTGCTTGGCTGTCAAAGTGAGTTTATAGCAGCCCACAGGGTAGGCAAGAAAGGGTAGAGAATCTTCTTATCTTTTACTCATTTCTCAAACCTCTCTCTGCAGTGAATGGTCAGGTCTGTAAAGATGTTTGGAGCAGCCATGTTAAAAGGCAGTTAGGGCATTCCAGGCAGGGAGTTGCCAACCCTGCTTGGATATGAATATATTTGCAGAGGATCCATAGTCAAACCTTACCAGCAGCACAATCCTTAACCATATCTACTCACAAGTAAGTCCTGTTGAGTTCTATGGGGCTTAGTCCCTTAGTATGTGTGTTTAGAATTGCTTCCTTCAGGGGCATCCATCTTTACTCCTGGGTGCTCCCATCTAACATCTCCACAACACTAGGCTCCCTTCTTCCTGCAATGGCCTTCTGGTGAGTGGCCTGGCCTGAGAGCACTTAAACCTTTCTTGCCAGAAGCAAGTAGGCTAGATTAAATGTTCCTTATCCAGACTCCCTAAGCAGGAGAGAAGGAATTATTCCATCACTTCAGCTGGACCTTTAGCTAAGATTTCTATCTTAATTGCCAATCAGAGGGGTTTTTTTTAGTGGTATGCTCCAAGCAACTGTGGTTGATGCTTAATGAATCATGCCTAATGCCATCACTAGGGCCCACCCTGCGACATCATTAGGGCCTGCCCCTGAAATGACAGGGTTTGGGATGCTTCTGATCTGGCCAAATATATACACCATATTATTATAAAACACCATATTATTTGACTGATGCATCGTTTTGCTCCATAAACCATTTTGTGACCACTTATAATGGAAAGTGGCCTGTAAATACTGGCAATAAATAAACACCAGTCTTTCAAAGAACCTGCCCCCTAGCTATGATGGCAGAAGGGGAGGGGAGCTGCTACCCTACAGATATGCCTTTCACAACCTTTGGGTTCCCAGATGTTGCTGGACTACAGTTCCCATAATTCCTGACCATTGGCAATGCTGGCTGGGGCTGATGGGAGTTGTAGTCCTGCAACATCTGGGAACCCAAAGGTTGGGAAAGGCTGCTCCAGATGTTGTTGGATTCCCATCTGCCCCAGTCTGCTTGGCTATTGGTCAGGAGTGATGGGAGTTGTAATCCAACATCTTCTGAAAAGCACCACAGGTTCCCTCTCCGTAAGAGTCAAGGGCTTTAAAAGTTAAAACCAGCATCTTAATTTGGAGCTGGAAACAGACTGAGAGCCAATGCAGCTGGCCAAACACATGTGTAGTATGAATCAAAATGTCAAACCCAGTTATAGCATGTGAAGTGAGGGCCCACCCAGGGCTGGGTTGAATACGGGTAGGCAGAGCAGAGGATAAGCAGAGGGTCTAAGGCAGCCATTCCCAACCAGTGTGCCTCCAGATGTTGTTGGACCACAACTCCCATCTTTCCTGACCATTGGCAATGCTGGCTGAGGCTGATGAGAGTTGTGGTCCAACAACATCTGGAGACACACTGGTTGGGAAAGGCTGGTCTAAGGCAACTGGCCCTTTTCTAAATCCCTACCAGTCAATGCATAGACTAGACCCAGTTATAGCACGTGGAGACGTTAGACCCAGTTAAACTGGTTTGTTATTCATTTTCTTCTGTTTTTGTTGTCACTTTTACTGCTGATATATTGCTTTAGATAATCAGTATCTATAGTTTTTCTTCTTTTATTTTGTTTTATGATTTTGTAACCCATCCTGAGAGCTTGTTAGCCGAAGGTCAGCCTATAAATCTTTCAATGTATAAATATGACGGATGTGCGGCATTCACCTTTTGCTTTGGTGAAAGTCTCTGTGCTTCTCTCAAAACTCTTTGCTGCTTTAGATGAAATTCAGTAGCAACTGTACTCCCAGGTCTTAGGAACTTTTTCAACTGCATGGCCTTTTTTTATCAAATCCAAACATACAACAGCAATGGATATTGCTAAGTAGGCACTGAATTATCTGAAAATCTCGAGGCAAGCTTATCCACACTGTTTTTTCTCTAATTTCTGTCTCGCTTCTTAATCTTGATAAGTGAGGGTTATTTTTAATGGTTCCACTAAAAATACATACAATTATTTCTTATTGCATGCATTCTTATATGAATCATTTTCATTATTATACAGCCACAAGAGTGGCTGTACACAATAGTCAGCATAGATTTTTCTCATTCTGCAATGTTATATTGAAAATATCCCCCATGTCATTCTGCTGTTTTCCATAAGCTCATTTCAAAACAAAACATTACAATACTTATACTCCTGAACTCAGAAACGCTTGCTTAACAACCCTTTCAATTTTCATGGTGATACACAAAACAGTCAGAGAGAATCGAGAGTTCAAAGTGTAAAAGGAGAGAAAAAACAGACCCCCTTTGGACTTTTTTCTGTCAGAGTTCTCATAGTCTGTTGAAATTAATTAAAAATCAGCCATGTTCACAGAGTACCTGTAATTTGCTCTGACTTTCATCTTCTGCAGTTTAAAAGTTAAAAAAAAATGCCTGACTGATTTTTAATTAATGTAAGAAATTTAGCATTGAAGTCTGTCATAACGTCGGGCATGCTCAGTAAGAACCAACTGTCAGTGTTCTAAAAGCCAGACTCACAGATACTGGGCTTGACAAATCAGGGGGCCACACCCACACCAGACCTTTATTTCACTTGAGACAGTCATGGCTTCCCCCAAAGAATCCCGGGAAGTGTAGTTTGTGAAGGGTGCTGAGAGGAGACTCCTCTTCCCCTGACAGAGCTAGACATACATATGTAGATGGCTCTGCATATGTCCTTGAGATAGAACATAGCCATAACAGCTATAAATGTCAAAGATCAATGTAAAGCAGAGACTCAGTTGCTAACTTGCTTCTGGTACACAGATAGGAGCACTAGATGCCTAAGAACAGTGCTATTTTGTGATAGTCCTCAATAGTAAGGAGTATTGTTATCTTTTTTTTTGCTACCCATGGGAGCCATTTTGTGCTGGCATCAATGTCACTTTTATCAAGATATAAGTACTGGCACCTCATTTTTTAAAAGGCTAGGAATATCTTTATCAAATGATTCTAAAGATTTAGTTGTGGATAATTTTACAAGTATTGAAGAAATTCAGACCGAACATCTGGAAGTGGACATGATTGCCAGTCTCTTGGACTGGGAGGGTGGCAGTTATTGTGATGAAGTTATTGCTTATAATAGCATTTTTATACTTGACTTTACCCCCTCCTCAAAAAACCCTTCCCCCTTCCTTTTAAACAATTTTAAAGAAATCTTACTGGCCACAATCAGTTGGGCCTCTCTTCAGATTTCCAACTTCCTTCTGGCTGAAGTCCTGTTCCTGTGACAGATCTCCATGGAAACAGCTAGTGTTGCTTCCATGGTGATCTGGCACAGGACAAGCAACACAGCCAGGAGGAAGTCAGAAGGTTGTGAAGACCATCCACAACCTCCTCTGAGTTCCTTCTGGCCATGTTACTCTTCCAGTCCCAGAAGATCACCATGGAAACAGCACTAGCTAGCATTTTTCCCATAGTGATTTGGCCAGAAGGAACTGAGAAGGCTGCAGCCTGCAGAGACTGAGCAGGGCAGGGCAGGCTTCTTTTAAACCAGGGTGGACAACCTGGTGTGCCCCCCCAAGGGCCATGTGCAGCAGTGGGTGGGCAATCAAGGCCATGTGCCAGTGGGTGTGGCTAGAAATGGCAGTGGGTGTGGCCTGGGTTTGTGATGGGCAGGACCATTCTCTCTCTCTCTCTTCCTCTCACCCACAGACACACCTATCATAAAAAGGACTTCCCCACTGCTCTTCCTCTTTCATTCACATGACTTCAACTTTCCTCCCCTCTTGCTTTCTCCTCCTTGTACTGCAGACCACCCCTTCTCCTTTCCAGTGGATGCTGGACCATTAGGGTGAATGGAGCATTGCCCTACCAATCTCAGTCTGTTTTCACCAGCCCTCACCTGCCTGCCTTTTAAACTACAATCAGTCCAGGGGGTGGCATTTCCTGTCAGTGTCCTCCTCCTTAGCCCTAGTGTTGCCTCTTGTAGAATTCAGGACAGAGGAAAATGAGGACAAAGAATTAATTGGCTCTCCCAGTCATTGGCTCTGGCTCCACCTACTGTTGGTCTCTCTGCCAGGGATGGGGTTCAGTTGCTGGTTCCTATCCATTTGAATCCTGACAGTCCGGCTTTCAGTACCGATCCACCATTTTTTTGTTCCTGATTGTTTGTACAATCGCTGATTCACTTTTTTTAGTGACAAAAATAATGCAATTGCTAATGAAAATGAGAATGAAAATGCTTATGCTGTAGGCAATTGTTCCACCGAGTTGAGTTAAGAATGCATCAAGTTAGAGGAAAGCTGATTATGAAGATAACAATGTAAAATCCATGCTGGTCCAAAAACAATGCAGATTGTTGGACAATGTCAAAATCCAGTAATAAATCCAATTTAGTGAATATTCTTCCCCATTCCTACTCCTTGCCTTCTGCCTTACCAGTCACAATGGGCACCAGCTACCACTGCTTATTTCCCACATCCAGTGGGAGCTGGTCCTCATTGGGACTGTTACAATGGAAAGCAGTGAAGCCAAGAGTAGGTGGCTCCAGAGCCACAGACAGGCAGAACCAACTAATTCATGACCCCACCCCTCTACCTGTCACCTCACCCCTCACTGGATCGTCACCTTGTAGTGGTGAGTGGGCTTGCATGTTCCAATGAACCCTGTGAGCGATGCCGTCGGGAGTCATGTACTCCCAGCAGGGTCACCCGTGGCGGTAAGGTCAAGGGAGAGGAACCAGACAAAGAACGATCCAAGAAAGTCATCAATGGCAGAACAGGTGGAGGATAACAATGTGTATGTTACAACGGCTGTGAAGGCGGATGAAGGCTGCAGCAGATAAAGGACTTCCAATTGTCATGGTATCCACGCCATTGGATCAAAGCCTTTTTCTGTCAAGATTGTGTGTTGATCGTTGTGTGCCGATCTCCCCACATAAAACAAATTCACACACAGGCATCTTCCAACCAAACCAAACCAAAAGTCCCATGGCGATCGGTGAATGGCAACGGGGGCAGGACTGTGAAATCCGGAAGCCCCTAGACATGGACCAGCACATGGACGGTGGATACAGACTCAGTCATCCTGGCTCAAAGACTGAGGCAGTTGAGTTGTTCGGCAGCTGTATCCACGACTGAGCAGTCCTATTCAGGATCCACTCTGCTCACCCCATATGGGAAGGGGGCTAGAAAAGGTGCCCTAAACATAGTCTGCATCATCTCTCTCCCTGACTGGATTACCGCATCCAGTGGGGTCACCACTTAGCGGTCGCAAAAGACAAATGAACTTTGGAACATGGAATATATGGACATTGCTGGCCAATACAGATAGTGAACGTCCTGAACGCAGGACTGCCATCATTGCGAGGGAGTTGAGACGTTTTGATATTGACATAGCAGCACTCCAAGAAACTTGAAGAGCAGGAGAGGGACAACTGAAGGAAGAAAAAGGAGGTTACACCTTCTTCTGGAAAGGACTGCCTGAACAAGAACGACGAATACATGGAATAGGCTTGGCTATTAAAAATGATCTTGTGAAGTTCTTGTCAGAAGTTCCTACTGGCATTAATGAACGACTCTCAACTCTCCGATTAAAACTCGCCAAAAACCAGCAGGCAACTATTGCAAGTGCTTATGCACCAACGTAAGATGCTGATGAAGACATCAAGGAATTTTTTTATACCCAGCTGGACACCATCTTATCAGAGATACCTAAGGAGGATAAAATTATCCTCCTGGATGATTTCAATGCAAGAGTTGGGCATGATTTTGATTTATGGCCAGAAACCATTGGGAAAGAAGGAGTTGGCAACAGCAACCTGAATGGAATTCTACTTCTGACTAAATGTGCAGAGCATAATCTTGTTATCACAAACACACTCTTTCGCCAGAAAGATAAATTTAAAACATCATGGAAGCACCCTTGGTTGAAGCACTGCCATCTCCTGGATTATGTAATTGTCCGTGCCAGAGATTGTCATCATGTGCTCCTCACCAGGGCCATGACGAGTGCTGATGACTGCTGGACAGATCACCAATTAATTCGATCCACTATGGCCATTAATATTATTCCTCAACATAGGCTCCAAGGAAGAAAACCAAGGCGTAAAATGAACATCCATGCCCTTCTAGATCGTATTAAGCGAGCTTGCTTTCAAACAACTCTCAAGAAACATCTACCTATGGAACTCCCTGAAAACGTTGAGGAACACTGGATTAAACTGAAGACTTCCATTATTGCAGCATGTGAACAAACTATGGGATACCAAACTAAGAAACATCAGGACTGGTTTGATGAGAATGATGTGAGATTGAACATATCATTGACAAGAAAAGGAAAGCCTTCCAGTTATGGCAAGAAAGACATTAACTGTGCTGCTAAGAAAAAAAACTATGTGAGTGCAAAGGCTGAGGTCCAAAGAAGAACCAGAGAACTTAAGAACGCCTGGGGGATAAAGAAAGCTCAAGAAATCTGGCAATTTGCAGATGCTCGTGATGCACGGGGCTTTTTTAATGCCACAAAGGTCATATACGGACCAACAAATTATGGTACAAATCCCTTACGTTCAATAGATGGTACCAAACTTCTAAAGGACAAAGAGTCTATTGCACTGCGTTGGAAAGAGCATTACCATGACCTCCTTAATCATAACTCTATTGTAGCTGAAGTCTTCTCAATCCCACAACAGCAAATTAGAGATGAGCTTGCAGTATCCCCTTATTTGGATGAAGTCAGTAAAGCCATTAACCAAATGAAGCTAGTGGACGTGATGGGATTTCTGCTGAAGTCTTTAAAGAAGGTGGGCCTGAACTTACACAACAACTTCATAAGCTCATCGAAAAAATCTGGATGAGGGAGGAGATCCTGGAAGACTTTAGGGATGCCAGAATTATCACTCTTTTCAAGAAGGGTGATAGAACAGATTGTGGGAACTACCGAGGCATCTCTTTTCTTGCTACAGCAGGTAAAATCCTTGCAAGGATCCTCGCAAATTGCCTCCTACCTATCTCAGAAGACATCCTCCCTGAATCCCAAAATTGTTTCTGCCCTTCCAGGAGGACAGTGGGTCACGGCACGACAGCTTCAAGAAAAATGCAGGGAGCAAAACCATTTTTAACATTGTTTGAATTGTTTTAAATATGTGTTTTATTGTATTTTGATACTGTCTGTTGTGAACCGCCCAGGGAGCTTCGGCTATGGGGCGGTATATAAATTTAATTTAAAAAATTAATAAATAAAACCGACCTCTGTATATAGCATTTATTAATCTGACTAACGCCTTTGAACTGTAAATCGAACTGCTCTCTGGACCATCCTTCTGAAAATTGGATGCCCTGATAAATTTGTGAATATTTTGCGACTCCCCCATGACAACATGACAGCGACAATTTTGGATAACAATGGGTCTCAAAGTGATCCATTCAAAGTGTGATCAGGCGTCAAACAGGGATGTGTCATTGCTCCGACCTTATTTGCTATTTTTATTGCCATGATTCTACACCTTGCTGAGGGGAAACTTCCCACTGGCGTGGAAATCACATATCGAACAGATGGAAAGCTTTTTAATCTCAGTAGGCTGAAAGCAAAAAGTAAGGTAATTACAACCTCTGTCATAGAACTTCAATATGATAATGTAGTCTCTGCACATTCAGAGGAAGATCTTCAAACTATCCTAAATGTCTTTGCAGAAGCATGTGAAAAGCTTGGCCTCTCGCTTAACATCAAAAAAACCAAAGTGCTTCATCAGCAAGTGTGAACCAATTCCTCTGTAGCACCATCAATCCAGCTTAATGGTGTGATGCTGGAGAATGTCGATCACTTTTCTTATCTTGGCAGCCATCTCTCTGTAAAAGCTGACATTGACGCTGAAATTCAGCATCGTCTGAGCTCTGCAAGTGCCGCATTCTTCCGAATGAAGCGTAGAGTGTTCGAGGATCGGGATATTTGCAGGGAGACCAAAAATGCTTATTTACAAAGCCATTGTACTACCGACCTTACTGTATGCCTGTGAAACATGGACCATCTATAAACGCCACTCCCAACTTCTTGAAAGATTCCACCAACGCTGCCTCTGGAAAATTCTGCAAATTACTTGGGAAGATAGGCGGACTAACGTTAGCATATTGGAAGAAGCAAAGACCACCAGTGTTGAAACCATGATCCTCCAACATCAACTTCGCTGGACCAGCCATGTTGTTCAAATGCCTGATCACCGTCTTCCAAAGCATGTACTTTACTCCCAACTTAAGGATGGAAAACGGAATATCGGTGGACAGCAAAAGAGGTTTAAAGATGTTCTCAAAGCTAATCTAAAAAAATGTAACATAAGCATCGAGAACTGCTTTGGCCCATGAGCATCCCAATTGGAGGTCTGCCATTATCAAAGGTGCTATGGACTTTGAAGAAGCACGAGTACAGGGTGAAAGGGACAAATGAGCTAAGCGGAAGGCACGTCAAGCAAATCTTCATCGTGACCATCTTCCATCTGGAAACCTATGTCCTCACTGTGGGATGCTTTGTGGATCCAGAATTGGCCTCCACAGTCACTTACGGACCCACCATTGAAGACTTTATCTTGGAAGACAATCTTATTCGGCCACGAGTGATCTCCAATAAATGAATGAATGACCTCTCACCTCACCTCCATTAAGCTTCCACTTCTATTCCACAGGGAATAGAATATACTCATCCTCCACTTTTATTCCACAGGGCCATGTCCACCTAGGTCCAGGGTGTCTCTCCTTCCTTGCTAGTTCCACTGTTTCCAGTACAGGGATCTGTTTAATTCCTGAAGCGCTTGTTGTTGTTATATGCCTTCAAGTCGATTACGACTTATGGCAACCCTATGAATCAGTGACGTCCAAGAGCATCTGTCATGAACCACCCTGTTCAGATCTTGTAAGTTCAGGTCTGTGGCTTCCTTTATGGAATCAATCCATCTCTTGTTTGGTTTTTCTCTTTTTCTACTCCCTTCTGTTTTTCCCAGCATTATTGTATTTTCTAGTGAATCGTGTCTTCTCATGATGTCTCCAAAGTATGATAACCTCAGTTTCATCATTTTAGCTTCTAGTGACAGTTCTGGTTCTTTGTCTTTTTCACAGTCCATGGTATGTGCAAAGCTCTCCTCCCACATTTCAAATGAGTTTATGTTTCTCTTATCCACTTTTTTCACTGTCCAACTTTCACATCCATACATAGGGATCTGGAATACCATGGTCTGAATGATCCTGACTTTGGTGTTCAGTGATACATCTTTGCATTTGAGGACCTTTTCTAGTTCTCTCATAGCTGCTCTCCCCAGTTCTACAGAAGTTTGCCTGTTTATGAACATAAGAAGAGACCTTCTGGGTCTCAAAACATCTCCCATTCAGGCACTGACCAGACCCAAATGTGCTTAGCTTCAGCAAGGTTTATTCAACATGTGCTTCAAACCAGTTGCAGGCTGACTTAAGAGAATCTAGTATTTCTTCTAACCCCTTCCCAACCCATGTCATCAGGCTTCTTCCTGAGGCACCAAAAATATTCAGACTCTTTCCCTGACTTACCCTGACATTTTATATATTTATTATTTGATTTCTATCCCGCCCTTCCTCCCATAAGGAGCCCAGAGAGGCAAACAAAAGCACTAAAAGCAGTTTAAAACATCATAAAAACAGACTTTAAAATACACTAAAGCAAAACATCTTTAAAAACATTTTCTTTTAAAAAAAGCTTTCAAGGCATATTATTTTTTAAAAAAGGTTAAAAACATATTGGGTATTTTCTTTTGAAAAAGTCTAAAAACATATTAAAAAGCATTTCCAATACAGACACAGACTGGGATAAGGTCTCTACTTCAAAGGCTTGTTGAAAGAGGAAGGTCTTCAGTAGGTGCCAAAAAGATAACAGAGATGGCGTCTGTTTAATATTTAAGGGGAGGGAATTCCAAAGTGTAGGTGCCACAACACTAAAGGTTTGCTTCCTATGTTGTGAAGAGCAGACCTCCTGATAAGATGGTATCTGCAGGAGGCCCTCACCTGAAGAGTGCAGGGATTGACTGGATATATAAGGGGTAAGACGGTCAGACATGGGGCTCCACCCCAAGTTCCCAGCTTCTTCCCCCCCGCATACAAACACTAGAAGAGCCCTGCTAGATCAGACCGAAAGCCCAATGGGTTCAGCATCCTCATCTCACAGTAGCCAACCAGATGCCTTTGGGAAGCCTCCAAGCAGGACCTAATGCCGCTCTCCTGCAGTTGTTCCCCAGCAGCGGGAATTGAGAGGCATACTTCCTCTGAGGTTGAAGGTTGTACATAGCCATTATGCAGAGCTTGGAAAAGTTACTTTTTTAAAACTACAACTCCCATCAGCCCCAGCCAGCATGGCCACTGGATTGGGCTGATGGGAGTTGTAGTTCAAAAAAAGTAACTTTTCCAAGCTTTGCAATTATGGCTGGTAGCCATTTATTAATGACATTTATACCCTGCCTTTCTTTTCATGATAGAAACCCAAGGCAGCTTACACATGGTTCTCAGCAGAGCTTGGAAACGTTACTTTTTTGAACTACAACTCCCATTAGCCCAATCCAGTGGCCATGGTGGCTGGGGCTGATGGGAGTTGTAGTTCAAAAAAGTAACTTTTCCAAGCTCTGGTTCTCAGGCAGTCTCCCATCCAGGCACTGACCAGACCTGACCCTGCTTAGTTTCTACAGGGAGCTGGCCTTATGTGCCATCAGACCATAACCATACCAATGATATCCTCCCTGCATTTGCCTAAGATCCTTTTAAAGCCATCCAACTTAGGAAACAAGTTCATTGCCTTGAGGGTTCCTGTTTTTCAGTTCTTTCCTCCTCCTCCTCCCTTTCACTCCTGGGGACCTGGAAAATTATATGAAATGATGTTGGTAGAAGAAGAATAAAATAAAGGAAATGAAATTTAGATAATCAGCAAAAGCCCTCAATTCCTCACAGGTAGGCTTTATGTAATAAGAACAAATGCTCTTTTGCTGGTTTTCTTTTTTTAATTTCATTCAGACACTCTGTTTCATTGCCCAGAGAGTACATTACAAAGATGAACAGACACATTACTGGATATTTTTTATATTGCTGAATAAAAAAAGACTTGAAAAAGTCCCTTCATCTCTTTCATGAATTAGCCAGTCCCCTTCTGCTTAGTGTTACTCCCATCAATACAGTTTGGCTAAGATACCTACAAATGGATTATACCAGAGCTTGTGAGGTCCTTCACTTCCAAATATAGGAAGCATAATGTCTGGAGGCTGTTCTATTGATTTTTTGCATATCTCTTGCAAGAGTTGCACAATAAGACTTTCAACCTGATCCACTCAGGAAGATCTATATGCAGAACCTATCAATAGGCAGAGTGAGGCAACCCAGTGCAGCAGGAAATGCGAGGGATGGCCAGCCATGGCAAGGAGTTGGAGGACGGGACTTTGCATATCGCAAAACTATTCTGCTGCCCACTGATATGACAGAGGATGCTTTGCCATTGCCACTGTCGAAGAAAGATTCCAGTGCCAGTCCAGTTGGATTTTGTGCATCAGGGGTGAGGAAGCCTAAGGACTGAATCATCTCTCCAGGGTCACATTCACACCTTGCATTTATTCCACCATGATTCCACTTGAAACAGTTCTGGCTTCCCCCAAAGAATCCTGGGAAGTGTAGTTTCTGAAGGATGCTGGGAGTTGTTAAGAGACCCCCATTCCCCTCACAGACCTGCAATTCCCAGAGTTCCCTGGGAAGAGGGATTGATTGTAAAACCACTCTGAGTATTCTAGCTCTGTGAGGGGAGTAGGAGTCTCCTAACAACTCTCAGCACCCTTCACAAACTACATTTCCCTTTGGAGGAAGCTGTGATTGTTTAAAGTGGAATAAATGTTATGGTGTGAATGTGGCCCAGATCTCTCCATCTGGCACTCAGAGGTTTTCCCATGCCACACCCCTCACTAGCCTTGCTTCACATCTTCAGTGTTTGTCGTTGGCCAGAATATGTTCTCGCCACCCTGGGCTCCTTCTGGGAGGAAGGGTAGGGTATAAATTTATTAAATAAATAAATGACTCTGGTAATGCTCTTGTTTGTCTGGAGAGAAAGGGGGTGTGTGAGTGTGTGTAGAAACTAGCCTATTGTACAAAGATAAAATTGATATCCATTGATTTGCCTGCTGTTACATCTGGCATTGCCTACACCCAAGGGATCTGCTGCTAATGTGTCCTGCAGTGGTTCACCTTTAACCCCACCAAACTTGCCAGGACTTGCAACTCATTGCGAGTCCTGATCCTAAATCTATACATACACATCTATACATACAAACTGATCCTCTAACACAGAAATGGGGAAGCTGTGGACCAGCCCTCCAGATATTGTGGGACAACAACTCGCATTATCTCTGACCATTCACTATGCTGGCTGGGTCTGATGGAAGTTGGGAGACCAACAACATTTGAAGTGCAATAGGTTCCCTATTCCTGCTCTAACAAAATAATGCCACAAGCAGCGGCTCCTTCCCATCACATAGCTGACGTGCTCAGTGCTGGAGATGGGGAGCAACTGGATCCAGAGCAGCCTCCACACAGGATTGATTAAGCCCACCATGCTTACTAATGATCTGGCTGGTACACAAACAGAGCTGACTGCTACTAGGATAAGTCCATCTAGTGGTGCTGACATCAAGGTATCCACTGAATTTTGCCTAGAATGACAATGCTGAAGGCTGTGCTCAGGAACACACTTCTGCTCACTTTGGAACACACAGGACGTTCAAAGAAACTGGCAATGTAGTAAGAGATTGGAGGTGGCTATCAAGGGGCAAAGACTCTGTACTCCAGAGATGCCATTTTTGGACAGAAAGGAGGGCAGACTCCACCCTCTCTGTGTATCAGATCGCATGTAATTATTTCACAGGAACAGGTAACACTCTCTCAGAAGGGGTGGGGGAGAATTTTGATTCAGTTCCCTTTTAAAGCAAATCTATCAGATTTGTAGTTTCCAAAACAATTTGAGAATCGAAAGACAGCCATCCTTCAAACTTCACACTTATCCAAATTTTGCAGAGCAGTTCTCTAACCAATGTTTTCAAAAGTGCATCTATAATGGGAAAATGTACATAAAAATGAACATATTGATGAAAATAACAAACAAAAATGCATTATATTGTGATAAATTGCTTGGAAAATATGTGCATTGGTCAAAACTGCATACAAAAATGAGTTTATTAGGATAAATTCACACTAAAATGCTGAAGGATTGCCATGAGGATTTTTTGAATTAAAAAAACACCATTTGCTGCAGAAATATATTTATTTTTATGCATGTTTTTGCCTAATGTATGCATTTTTGTAAACAGTGGTTGGAGAAATACAGCACAAAATTTGGATAAGTGTGAATTTCAAAGGACGGCTCTCATATTGTTGCAGAAACTGCAAATTTGATAGATTCAGCTTCAAATGCTAACGGAAATGAATTTCTCCTCCATCCCTAGGTAAACAAAATCTCTGGATCATAGCTCTAATGTTTCATTCTCATTGGGAAGAAATGCCAAAGGGTCTAAAGTCATAACTAACTTTGGTATAACACACAGCGTCTTTGTTGGTTCAGTGATTTCCCGCCTGATGAGCTAGACGTCCCTGCTGCAATCTGTCAAATCCAGAAATAAAGCCATCCTAATAATGTTCATAAAATACTAATCACACCTGGAGCATCATTTTAATAATGATAATTCAGAGTATGTTAATGCGCCACTCATTTTTAACATGCGGGCTACCTCTTAAAGTAATAGCGAGATAATGTGATACATGGCCAGTGCTCATTAAACATCTCCTTAGTTATAAAATTCTTCATCTACTTGGCCAAGTCCTTTTCTCCTGGTTTTAATCAGAGGTTTATATTTCAAATTCATTCATGAGGTGATACAATTCTTTAATTAACAATACAATTTATTCCTACTTTTTTGAGGCAACAGCAATCAGTGTTGGTGGAAAAGAAAATGATTGATTGCAGTAACCCATTCATTAAATGCAGTGAGAGCTTGCATATAGGGCCGGTATTGCTCATAAGGTTGCATGTTTGCAAAACAGAGCGTCATGCTATACTTTTAAATCCCCCATGGAGCCTATGTAAAGCATTACCCACTCTTTCCCAAGGATGGGGGAGACATTTGATTCAATTCACATTTAAAGGAGAACCTTCCTAATATGCACTCTCCGAAACAACACGCAAACCAAAAGAGAGCCCTCCTTTGAAACTGGAACTTCTCCAAATATTGCAATGCAGTTCTCTAGCCAAGTAACATGTGCAAAAATGCATATACTAGACTACAGAATGCCTCAATATGCATATACCAGTGAAAATAGCACACAAGAATGAACACAGATGCACCCCTTTCTATCCGTTGTTTTGCAAAAATTAGTATATTCCACAAAATTGCACACCAACATGTATATATACAGAGAAAATTCAATGAATAGGTTGATGAATTTTCATGAGGACTATATTAAAAATAAAATCTGCAAACTGATGTGGAAATGTGGGGAAGAGAACTTAAGTGTGTGGAAGGGAAGAAAAATGGGGAGAAACCAAAACTGACAGATTTGTCCATCTCCACTTTTCTGCAGACTACCTGTCACCTGTCCCATTCTTATTACAGAAGGTGGAAAGACAAGAGGACTATGGAAGGAGCAAGCAGGGGAAGCCACAACTGTCTTATTGCTTATTATGGGGGATGGGACAGAAATTTGTTTCAATTCGCATTGTAATGTGAACCAACCTAATTCACATTTCCCAAACAATTCAAGAACAAAAACACATTTATTCTTCAAAATACACCTTTCTCCAAATTTTGTGATGAAGTTCCTCAACCCAACAATGTATACCAACATGCTCATATATATAATAGTGAAAAGTGTGCATAAAATGGATATATTTGTGAAACAAACAGACAAAAATGTATTACATTAAGGAACATGGTTTGCAAATAGGCTTCTATTCAATAAACAACAACAAAAACCTTTCAGTTTCACATGTCATAACATTTTTTGATGTTCATTCCAGCTCCAAAATACTGGGAAATTGGGCCGCATCCTTAACAGATGCTTTATTTAGGCTGGGGCGGGGAAGCCATTTGGGGGCAGCCATGCCCACCTGCCCTTCACCAGACATCATACATGACAAGGGCAGGGTTCCAACAGAATAATCGGGAGCATAAAATTGGAGCTTCATCATAAAATCAAGAGCATAAAATTGCTGGAACAAGTTGATGAGCAGTAGGAACATGCTTTCCTCAAGGAGGGGCCTTCAAACCGTTTACGGTCCTCCAATATTGGGGTGAAAAGAAGAAGCAATGGGAGGGTTGCAAAGGACATTGACATCCTCCCTGCACTTCTCCTTTGCACCTCCAACATTGGGGATGAAAAGGAAATGCACAAGTAGGCTTGCAAAGTGTAGGGCTGGCAACAGCCTTTGCACTGTAGTTCCCTAGCTTTGGAACCCCATGCAAGGGATTTTGACTGGTGGATGGGACAACCCACCTGTCAATCAGAGGTCACAATTATGCTATGTGATTGACATGTGGGGTGCCCCATCTACCTGTCAAATCCCCCTCCCAGCCAAAAAGGTTCCCAATCCCTGATTTAGGCAATATGGGTATGTTATACCTATACTGTGGTTACTTCCAGCCTCATCATTTCCTTGGAGTTGGATAGCTGTCAGTGTCAGGGGTGGACCTGAGTCCCAGATTTCTCAGTTCACTGGAACAGACACAAAGAGTCTATGCAACTGAAGCTACCAGTTCAGTTACAAGTACTCAACTGGCAACTAGTAGCATACCATCCACACAAAAAGCTTTTCCTTAGTATTTCAGATTTTAAAATGGGGTTGCATGGAATGGCACACTGTGACTTGATATTTTTAGCAACATTGCTTCAATCACTACCCTTTCTTTGGAGGAGTGTTTAACACTGCATCTTTCAAGTCCTGCTAGAGGAATGATCTGCCCACTCTGCACAAGTGTACTCTTTTTTTTTTTTGCAAATGATCAACTGCTGTTCATTATCAGTTACCACTCTTGCTGAGAAGGACATGTATCTATAAACTCTTCTACAGCAGTTGCGGTGTAAGAGGTGGGGTACTGCCACTGTGCCATCCTCCAGGTAGTGCTGCTGCTTGCCAGGACTGGGATGTGGTAGGTCAACGTGGCAGGAAGGTAAAGGGAACACCAGGTTATTGGTGGCAATGGACCACCACAGCTGAGAGAGCACAGCAATGGGGACTCTCCACCTCATGTGAAGTTATTCTTGTATAAACTACTACTTCATGTTCAGGCAATATGTTTTAGGGAAATCTACGATCCTTCCAAAGGTGATAGCTTTCCTGACCTCAGCAGAACACAAATGGGGTGCCAGGCAAAAGAAATTCAATGAGAAACAAGAGTATCCAACTGTAGCTCAGTGGTAAAGTAGAAGGTTCCAGGCATCTCCAGGTAAAGCTGAGAATATTCCCAACCTGAAACCTGGAAACCAGAAACATAGGAACTTAGGAAGCTGTCTTATACCACATTAGCTACCTAGCTCAGTATTGTCAACCCTGACAGGCAGCAGCTTTCTGGGAGTTTTTCCCTAGCTGGAGGCATCAGGAATTGAACCTGGGACCTTCAGTGTGCAAAACATGTGCTCCAGTACCGAACTATGGTTCTTCCCTCTCCTATGAACAGTCCTTCTATGTTCAGGGTTGTTTAGTTATTTTTATATCAACAAATATTTTGCTATATGTGTTAGTTACTTTGTTTTCCCCTTAGATTCCAAGCTCCCCTTGCAGAGCAAAAGCCATCGGCTTTAGAATTCTGACAAAGAATTCTGCCGGTAGTGCTCCAAGTTCAATATTTATGGAAATGCCATTGCATATGTAGATCACGTTGCCTGAAGTGAATATTTATACTAAGAGCGCAACATGGGGTGGGAGACCATTTGCAGTGGATATCAAGAATCAGAGATGATCTGTGGAGCTGTTCAGTGAAATTCCAAGGTAAAGGGCTGTAAATAACCATCACGGGTGTCATTCATTTGGCAAAGTTGCTTCAAATGATTGCTTGTGAGAATTTTACTTCATCAGCATTTTCAGGGCCGGCACATTGCTCAGTCTGCGCCCACAGCATGTGATGATGTCAGGAACTTCCAGAGGCCCAACATTTATCTGATTTAATTCTCTATTTCCCCCCTTGGATTTATACCCCATAGCTCACAAATATAAAGTGTAGAAGTGTAATTGTACAACATCATTCCCACCAAGATGTGGGGGGCATTTGTCTCCATCCCACTCCCATTTCATCAAAGGAGGCTTGCAAGAGCACCTCCTGGGGAAGGAGAGAAGGGATGTCAGATGGGGGCCTATTGGCCAATGGCGAAGATGGAGCCAGCTCTTCCCCCAAATTCTCCATCTTGCTCTTTTGCTGCACCCTCCCTCCTCCCCTTTATGCTGTATGGGCTTTTGTAGTCCACTGGGGCTGAGTAGGATTTCTGGGGTGGGGGGTGGGGACACAGCCTTTGTGTCCCTTCCGTTTTGCCTACTCCATACTGTTGGGGTTAATTCAATTGCTTTGGAGTGGTGTGGCTGGCTAGCCTTGTTGGCATGGTGTATGGGCAAGTAAGGAAGCTGGTGGGGAAATAGGTTTATACTGAGACATGCTGGGGACAAGGGCACCCTCTGAGGAACTACCAGTGCAATGTGCCTGATGGGGGAACTGTTGGCTTACTAGGCCTTACTACCAATGTGTTTTTTTCATCAGGTCTGAAATGTTTCAAGATGTATGGGAAAGTTGTAACTGCTGTTAGTTCTTCCTTCTTCTGTGTGTGTCTTTGAAGCAAGCAGGTCTATCCTTGAAGGGGGGGGGGAGAATTCTACTTGTATCTATCCTCTTAAGCCTTTGGCCGTAATGTCTTAGTAAAGACTCTTAAACCTTTCTCAAGGCTCTGTGAAGTTTCTTGCTCAACTTAACTCCAACGTAACGTATGCTGTTCACGCAACAACGCTCACACATCAACAGGGTTATGGGCCCAGATCCATAGCGTGTTACACAGGAGTAAGTGGCTGGTCTGAATGGCAGATGGAGTTCCAGAGAGGGCAGCTTGATTGATTGTGCCAGACAGAGTTGAGCAGGATGGCTGCAGTAAACATGTCTGGAGGCTTGCCGATGGAACGACTTAATGAAAAGAATTATGGAAGCTGGAGGCCAAGGATGCGGGCTTTGTTGATAAAAGAGGATTTATGGGAAGCTATTGATGGAACACCCCCTGCACCCCTTACAGCGGCCTGGACTTGGAACGATGAGTGGGCGCAAGCTTTTATTATTCTGGCTCTATCCGACTCTCAACTGACACACAAGCACAAACACAAGCACAAACGCAAGCACAAACATTCAAACCAAACCTTGACATCAAAGTGGAAGGCACACAAATTCCTCTCAGGGATGCGTTAAATGAACTCATTTGTGGGAAACGTCGAAATAAGAAACACAAGGTTGAAGAAATGGAATTTCCTGATCAAGCTGTGCCAAGTACCAGCTCAGATGGGGGGGGCTGAGAGAGCAGAAGCTCTAGTTCCTTTGAGACACTCTACAAGAGCGAACATTGGCAAACCGCCTGAAAGATTTGCTGTGGGGGTAATTACCAGCCCAGGTATGCATAAACAGGTTGAGATGGATCCAGAGACACTATATTTGACCTGTGTTCAGCCGAAATTTGATTGAATAAAGTTATGAAATGTACTGAAATGTAAACTGGATCTGTATGATGTAATGTACTAAAATGTATTACAGTTGTATTGTAGAAAATGTGGTATTGTTGTAATGGATTTACAGACATGATGAAAGGGGGGAATGTTGGCTTACTAGGCCTTACTACCAATGTGTTTTTTTCATCAAGTCTGAAATGTTTCAAGATGTATGGGAAAGCAGCCTTATCTGCTGTACTGGCCTGGAAGCGCTCATTCAAGGCCAGACAGTAGTTGTCATGGTAACGGGAGATAACAGCTGGGAAAGTTGTAACTGCTGTTAGTTCTTCCTTCTTCTGTGTGTGTCTTTGAAGCAAGCAGGTCTATCCTTGAAGGGGGGGGAATTCTACTTGTATATATCCTCTTAAGCCTTTGGCCGTAATGTCTTAGTAAAGACTCTTAAACCTTTCTCAAGGCTCTGTGAAGTTTCTTGCTCAACTTAACTCCAACGTAACGTATGCTGTTCACGCAACAACGCTCACACATCAACAGGAACTGTGGTGTGTGCCCTGATAACCTGGCTTGCACATTTGGGTGGACACCACTACAGCAGGGCCCACTTGCTCAGGTTGGGGCAACACCCAAAGTACTAGCAAGGAGGTAGGAGTTTTCTCCCTACCCTTGGCTGCGGGCCACTGCTTTTAGCTGGTGTGCATGCCCAGGGGAATTTAGGGTTGTTTTACTCAGTTTGAGTTCTTAGCCTCATCTGCCCATACAGGTTTAATTTGGTTAATTTGGCTAATTGGCTTTATTTGGTTTGCAGGCTCTCCAAAAAATTGTTATATTTTATTATTGTACATTGTAATATTTGATATTTATATATATGTTATAAATATAACATCAAACCAAGTTTTGTCTCATGAGTCTTCTTTGGGAGTGTGGTGGTGAAGGAAGGAAGGAAGGAAGGAAGGAAGGAAGGAAACCAAATTGGGCTGATTCGGGGGAATCTGGATGTTGGTTGAGATGAGCTGACACAGCTCTAGATTGCCATAGGTTGGGATGGATGGCTCAGAGCAATTTGGGGCTATTGGGGCTTAGCGCATCAGGCAGGCAAGAGAGGCAGGCATGGGTGGGAAGAAGGAGAAATCACATAAAGGAGAGATCTAATGGGTGGCTGCATCCAGCTGGTAAGCGGAGGACTCGATCTGGCATGGTGCTGTTTGTTGCTCCCTGCAGAAGCAGCAGCACTCAGGATCAAATGCTAGCTGGTACACGGGAGGTTTCAGTCCTGCCCAGTGATGGTTGCTGCTCCTTCACAGGATGCTTCCGAATGAGCTGCAACAGGCACCATGCAGGATCAAATCCCCTGCCTGCAGTGAAGCCACTCACAAAGGAGCAGCACCCCGCAGGATTGAACTTGCCTGCTCTCAGTCAGGAGGGGAGAGAAGGAGATGTTTAAAACAGCCCCGCCAATCAAATTGCTTCAGGAATGGATCTAGGGAGAGTGGTACCTGAGTCAGCACAGGGCTGATCTGCCAGATCTGGGTGCCACAGACCAAGGAGGAGGTTGCTGTGCACAGCCCTTACACCGAGTCAGACTATTGGTCCATCTAGCTCAGGAGTGTCTGTACTGCTCTACCAGGAGATGTTGGGGACTGAACCTGGAACCTCCTGCTTGCAAAGCAAATGCCCAACCACTGAGCTATGTCCCTTTCCCTGTGTGCTCCCTCCATCCTGCAGTCTCTTTGGATTAGAAGGGAAAGCTCAGCCTCCCTTTGCCCTGGAGGTGACTGTTGGATGGAAATGAGGAACAAAGACAGTCTCCCAGATGTGAAGCGTTTTGATGGGCAAGCCCTCCCTTCCCCGCTAAGGTGAGCAGGTAGGGGGAGGGAATGAACTTGGGCATGTCGTCTCTGAGCCCAAATCCATCTCCCACCCAAGAGATGAAGAATATGAAACACTTTTGATCCTACCCATTACCACTGAAAAGACTCCAGCAATGAGAGCAGGGCTGGGCAACCTTTTCCCCATCAAGAGCTGGGTTCTCTTGGAGTAATCTCTCAGCAGTACATGGAGCCAGAAATGACAGTGGGGAGGATTGGTGACACTTCACACTTTTTCTCTCCCAGTCCTCTTCTCCTGCCACATAGCCCTTCTTCTGCCCTTCTTCCCTCCCCTGCAATTCCCACCGTGATTGACCCCATGCTGCTATGAAGCTTGTTCCTTAGCAGTGTGTGTGCGTGTGTGGAATCAGAATCATGGGAATGGGAGGGAAAGTGTAAAACTTTCCCTGCAACCCCCCTCCCCCCCTTGTGCCGCTCAGCTGGCTGGGGGACAAATGGGAATGGTGAAAAGGGGTTGGACTGCAGAAAAATGTTAATCTTTATTTGCACACCTCTTCCTGCTGCTCTGCTGATCATTGGAGGGTATATTGCGGGCCATGTAAGTTTAGGCGGCGGGCTAGAAGGAGTTGGGAGGGGCAGATTGTGCACTTCTGAACAAGAGATGGAAAAAAGGCATGTTTCTTGGAGACTATGTATACTGACCAGAGAATATGCATATTGCCTGGAAAATGTACAAAATGCTGTTGAGATGTGCACGTTTCCCAAGACCTGTTGGAGATTATACATAAATCTGTACATTCTCTAGCCACTCATTCTTTCTGTCCCAGCCCTCTTTTCCCTGCTGCCTAACCCTTCCTCAGCTGGTTAAATTTTCCCTCCCCAACAATTCTCATGTTGATTGACCCCATACTGCTTTTTCCTTAGCTTTGCAGCAGCGGGGGTGGGAAACACGACACAATTTTCACCAGAACTGGAGAATGTCCAAAATGCCATCAATATATGTACATTCCCCAAAGCCTGTTGGGGATTATGCATGATGGCCAGAGAATGTACAAAATTCAGTCCATCTATGCGCATTCCCCATGGCTTGTTGGGGATGATGCATAATGGCCAGAAAATGTACAGAATTCAAAGTGATATATGCCCATTCCCAAGGCTTTTTGGAGTTTATGCATAACAACCAGGAAATGTGCACAACTGCTTCTTTGTGGAAAGCTTATGTGCACATTCTCAATGAGACCTGGTGAATATGCACATTAACTGCTCAACTTACATTCCCCTTAACATTTATATACATACACGTGCGTACGTGTATATGTGAGTGGAGAGACAGAGAAAGAAAACATCAGTGAGGTGAAAGGGAAATGAAATGCAAGAAATACAGCCCATGATCATGACATTATAGCTTACCTATAAAAATAACAATGTCCTTTCATAAAGCTGTGTTGATGATAACACCAGGCCACACGTTATATAACTGAATTTCTTGCTGAACTCTCATTCAGCAGATTTGTGGTGGATGATCCTTTTTATGTTCCCTTATTCAAGTATGTTGTTTATTTGTTTGTTAGATTTATATCCCGCCCTACCTCCTAGTAGGAGCCCTGGGTGGCAAACAAAAGCACTGAAAACACTCTAAAATATCATAAAAACCAACTTCAGCATATATTACAACAAAATCCTTAAAAACATATTAAAACAAAACATCTTTAAAATCATCTTTTTAAAAAAAGCTTTAAAAACATATTTAAAAGTATGGCCACCTTAGAGTCAGTAAGAGTGTTCTGGGAGGTCAAAATGTTCTTTTGAATATTGCCCTTCCTGATGTCAGGAATGATGGCCTTCCTGTTATTTTGCATAGAGACTGACCGATTTGTTCTATGGAGAATTTGGGAAAAGACTGTAGCTCAGTGGTAGATCAGCTGCTTTGCATGCAGAAGGTCCCAGGTTCAATCCCTGGCATGTCCAGGTAAAACTGAGAGAGAGTCCTGACTGGAGCTCTGGTCAGTATAGACAATACAGTAGTGAGATGGACTAATGGTCTGATTCAGTATATGTTCCTAAAGCAAATGGGTGTTGCTGGCAGATGATGGTGTATATTGCACTGGAAAGATGAGCCTGTGAGGAAACCCTCTCTGAAAACATTCTTGTGACGATTGCTTGGCCAACGAAGTTCTTCATCTGAATCCAACCTAAGAAGGCACACCTTTGTGGCAGTAGGCTTGCGGACTACGCTGTGTGAGCCCACCATTCCACTTTCGAAAGCTTCATCTTCATTTTTCAGGTTTACCATCTATGCTGCACGCCGGAAGCTACTCTACAGCCATGGTCATTTCCTCTTGACCCCCCCTCTGCCTTTCTCAGTTCTGAGCTAACCTTTTCAAGATGAGGCAAAGAGAGACAATACATCATATTCAAGATATGGACAGACACGATATATTTATACGGTGCCCTTATTTCCTCTCCATTTGCCAGCAACTCCTAACATGGTGTTGGCTGGTGGGGATTGCTAGATGTGCACTGAGCTGATGCTTTTATTGAACTATGTCAAGCTCATCTGACCCTGGGAAAACTCAGCCTGTTTGAGCCTGGGGAAAGAAGCACTTGGGTGATGAAGTCTTTTGGCTGAGCTTCACGGTGTCACCACAGTGGAAATACATCTTTGTTTCAGATAATACAGTCTCTATGCAGAAAACCAGCATTGTTGAAGCAGTGGTGCCACTGACAATAAGAATGGGAGAAGCCAGGTCTCTCTCTCTCTCTCTCTCTCTCTTTCTGTGTGTGTGTGTGCATGCGCGTGCGCCTGTGTGACAGTACTCACCCAGTGGAGACTGGCTCCAATGTGTTTCAGCACCTTGGACAGTTCTTTGAAAGTTTGAACGAAAACCTCAGATTCACTGACCCACTGACATTGGAGCCACCAGTCTCCACTGTCTAACTCACAGGTACAAAGTACTGACATCTTTTTTTCCTGCCTATGCCAGGAGGTCAGGTCTCGTGGTCCCCTGGTACATTCACTATAGCTGCCCAAGTTCACTGATTTTTAAAGGTTGATAGAAATGTCCGTTGGCTATAGGCATGTTCTTAAACCGCAAGGTGGTTTTTTTTGCCTATTAGTGAATTTTAAACTTGATTTCTGCTAGTTTAAAATAACACTGGTTGTAAATGCTGTTGTTTTTTGAAGAGACATTTTAAATATAATGCCTTCTTAATATGAGGGACCATAGCTCAAGTGACAGAACACATAGTTTGGAAACAGAAGATTCCACATTCAATCCTTGGTGCTGTTGAGTCCAGAGACTTTAGAGTCTTAGAAACAACAACTTGGACTCAGGCTCTTGAATGTAGAGGTTTATTTCGGAGTACCTTCCTTGCTCACATTTACCTACAGACTCGTGTTTTGCCTTCCAGAATTCTCTGTAAGTCCTGGGGTGGACCAGCCTATGCCTGGCCCAGAGCATTCTGGAATCTTGGTGTGGATCAAAGACTGGCTCTGCCAAAGATATTACAGGTGCCTCCTGTTATAAATTCACATAGCAGGAGATGGGAAGGGCCTCCCTTTGAGACACAGGAGACAATATTGAGTGGCATAGTCTGATGGTTTGACTCAGTACTATAAAACAATTTCACCTGTTTATTTATTTGTATGTGTGTTACTTTAGGGAAGTTATTGACATACTTTAGAAATAAGCAAATTATATCTCAGATGAGATATTTATAAACAGAAGATAAATCCAGCATAGCTCAAGTTTATATTCTTATGACATGCATTCCTGATATTAGGAACAGAATCTATTTTGATGGTGGTGGTGTGTGTATGAGTCTTTAAATATATAATATAAAATCAGACATAGTTACAGATCAAGAATATTTGCACAGACACTTCTGCAAGAAGGCATCTTTTGAAATGCTCAGCAGGGGAAAATCTGATTTGCACAAATCTAAAGCAAAGGTCTGAGTGAAATATTAATAGCAAAGTCCTATGTCTCTCAGCATTACATGCAACAGGAACAACAGGACTGAGAGATCCCTTGCTGCTTGTTTTCACAGAAAACAAGAGAAGACTGGGTGTATTTAGCGTTTCTATTTTGAACAACTTCTGCAGATTTGCCAAGAGAGGCACAAACAACTTTTGTGAACTGTGGAGTTCAAATAACATAGGCAGGAGTGGCTCCCTTGGGGGGGCAGAGCTGTTGCTGACAGGAAGGGAAAGTGGGAGGGGCAAGGTGGGGGTGCAGTGCAATTCCTGTCAGTAGGGATGGGGGAGAAGTTTGATTCAGTCGGCATTTTAAGGTGAATGCATCAAATTCAAATTTTTTGAAACAATATGAGAACTGAAACATAGCCATCCTTCAGAATTCACACTTATCTGAATTTTGCACTTCAGGTCTCCAACCAGTGTGTAGGGGAAAAAAAACATATTTTGGGGAAATGTGCTTAAAATGAATTGCATTTGTGAAAACAGCATGCAAAAATGCATTACATTAGGGGAAGTCACTTGCAAAAATCTATACCTTAGGCAAAACGGTGTATAAAAATGTGCTTCTTAGGAGAAATTCAGACTAAAATGGTGAAGAACTTTCATGAGGATTTTTTAAAAGAAAAATAACACGCCACAAATTGCTGCAGAAATGTGGAGAACCAAACTGAAGACTGGGAAAACGAGAAATGGAGAGAACCAAGATGGCCTGATCCTTCTATCTCTACGTGCCAATCTCCCCTCCCGGTAACCATAAGTCACCTACCTGCCCCACCCAGTCAGCCATTTCTGAACACGGGGTCTGGAACTTGAGGAAGAGAGAAAGAGAGAGAGAGAGGGCTGGGGACAGGTTTGGGACTTGCACATGAGTTTCCCATTGATGTGTTACAGTGTGCAGAAGGGTGAGGGACAGCTGCGGGAGGGAAGGGCAATAGCTCAGCGGTAGAGTATCTGCCTTGCATGCAGAAGGTCTCAGGTTCAATCCCCAATGGCATCTCCAGGTAGGGCTGGGAAAGAATCCCTGCCTGACACCCTGGAGAGCCACTGCCAGTCAGTGTAGACAATACTGAGCTAGATGGACCAACGGTCTGACTCAGTATAAGGCAGCTTCCTATGTTCCTATGAGAACTCTGATGAGCTGCCTTGGGCTTCTGCTGGGAGGAAGGGTGGGATATAAGTCAAATAGTAAACAAGCAAACCAGGGCTCCATTGATCCCCCCAGCAATGCATCCCCATTGCATCTTAGCTTCCCAGTTCATTTTAATATGGGGGAAAGTGGGCTATTTTGTAGCTATTATCCTTACTTTGGTAAGTAAATCCATGAATACAAAATTGCCTTCGCATTCTGATTTTTATTGCTACCTGTTTCCTGATGGGAAACCAGCTCATCTGATCTGTGCTTCAAGGTCAACATTGACATGAATCTTCTAGAGGGTAGAGCCATTGATCACCGAAGGTTGTGAGGGTCTGGGTTCTTCTTTGTAAACAAGTGATAATATACCAGATCAATATTCACTTCAGCCCTTTTTACCAATGAGCAGAAACCACATCAGAAGGAGAGATACGTGGTGGGGTGGGATGGGGTGGGGGAGAGAGAGGGGAATAAAGATCTCTGGCTGCCTGTTTATCAAAGAGAGCTTTCCTTGATGAAAAATCAAGCATCTGTAAAAGAAAAGAAAAGGGGGGGGGAAACCAGAAATACCAATGTCCTTTTGAAAAGTCTCTCCTGCAGAAACTTCAATGGGTTGGAAAGCACTGCAAGGAGAGTTCAGAAATAACTAACTACAAATTTCTCAGTTGTGTGTTGGGTGCAGCATACAGCTTTCCCTAACCTGGTGCCCTTCAGATGTTTTGAATTATTACAGCCATCAGCCTCAACTGGCATAGTTGTGCTGGGTTTGATATAGCCCATGAAATCATTTTCTACCAGCTACGCCCACCTGTCCCACGCCTGATGTCAGGCGTGGGTCAGGTAGAGCCATGGCTGAAAAGGAACATTTGGAAACTTTAAAATGCACATTGAATATTCCTTGGCAAGCAGGGCTTGCATGCAGCTTTTTAAATTTAGCAATAAATGTAAGTCCCACAGGGATTGGTTCCACTTGAGAGCTCCCAATTGGAGCTGATCCCTGCAGAAAGCCAGGCTTGCAGCAGGCATTGAATTTAAATCAGCACCAACTGCAAGGCCCAGTTGTGGTAGGAATCTTTGCAGCCCCAGCTTGAATTCAAATCCCGTCAGCCCCAGCCAGCATGGGCAGTGGTAGGGATGATGATTCCAGAGGGCACCACATTGGCTATCCTGATTGTACGTCATGGGGTACTGAAAACATCTGTTCCATAAACAATTATTGTTAGACTTTATGCTATTCAGACTTGAAGGAATCTGTGCATAACAGCACACTGGATAATCTGAGTCAGATTCTTCCTTTACAAAAAAAAAAGTAGTAGTCGTCTATTGCTGATTCTAATATCTTAATAAAGCAATATGTTGTGAAGTAATGGAAAACTAATTGGTTGTGTTTGATTTCTGCATCCTCCATCATTCATCGGCTCATCCATCTAGACATCCATTTAATTAAAGCAACCAAAGTTTCCCTCAGAAGTAATGAACAAACTACATCCTCCAATTAGTTTGAGCTTTTCAAGCTGTCTGTTTCAGTTTACTAAGGATGGTAAATCAAATCTGTGCTTCATTATATTGCAAGGAGCTGGCTGGAGATCACCAAAGCTCTGTCTGTTACCTAATAGCACATTGCATAAGTTAAGAAAATGCTAAAATGTATGAAGGTATCAGGTTGCTTACACTGTTGAGCTGAGCTTCATGGTGATTTTCTGGATGCTGGGACGCATCCATCCACCGTGGTGGAGGAGGAGCTTGAAAAGATGGTCGAGGCAGATTTTAAAATTACTTATTGCTCCAATTAATAAGCCTCATTTCAACTTCATAGTTACCAAGGAAGAGTACAGAAAGAAAGGTAAGGCAACAAAATCAATCAATATTAGCAAAATTAAAGAATAAAAAATGATAAAATAGACTCCAAAATCCATATTGAGGCAATACTTTCCTTAGGCCAACCAAAATATCATAAAAGAGCTTGCAAGCTTTTGGATTCTCCAGAACTCTTCATCAGGCTAAATGTAGATAAAGAATAAGATTTCAATGAATAAAGCCACCATTTTAATGCATATTATTACAACAACAACAAATCATATCAATACAGCAAAAGTTTTAAAAGCTCCAGTTGCAGCAGGAATCTTTGCAGCCCCAGTTTGAATTCAACTTCCATCAGCCCCAGGCAGCATGGCCAGTGGTCAGAGTTCAAATCCAACCACTTCCAGAGGGCTCCACATTGGCTACCCCTGATTGTAAGGCATGGAGTATTGAAAACTCATCTCCCACAAACAATGGAAGAATAAACATTTTTTTTTATCAATGGTGTTCCTTTTAAGGGGCGTATTTGCCCTCACCATAATTACAGGGAAGGCTTGTGAACATTCTAGAATCAAGAGTTAGGAGCCACATGAGATCAATCAACCAATAGATGAAGGCACGGAGCAGTGGATATAAGGCTGCTCCGTCCTTCCCGCGCTTGCCTTTTTCGCCTTGCGGCATATGCTGTTGGATCGCGTTTCCCGTGGCTCCGTTTGAGTATTGAAGTGATCGTTTCTATTTATTCTAAATTCTAATAGCTTGGTTTTCCCCGGTTTTATTGCTTTATTCCTTTTATTGCTGTTTTCCCGATCCCAGCCGATCAGCTGGGGCTGATCAGTCCGGCGGCTTCTCGCCTGCTTTTTAATTCCTGTTTGTTCCTATATTGTGTTTTAAGCTTTAGTTTTCTTGCTTGTTTTCTAGGTTAGCTTTTGGTAGTTGTAGCGGGTGGATTATTTGTTCCTGTGTTAATTTGGAATTTATTTCTTGCCTTGTGCCTTAGCTTTCGTTATTGTTGATAATCCCCCTTTCTCCCCCCCCTCTCTTTCATTTTTTCTGCGTGATTGTAGCTTATTGGTTAGTTTGTTGGTTGTTCTTTATTTCATTCTTGAGCATTACCTATATTAATCCATAGTTTTAATTATTACAATTCATTGCTCTGTCTTGCAATTGCTGTAGCATCGTTTTAATTTTTGGTTTAATTTATACGATTTATATGGGCGTTATGACGCAGGCTTATCCGTCTAGGGCTTTGTCCATGATAAAATATCAGGATATTGTGCATTGGGCCTTCCAAGAATTCTCTGGAACCGCTTGGTTGACATTTATTGGCACATGCACAGACTTCCACCTATGGCTCCAGCCAAGGCAGGCATTGGGTTCAATCCCAGCAAGTCTGCTGGACATTTAATAGCAATGGACGATGCTCTAGGTGTCCCTGTAGATTCAGACATGTCTGTGCATTGTGTGGAGGAAACCACTCCAGTTCCTCTTGCCAGAGGGCACGCACTGCTCGTCAAGGTACAGGGGAGCATCAACAGCCAAAACGTGGGTCTGGCATTAGTGGCAGTACGTCGCAAGGCCAGTAGCCCGATCAAGCTGGCTCCTTTAGCAAAGCTGTTAGAGCTCTATCCCAATAGGCAGGCTGCTACTTTTCTACGTCAGGGTTTTAGGGATGGTTTTCGTATCCCTTTTGAGGGCCCTAGGATTGCTACATCATTAGTCCATCAGCCCACTCTCAGTAATTTAGCGTCTGTAGTGCTGGCCCAGCTTAATAAGGAGATATTTGCCGATCGTATATCAGGCCCCTTCAGTTTTCCTCCTTTGAAAAATTAGAGGATTTCCCCTTTTGGTATTATCCCTAAGAAGCAGGCTGGGGAATATCGCCTTATTCATAATTTGTCTTTCCCGAAGGGAGCCTCAGTCAACGATGGTATTTCCCCATCATATGCCTCTATCAGATATACTTCTTTTGATGAGGCAGTGAGAGTAGTTAGGAAGGTTGGAAAGGGTGCTTTACTGACAAAGTGTGATATAAAATCCGCTTTTCGCCTTTTGCCAGTACACCCTGCAGATGTGGATTTGCTTGGTTTTAAATTTCAGGGCCAGTTTTATGTCGACAGAGCTATGCCAACGGGTTGTTCAGTGTCTTGTGCTGCTTTTGAAGCATTTAGCACATTTCTCGAATGGGCATTGAGGAGGAAAGCATTATCCTCCTTCTCTGCTCATTATCTTTATATATATATATATATATATATATATATATATTTGTGGGGCCTGCTGGGTCTTCTCATTGCTTACAGCTCATGCAAGCCTTTGATATTTTAACTGATGAATTGGGAGTCCCGCTAGCACCTGAAAAGTCGGAGGGCCCTACTACTTCCCTTATTTTCTTAGGGATCCAGTTAGTTACTGTAGCTCAGTCTTCCTGTTTGCCGCAGAGCAGTTGGTGGTACTGCGTCAACTGCTTCATTCAGTCATAGGGCTGAAGAAGATAACATTGGCCCAGTTACAGGAACTTGTGGGCCATTTAGTTTGCTTCCAAAGTTATTTCACCAGGTCGTGCGTTCCTCAGGCGTTTATGTGATGCCATGAAGGGAGCTCACTCTCGCTTCCATTTCATAAGGATGACGTCAGGGATGTGGGAGGATTTGCATATGTGGCTGGAATTCCTGACAAATTTCAATGGCCTTTCCTTTTGGCAGGAGGAATTGCTCTTAGAAGCCAAATTACAGGTGCATTCCGATGATGCCGGAAGCATTGGCTTCGGAGTAATATTTAGATCCCAGGGGTGCACTGAGCGATGGCCTGAAAGTTGGCAGGCTACCAGAATTCTTCCGATTTGACATTTCTGGAATTTTTCCAATAGTGGTAGCGGTTCATATCTGGCCACTGGCATTTCAAAATCGCACAGTGCGTTTCTGGTGCGATAATTTTGCCACAGTTAGCGTTATTAATGCCCAAACTTCTAAGTCTCCTCGTGTTATGCGCTTGGTGCGTGCTTTTGTATTGCAATGCTTGCGCTTTAATGTTTTATACCTGGCCAGACATGTTACAGGTTTGCAGAATACAGTTGCTGATGCACTTTCCCGATTACATATGGCGCGCTTTCGGGAGCTTGCACCTGGCACGGCTCCGGATCCAGTACCAATCCCTCCTTTCCTGTGGAACCTTGGCAACTAGAAGTTGGGGCTGCTATCGCCGCAGCTTTTGCTCCCAGTACTCAAAATGCGTATATGCGATCATTTGCGAAGTTCCAGGCTTTCCTCATCGGCTTGAAGCTGCCATTTGACTGGCCTATTCCTGCGGCTCATTTATTGCAGTTTATGATAATATTTAAAAGGGCACAATAATTCTGTTTCTACTATCGCCGGCCACCTCTCGGTGCTAGCCTTTATTTCCAAGGCAAGGGGGCTGCCGGATCATTCTGTAGATTTTAGGGTCAGAAAGGTCCTTGAGGGTTGGTCGCGTTCCGCTCCCAGGGCCGCTGGCCGGAGGAGGCCAATCACGCCCGATGTCCTCCTCCAGATCCTGGCACTATTTAATTCTTTATGCTCATCTCAGTATGAGTCGCACCTGTTCGCCGCAGTAACTCTGACAATGTTTTATGGTGCTTTTCGCCCTAGTGAAATCTGGCCCCTTCTAAGCGTGATGTGACTAATCGAGCCTTATGCTTTGGTGATTGCACATTAGGTGCGGATATAGTGAGGTTCTCCCTGCGTGTCTCTAAGACCGATCAAAAGGGCCGTGGAAGTATCATGGTTTTACAATGATGCCAGGTCCCAGTATTGTGCCCTGTGTCTGCAATGCTGCAATTCTTATCCATTCGGCCAGCGGGCCAGCGTTATTTGTTTCTACATGCAGATGGAACTGCCCTGACTCAGTTTCAATTTTGGGCCGTTGTTCGGCGGGCCTTGTTGGCCAGTGGTTGCACTGTTGGAGTCTATGGGCTGCATTCATTCCGGATTGGTGCTGCTATGGCCGCGGCCCTCGTGGGCATGAGTATAAGCGATATACAGGCGATTGGCAGGTGGCGTTCCGATGCATTCAAGTCTTATGTCAGGTTTTAACAGAGGAATTTGTTTTTGTTTCCCATAGGTTTGACAAACATCCCAATTCCTGTGAGGATCGTCTTGTGTGGCCACTCAATTTTATTTTGGGCTCACTGGAGGGCATCCTCTTCTGTTCTGGGCACACAGCTGCAGCTGTCGGCCACAGCTACGTTTCAGTGGGATGCACGGAGGGGCATGTTATGGGATGTGTTGTTGCCTGCCATGTGCCGAATCATGTCCTCTGCTAATAGGCCACACATCGTGTTGATTCATTTGGGAGAAAATGATTAGGTGCAGCGTCCTGAGTTGGATTTGCTGCTGAAAGTTATGCGTGATCTCACGTGGCTTATCTGCTTATATCCCAATCTTATAATTGTATGGTCCGAAATGCTTGTTAGAAGGATCTGGAGGGGTACAGTGCACCCCATTAGGATAGATAGATCTAGGAAATGGGTTAATAGGAAGGTAAGGGAGCTACTTTTGTACTTGGGTGGGCAGTTATTCCTCATGAAAGGATTAGGTTCCATGCCCCACATCTGTTTCGTGATGACGGTGTTCATCTTTCTGAGCAAGGGTATGATAATTTTTTTTGGAGGATCTTATGGGGGGATTAAGGGGTTTGTTATCTTCATTGGGTGGAGGGGACCAAGCTTAAGCTGATCCCCTCTTGTGGCATAGAATTCGGGCAGGTGAGGTATATGGGGGTTAAAATTAGGTGGTTAAGGCATCCTGAAAAAGGGGCACTCCACAGGGAACCATCAGGGCTTGGTGTCTGGTGGCGATCTGGGTTGTGTCCTTGTGGGACCTGCTTGCGCATCAGGGTGAATGCCTGTACGGCGGGGCCATGGTGTGGAGGTGGGAACCACACAGCTGGCTCCAAGAGCAAGGAGGGAGGAATTCACACACATCCTTGACTCTTGGGTTATGTAATTATGTGAATGGATGCCTTTAGAAGGTGAGGGTGTAATCCCTCGTTGTTAGGTTTAGCCTCACCTGCCCGAAGAGTTGGATATTTGAATAATTGGCTGTATTGCATTTGATTTACGATGTTATATTTTAATAAATATAACATTATACCAGTCTGGTGTCATGAGTCTTCCTTGTGTGGGGGCAATGGATCTGCTGGGTTTCCTTCCTACAAGTGAGGCTTAGTGAGTGACAATCACTCCAATGGTGAAACCTTTAAATGACCCTCATCTCAGGCAGAACAATCCTATGGGGTGGGGAGAGAGAGAACTACCAAGTTTGTATCAACAAAGTGGAAGGAGGGAGCCTGTTTTTATGGGTCTCCCCCTTCTTTTGTCAGTTGGTTTTGCTTTTGGGGTAGGATTCTACTTCCCATTCCAAGAGCGGAAATAAGCTCACCAACCAACTTCAGAGCTTGAATATTTTCTCCGTTATTCCAGTGGTGTGTTGGGGAAATGCAGGGCTTTGGTTCCAGCATGCCCTTACTTTGGACATTACCATCACTGGACCACTAAGATCAGAGCAGCCAGGGGGGGCAGAGGTTTCCATGCTTATAATGGGGAGGCTTGCAAGGTGCCCGCGGACCTCCCTTTCTGCAAGTGGAGAGGGAGATCCTTTCTATCCCATGGGCCCCAGGACATTCTTCCAGGGTCTATAGCATTGCTCTCTATTTTTTTTTTTAACGTTTTAACTTTGGGTTCAGGACTGCAATATTCAAAACCTTCTGTGAGAGATTTTGAATGCAGCCAAAATATCATTCCAGCTCTAATAAAGCCATTTGCTGGTATACCTTACAATAGCCTAAGATGAACTGCTGAAGTTCCACCTTAAAAAAGCCAGCTTCCCATTTCAATGTTTTCCCTTTCTTATATAATTCTGTAATTAACAGCAATGGTGCCCTGAACACACAGTGTTACTGCCATGACCCAATATGACTTAGACGCCAATATTGATGCAGTCTCTAAGGATGTACCTTTGGCCTCTGTCTGTCCTATTAAGATGGATTCTTTTCAACTTGTTCAACCTGGAAATGTAGATAAGCTTCTTGGAGAAATGAGGCCCACTACCTGCCCACTTGATCCTTGTCCATCTTGGATCTTAAAAGAAGCTAGAGGGGGGCTGGCCTTATGGGTATGTGGAGTAGTTAATGCCTCCCTTAAACAAGGCTTTCTCCCAAGATGTCTGAAAGAGGCATTAGTAAGACCATTGCTGAAAAAACCCTCTTTAAGACTCGCTATGTTTAAGTAATTACCGGCCAGTCTTCAATCTACTCTTTCTTACCAAAATAGTTGAGCGGGTGGTGGCTACCCAATTGCAACATTTTCTAGAGGAAATAGATTTCCTCGATCCATTCCAATCTGGTTTCAGACCTGGCCATGGGACTGAGACAGCTTTGGTCACCTTGGTGGATGACCTGCGCAGGGAATTAGACAGGGGGAGTGTGTCCCTGTTAATTCTCCTCGATCTCTCAGCGGCTTTTGATACTATCGACCATAGTATCCTTTTGGACTGTTTAGCAAGGATGGGACTTGGGGGCACTGCTTTGTGTTGGCTCCATTCCTTCTTGGAGGGTCGGACCCAGAAGGTAATTCTTGGAGACTCTTGCTCAGCCTCTTGGCCCCTGTCTTGTGGAGTCCCTCAGGGTTCTATTCTGTCTCCTTTGTTATTTAATATCTATATGAAGCCGCTGGGTGAGGTCATCCGGAGGTTTGGAGTTCAATACCATCAATATGCAGATGATACTCAGCTTTATTTCTCCTTTCCTCCTGATACCAAGGAAGCCGTCCAACCCCTGAACCAGTGTCTGTCCTCAGTGATGGATTGGATGAAAGAGAACAAGCTGAAATTAAATCCAGACAAGACAGAAATGCTCTGCGTCAGTCGTGGGACAAACCTGGAAATAGGGAATTTGCCTGTGTTGGACGGGGTTACACTCCCCCTAAAAACTCAGGTTCGCAGTTTGGGTGTGTTCCTGGACTCAGCTTTGAACTTCGAAGCACAGGTTTCTGCAGTGTCCAGGAGCGCTTTTGCCCAGTTAAGACTGGTTGGCCAACTGCGTCCGTTTCTAGAGATGTCCGATCTGATGAGAGTAACACATGCCTTAGTTACATCCCGGTTGGATTACTGCAATGCACTCTATGTGGGGCTGCCTTTGAAGACAGTTCGGAAGCTTAAGCTGGTTCAACATGCAGCAGTGAGAATGTTGACGGGAGCAGGCCTTCGAGCCCATACAACGCCTTTGTTACAACAACTCCACTGGCTGCCGCTTTGCTTCTGGTCTCAATTCAAAGTGCTGGTGTTAACCTTTAAAGCCCTACACGGCTTGGGCCCTGTCTATTTGTCTGACCGGTTGTCTCGTTATGAACCTTCCCGTTCATTGAGGTCCTTGGAAGAAATACTTCTTACGATCCCTCCAGTTTCACAAGTTCACTTGTCAGGAACCAGAAATAGGGCGTTCTCGGTTATAGCTCCTAGTCTCTGGAATGCTTTACCGAGTGAGACTCGGTTGGCTCCTTCACTTGCAGCATTTCGCCGCCAGGTGAAGACATTACTTTTTTGGGTTGCGTTTAACTATACGTAGAATAGGAATTTTAATAAATTATGGTAGTGAGTATATAATTACTGTATCTTTTTAACTGTATTTGATTTATGTACATTTGGCATTTTACTGTTTTATTCTTTTTTATGTATTGACTTTAGGTTGTTTACCGCTCTGAGTTTCTGGGTAAAAATAGAGCGGGCTAGAAATATTTTAAATAAATAAATAAATAAATCACCCCCAGGATAACAAACTGGCTGCTGGGATTCACCACCACCACATACATACAGACCCTTCCTTCCATGTTAGTATTAGGCTGCTTTCAAGAGGAGGTGGTCCTGTTTATTAAGCCTTGTTGCATAATTTAAGTTTGATGTTGGATGTATATATATATATGAACGTAATTGTGATTAACCAAACAGAGGTTTTTATTGTTTTAATAAAACATTTCAGCTTCCGCCTTCATCAGCTGCTAACATACAAATGCTGTTACCAAGGTGGCAGTTATAGAGCTTTGAGGATGGAATGCTCAGAGGGGCTTCGTTTGCAGAAGCTAAGTAGTGGTGGTACTGTCCTCCAGGTTCAGGCCATGTGGTGCCAATGTGTCCAGAGAGTAAATCCAAAAGTTCTCCCTTTTAGTCAATGCTGCTGGATCTGCTGGCATCTCTATCGCTGTAATGGAAAAGTCCAACAGGCTCTGACCCTTGATGTTAAAATGCTTTGCAACTGGTTGCTCCACTTTTTTTGTCAAAATTACCGACTTGTGGTTCCTGAAGCACGTGTGTAGGTCAGTTGTGGTCTTTCCTAAGTATTCGTTATGACATCCTGGTCTTTTGCACTCGATGATGTAAACTATATTGCAGGACCTGCAGGTGATGTTCTGTTTGATGTAATATGTCCTGCCTGTCCTAGTGCTTGTAAAAGTGGCTGTCTCCCTGAGGTACACACAGGTGATACAGTGTTTGGAGTGACAAGGATGAGACCCTGGATTGGTGATAGGTGGCTTAAGCACAGCTCTCACCAACAGTCTGCACAAATTAGGATGCTGATGAAATGTTACAACAGGAGGCCTGCTGATGGCTCTAGTAAGATGTTCAGAGTTTGCCAGCAATGGGTAGCTCTCCCTGATTGCTCAGTGATAGTTAAGAGATGCTGGATGGAAATCTACCACAAATGGAATCCGTTGCTCTCTGCTCTTTGACACCTCAGTATGATGGAGGAGGTTTTATATATATATATATATTTATATATATATATATATATATATATATATATATATATATATATATACACCAAGGAGGTACCATGTGGGATAGCATAGAAAAGTAGGCCAACTCAGCATGCCAACAGAGGCTAGGAAGAAAATGGAACTGCTGTAAGTACAGGAGCTAATAGACCAGAGTTTTCCAGATCCAGACTTCTGGTAGCTGAGGCAAACTTTTGTGTATATATTAAAGTTGGATACAAACCTCCAACAAGTTTACTTTCAGGGAGTGCAAGGCAAAAATGGGGAACTTGTGGCCCTTCAAATGCTGTTGGACTACAACTCCCATCAGCCCCAACCAGCATGGCCAATGATCAGGGATGATGGAAGTCGTAGTCCAATAACATCTGGAGATCACCATGATTGCTACCTATGGATGGGGGAGAAATTCAGTTCTATTTGCATTTAAAGGTGAACCTGCCGAATTTACACTTTCCAAACCAACATGCAAAGCGAAACACAGCCATCCTTCAATAGTGCCCTTCTCCGAATTTTGCAATGCAGTTCTCTAGCCATGTAATGTGTAAAATGCACATACTGGGGTTAGGTGTGTATAAAAATTGTCATATTAGTGAAAATAACATTAAAAGTACATTATACTGTGGAAAACTGTTTTGCAACAAAGGTATATTTAGGCAAAACTGCCGACAGACATTGTTTATATTCAGAGAAATTTGCTGAGGAATTTTCATGAGGACTTTTTTAAAGAAACAAATTGCAAATTGATGTGAAAATGTGGAGAACTGAAATTAAGATTGGAAAAATGAGAAACTGAGAGAAAAGGAAAATGACACGTGCACCCATCCCTATGGCTCCCCCAGGGTTTTAAGTGAGTGGCACAATTAAACAAATGGACCGATGGGAAATTTTGCTCCCTTTAGAGCTAAACGAAATACATCTGAGGAAATGCATTAATCATACTGAAGTTCTTTTACCTTCCCTCAACATTCCAACAGGTATTTCTCTTAGGTGAGCCAATCCATATATACCTTTGACCTTCACTTTCTACAAAATGTAATAGCAACACAGAAATGGGCAGAAGTGCCTAAGCTTAGGCATGCCATTCAACTTGGAGAGTCTTTTGAAACTCCTGCACAAGTCCCACCTGAGCAGGGCCCTTCAAATCTACCTCTCTGATTTTGCTTTAATGGAGGTCTGGCAGCATCTCTTACCCAAATCCAAGCAATATGACGGTTGCTTGGTCGCCTGCTTGAGCATCAGAAGGCCTGGCCATCGTTCTCATTCAGAGATACAATTGCAAAGAGACCTGCAACAAAGTTTTCAAGTTTGTTGTTCTACTGTCAGCATCCTTGGGGATGTTGATTATCGCATCCAACAATGACCTTGCATCCTGCCCTCCTGCAGTTCCACAATAGGAGAAGATGAGCAATTCTGAAAGATGCCGCCAGCCGCTGCCACAATAGTTTCTCAATCTGTTTGTGAGCTCATTAGTGCCATTGACTTCATGCTAATTGAGCACTGACTTTGGAAGGTCTTTTGAGGTTCCTTCCTGAACAGAGGCCAAAGACAAGGCTTCTGGAATTGGAGATGGTGAAAATGTGATGGTGAAGCATCCCAGGGAAAACAATCTTGTTTTTCTTGGATGTTTTTCACTTATTTGGTTTGAAAGATGTCTTCAAAGCATTGGGCTGGAAGGGACTCAGAGATCACTCACGCACGCACGCACGCACGCACGCACGCACGCACGCACGCACACGCACACGCACGCGCGCACGCACACGCACGCGCACGCGCGCACGCACACGCACACGCACACGCACACGCACACGCACACGCACACGCACACACACACACCCTTCATGCACCAAACCATAAATTAAGCCCCTTGTGTTCTTTGATGAGCCATCTCCTTGTTATAGGATGGAGGAGAAATTTGGTTTGGTTCACATTTAATTGAGAAGCTACCAAATTCATACTTCCTGAAACAACACATGGACTAAAACGCAGCTCTCATCCTCAGAGGGAGGCAATGGTAAACCACCTCTGAATACCGCTTACCATGAAATCCCTATTCATAGGGTCACCATAAGTCAGGATCGACCTGAAGGCAGTCCATTTCCACTTTTCATAAGCTACGGGAGAAATTTGACTCAGTCCAAATTCAAATCCGAATTGATCAAATCCCCACTTTCCAAAACAATATGGGGGGAAAAACACAGCCATCCTTTGAAATTTGCACTTATCCAAATGATGCAGTTCTCCAACCAATGTTTACAAAAATGCATATATTAGGGGGGAAAGGTGCATTGGTCCCAGGCTATGGTCTGAAGGCACATGAGGCCAGCACCTTGCTGAAGCTAAGCAGGGTCAGGTCTGGTCAGTGCCTGGATGGGAGACTGCCTGGCAACCATATGTAAGCCACCTTGGGTTTCTATCATGAAAAGAAAAGTGGGGTATAAATGTAATAAATAAATAATAAAAATAAATGTTAGTGAAAAATAATATACCAAAGTGCATTATATTAGGAGAAAATGTTTGCAAAAATGTGTACATTAGTCAAAACTGCATACAAAAATGTGTTTAATAGGATAAAGTCATACTAAAATGCTGAAGAATTTTCATGAAGATTAGTTTTTTTAAAAAAAATAATTCACCAGTTGCTGCAGAAAATGTGGAGAACTGAATTTAAAACTGGAAAAATGAGAAACTGGGAGAACTGAAAATGACAGATCTTTCCATCCCTACCCACCAGCCAGAAGCAGAACCAGAGGTTTGCAGGGTTGACACAAAACCACTCTCTGTCTTCCTCTGTCTGGCATGCTGGGAAGCTGAAACAGTCTACATACAGTCACCATACAGAGTCTAGCCCTTTGGGGGAGTTCTTTTAACTATAGCAGGGATGGGGAACCTGTGGTCCTTCAGATGTTACTGAACACCCACTCCCATGAGCCCCAACCAACAAGGCAGGGATGCCGGGAGTTGTCTCCAACTTCTGGAAGGCCACAGGTTAGTCAACCCTGGTGTACAGCAAATATTTGGAGGGGACAGTGTGGGCAGAGGTGCTATCTCAGCTACCTCATCATTCTCATCATCCTCCATAAGTTATAGGGTGACGCCATGAAATGAGAAGCCTATTGTACTTGTGGAATAGAACCAGAAAAATTCGGTTTTTAAAATGTGGAGGAGGGACCTCCATGAGTATAAGTCACACACACAAGCACACATCTCACACAGACAGCAACATCATTGTGATATAGTATAACAATGAGATACTGGAGCAAGTGTCTCATCTATTAGAGGTAGTGGTGGCCACCAACTTGGATGGCTTTAAAAGAGGACTAGATAAATTCATGAAGGATAAGGCTATCAACGGCTACTAGCCATGATGTCTATGTTCTACTTCCACTGTCACAGGTGGTATGTCTCTGAATAACAGTTGCTAGGAATCATAAGTGGGGACAGTGCTGTTGTGCTCAGGCCCTGCTTGCAGGCATCTCATGGGCATCTGGTTGGCTGTACTAGTAGGGCTCTTATGTTCTTCTCCTCACTTTTCCCCCTATCTTGTTCACTGTACAAATTGAAGAGATCTTCTGAGATACCTGAGGAAGAAGATACTTGTCAGTCATTTCTGAACACCTCAAACATGGATGTTTTTCCTTCCCTTTTCTTTGCACATCGACACTGATTTTCATATGCCTGTTTCCACCTCTCAAAGATTATAGATGCCACAAAGATTTGGGATTTATTGCTCTGGACTTCAAAACTGCATGGGTTGTATTCAGCCAAGTCCTACTCAGAGCAGTTATGCCTATTCACTTTGATACGTCTGCTCTGCGTAGCACTGAATTTCACCCTAAATGTTTCCCAGGGCTGGCCCAAGGCATTTTTGTGCCTAAAGTGAAAGACAAGTTGACATTCCCTCCCAATTCCACATACAGAAGCCAGTTGGACTGGCATTTGAATCATACTTCAGCATTGCATTTCATACTCAAATTGCAAAGGGCAATGGCTGATGCAAAAGATTATTTATCCATCTGGCAACAGGACAGTGTCCACCACCTTTGAGGGCATCAGACTATGTTAGGGGGCATAGGACAAGGTGTGCATGGCACGCACAGTTCTGTTTCCCCAAAATTTCACCACCATTCTCCACCCTCCCAGCACCTGTCACCTAAGGCAGCTGCCCCACTCTGCTCAATGATAGGGCTGGCCCTTATATTTCCTATTACAGATAAGGGTCTCAAATAGGCACCAGGTTTCTAAGAGAGTGAACTCGGAGGGGTGGGGAGATTAATATGCAAATATAAATGGCAAAAGTGGACCCTGTAAGTTGCAGCTACTCCTAAGGCAGATATTCCAGGTAGCACGTCTGTTTCAATTACAATGATTGAGTGCCACGGCTGATGAAGAATGGGTTTAATGTTGCTCTTATTAGTAACTTGCCGAGACTAGCATCCTTTCCAACCTCTTAATGGGCAAACATTGTGAGAGGCCACAAGAACTCTGAAGGCAGCAGAAATGTCATCTGAAATGGATGGAAAGGCTCCCTTTTTTGTCAGCGAAAACAGCAAATCTGGCTTTTTTTTTTGAGGGAGTAAGAGGCAAAAATTGCCAAGGCTTGCAGGTAAATGGAAATTTGCTAAAGGTGAAGCTAGCACTATGAAGCTTGAGGGCAGGCAGTAAACTTCAGTATGTGCATGTGTGTCATAGGCAGGAAGTTGTATGAGTAAAATTCTGGCTGTTTGCAGGCCTAGATAGCTCAAGGAACATTAACTGAATTCACACAATTACTTACGTTTAGCCAAACGTTTAACTGCCATACAATTTTTCATTATGATCATATATTAACAAAAGAAGTCCATCCTTTCTTTCAAATTGTTTCTGGCTGGGCTCAGTTCTTTGAAGGTCTCTCAGGACTGGGACCCACAACAGTCTCTTTACAGTAATAGGCCAGAGCAGGTCATTTGATACTTCAGGAACCCTATAAAAGGTTTCTGGTAAGAATTAAGGAATGAGTCTGAGCAATATGGACCAATTTTTGACAGTTTTGTACTGTCCCATTAGGATTCAGTGAACCAGGCCTGTACCACCAAGCCGTGATAAATCAGATTTTGCTGTGTCTGCAAAAACAGGCAGAGTGACCAGCATGTAGTAAGCCTCAATCCGTACTCGGTGAGTCACAAGTCGTATGATTTAAGTTGGATTCCTGCAGGGAGTTGGCCTTGTTGGCCTTATAGGCCCCTTCTAAATCTACTATTCTATGAGGTTATGAAACTAAATCGGAGAAGAATTCAGCAGTTGCTGGGAAATAGCTTATTGTGAAGAAATCCTAGAGCCCATTGCTTTTCAGTTAGAAAACCTTCCATGGGGCAAATTACATGATTGGTTTTTCTCAGAACTTTTTGTTGTTTTCTAGACTAATTTCCAGACTAATTTTCTAGTCTAATTTCTAGACCTTGAGTCTCTTGAGAGACTAAATAGCCATATTTATATCTGTATCAACAATTCATCAAATAAACTGCCCCCCCGAACAATGAATTTTAAGCCTACTCCCCAGCCTGAATTGCTGTGTTTACTTTTGCATATGCTTCCCATGAATACACTCCTCTGAAACAAACAATTGTTCAGCAGTGCTCATTAAGTCAGTGCCAACACAGTGCCCTCCAAATGTTTTGGATACTACAAATAATTCTGTGTTAGAACGTTCAATAAGCAATAACATGAGATCAAATGGGCATTTGTTTAAAATAGCTGCCTGTTTGTTCTTGAACTCCTGGACTGTGCTAAAAAGACCTGGACTTCTATTAATCCTCAAACCACTTGGGGTGTGTGTATTCCATTCACTCTCTCAGAATACTGTCCATGGCTTCTGTTCTGGTTATAACTGAAAGCCTGATCTACTTTCATGTACATCATGACAATTCTAGTTTGTTTATGGAAGTTTTGCTTTCACAAGCTAAAGTATCTAAGTTGTCTGCTTAGTAACCTAAAATATCTAAGTGTCAAGGAGAATACTGGAATGTTAGCACTGAAATATTTCCTTTGTCATTTGTGATTTTAGTTTCAGTTTATATATATAAAAAATATACAAAGTAACTCTTCCTTAAACTCTATTTCTCAATCTCCCCCTCCATTCTTCATTGCCAGGATGTGATACAGATAATTGCTTGGGCAGTTTGCAGAGGGAGCTCTGGGAAATACAGATTTTCTGGGCTACCTGATATTTTTCAGGCAGCCTGGGTAAATTACATTTCCTTGGGCTTCCTAGGCATGCTGACCTGAGATTCCCCAACCCTGGTCTCAGCAGAGTAAGACTTTATAACAATTCTTCAGAGTTTGGTGTATATTTGTGTATATCAACGGTGCTCAGAAATGACTAGTCTTCTAAGAGTGGTGGTTGAAAGAATAAAGAAATTTAAGGTTTATTACTCCCAGGAAATAAAGCCATTCTTAGTACAGATAAGCATGTGGCATTAGAGAGTCCTGAAGTTAACAGTTCTTCTCAGGTTTAATGGCAAATCAAGACCAAGGAAAGGCCCTATTATTGCCACCTACTGGCAAACATTTTTAACGCATCTCAGCCTTTCATAGAGCTTTGTATCCTTAACAAACTGCCAAAGAATCTCCAACACCATGCCCCAACTATTCTTATCCCGAAGGGCCAGTCCCACACACAAGTTTGTAATTCCCAAGTCCTTAAACCTACAGAGGCTCTCTATCTTCCACATATCTCACGTGAGCTTTACGTTAACACTATCTAAGAAGAAAGAGGAAGGAAGTAAAGCCTGAGAAAAACAATCTGCATATCAACAAGTGGTTATTTTAAAGAAGGAATAGGTGAGGGAAGAATAGGTCCTCTTTCTGTCTAGTGCCTCCCACTGGTTCAGCTTACTTCCAACAGATTCTGATGTGCTAGAATTGTGAGGAAAACTTGGAGAGGGGTTTTAAACATTTTAAACATTGCACTGCCAAGGCCATCTTTCTATTGTCTCTGAGCCAAACCTGCTAAATAAAATAAAGTAAAATAAATAAGGTTCATTAACAGGAATGGCTCCACAAATCAACAAACCACCACTCAGAAGGGAAACAGCAGCTGGACAAGACTCATGTCTAACAGTTACTTCATTGTTTTAATAAAAAATAAATGCAGCATAATGTTTCAGAATCTTTTCCTAGCTGCTCAGTCCAGCAGGATCTGCTGTGTGTGTTTTCTTTCAGAGCGTTTTCTTTGTGGTGTTCTATGTGATGAAGCTTCTGACTCCCTAATGGCATTAAGTCTAATGCCTGCTTTCACTGTTGATAATTATTATTACTTGCATGCATTTTGGGAGAGATCTATTTCATGGATTTGCGAGAGCTTGGAGACAACGAAGATAAGGATAGTGAACTCGGATATGCTCTAAGCATGGGGGAGAAGTTGTCATCCAAAATGAGAGAGCCCATCTTGGTGATGCAGCCAGAACGCATCTAAGTAAATATTGCATTGATTGTAAATCTTACACAGTGGCAAAATAATCACTGTTCAGAACATTGTTGTTATATGCCTTCAAGTCGATTACGACTTATGGAGACCCTATGAATCTTTTGGATATAGTCATAGGGTTTTCATGGTAAGAGGTATTCAGAGGTGGCTTACCATTGCCTTCCTCTAAGCCTATGGCACCCGGTATTCCCAGGCAGTCTCCCATCCAAGTATGAACCAGGACTGACCCTGCTTAGCTTCCGAGATCAGATGAGATCAGGGTAGTAGGGCCGTAGGCTGTTCTGAACACAGATAAGGTATAATATAAGGGTAGACCCAGGGGCTGAATGTGTTCCCCCGACCTTTCTGTCTGGCCCTTGAGACTCCCCTGAGGCCACATCTCCTCTCTACTCACTCCTCTCTTCCAAAGCCACCACCACTCACCAGCCCTGGTTTGCTCCCTACTTCAGGGTTTTTGCCTGGCCAGCATGTGCCCTTCAACTCTGATCATGCCTGCATGGAGGACAGAGAGAGAAGTGGGAGTGTATGTAGAAACTAGCCTACTCTGCAAAGGTATAGATCACATTTGTCGCTCTGCCCACTTTGCCTCTGGCTCCACCCACCTCAGACATGTGGCCCTCAGAAGGTGGCCCAGAAGGGAATGCGGCCCTCACTTTTTAAAAAAATGTTCCCTCCCCTGCATTAAGGTAATTTGAACTCTAAAAGTCAGAACTGAGCAGCAACTACAGGACCTGGTGGGGAGGCCAAGAGGCCTCTGAACCTGATGGGGCCAATTTTTTGGGGTTTCCTCTCCATTCTCCTTCTGTGCAAAGATACTGCGGACACTTAAGTAATGCAATGCTAAAAATACTGGTAGGGCCCTGCCAATGGATGGAAGGATCTGTCAATTTCAGTTCTCTCAGTTTCTCATTTACCCAGACTTAAATTCAGTTCTCCAAATTTCTGCAGCGATTTGTGGGTTGTTTTTTTTAAAAAAAATCCTCATGAAAATTCATCAGCAGTTTAGTGCGGATTTCTCCTAATAAACACAGTTTGGTAGCCACTTTTGGCTAATGTACACATTTTTGCAAGCTGTTTCTCCTAATATAATGCATTTTTGCATGCCATTTTCATTCTTATATTCATTTTTATTCCTAAGGTTTCCCTTAACATATGCCTTTTTGTAATCATTGTTTGGTTGGAGAACTGCATCACAAAATTCAAAAAAGTGCAAGTTTTGAAGGATGGCTGTGTTTTGATTCTCATATTTCAATGCAGTGTAACATGTAGTTGACCCTAACAAATACAGTATGTATATTCAACCATGGATTAGAATAACTCCCCTTTAAATGAGCCCATTTTAAAGCAAGTATTTATTGGGAGGTTCTGCCCCCCCCTTTGGGGGGGATATACTATTTGCCCCAGATAGGCTAAAACTCAGTGACTAAATTGAATGACTAATCTTTTAACTGTGCTAATTTGATACAGTGAGGGACTACAGAGAAATCTCCCATCCTTAATGATTGTTCTGTCAACTGCCTAATTAAATGGCATATGTCTTGAAGCAATGGCTGAGAAACAGGGAACAATGATTGTGCAAAAGGTTATTCTAGTCTAGGAGAATACAGAATCAAGGGGCTCCTGCCCCTTATTTAGAAGCTAAATTTTCTTCAGTGCTACTAAGAATTTTCTCTCTGTGAGGGAAACAATGGATAGGTTTAAAGAGAAGTGCATCAGGTTTGTGACCTCAAATTATATCTACCACTCATATAGTATCATCACATTGTGCATGACAGTAATCCAGTTGAGAGTTTATCAGAGGATGAATCACTGTGGCCAAGCAATCCCTGTTTAGGAATATCCATAGCTGCTGAACCAGCCAGAGCTGGGCAAAGGCACTCCATGCTACCAAAGATGCCACATCTCCCATGCCAAAGTAGTATCAATTGCTACTTTGATGCATTGATTCATGCACTGGTGACCCTGGAGCTTGATTGTTGCAAGGCGCTCTGCACAGGGCTACCCACTGGCCTGATCCAGAGGCTTCAGCTGGTGAAAATGCTGCAGGTAGACTGTGGACAAGGACAGACTACCACCAACACATAACTGTGGTCCTCGAAAGCTTGCACTTACAGGAGACCCCTTATTGCCCTCACAGAGCTACAATTCCCAGAGTTCCCTGGGAAGAGGAATTTGATTTTAAATCATTCTCAGAATTGTAGCTCTGTAAAGGGAATAGGGGTCTCCTAACAACTCTCAGCACCTTTAACAAATTACAGTCCCCAGGCAGTGGTGGCTAGTGGGTCCATGCCAGTGGGCAATGGAATCTGCTCAGGGCTTTAGTCTGAACTTTCAGAGATCTGTCCAATGTGCTGACCCTCTTGTGTGAATAATATTTAGCACCTTGGACAGCTCCTTGAAAGTTCAGGCTAAAACCTGGAGCAGATTCCACTGCCCCACTGACATAGACCCACCAGCCACCACTGTTCTCAGGATACTTTGAGGAAAGACATGACTGTTTAAGGTGGTACGATAGTGTTTGACATGTGTAGTGCAGATGGGCCCTGAGAGATAAATCTCACATACTCCATCTGGAGCAGATTTGGGGAAGGGGGTCAGAGAGAGGGAATAGGAAGGGAAGTCCTGCTGTTCTAGCATCCATGCCTCACAGGGTGTCACCCCAATGGTGGATGAATGTGAAGGATCTTGCTCAAACAAAACACCAAGGGAAGCCAAGACATATTTGATAATAGCAAAATCACTCGTATGTGTGAGGCAGTGATGGCTGGTGCCCCTTCGGATTGGTAAGACAGGGAGGCCAGCAGTAGGTGGTGCCAGAGCCAATGGCAAGCAGAGCCAACTAATTCTAATTTTGCCCCCATCTTCCTCCCTGCTGAGTTTCACAAGGAGACTGTATGGGCTGGCTGAGAGCAGACAAGGGTTGGTGGAATAGTACTCCATTTGCCCAAATGGATCAGCCTTCACAAGCGCGAGATTTGCGGCCTCCAAGTTTAAACTGTCTGACACTGTGTCCTCTCACTTTTTGTAAGTCACTTAGGCTGCCGTCCTGTTCCCCCCTCCCACTTACACTGGGCTGTACGGGGAGGGGGTTGGATTGTTATTGCCCTTGGAAAAATCAAGCAAGCCATACTTAACTGTCTCTGTCACAGAAAAGTAACGTACACTTAATGGGAATAATTTCCTGTGTCCCTTCTTGGAGGCATCAGACCAAACTGAAGGAACCCCTCCCCCGCATTTTATCCAAGTACATAAACAAAAGTTTTATTTATTTATTTATTTATTATATCCCACCCTTCCTCCCAGCAGGAGCCCAGGGTGGCAAACAAAAGCACTACAAACACATTAAAACATCATAAAAACAGACATGAAAATACATGAAAACAAAACAACTTTAAAGACATTTTTAAAAAGCTTTGAAGTCATTTTTTAAAAAAGGTGAAAAACATATTGTTTTAAAAAAATGTTTAAAAGCATATTAAAAAGCAACTCCAACATAGAAGCAGACTGGGATTCTAATGATTCTAATTCTAAAGTTCCAATGATTTTGGTACCAAAATATTTTCTGCTAAGCTGGTTGCTTTTGTCTGCCCACAAACATTTCAGAATCAGGCAATATTCTTAGAAGCATTTTGTTTGGACCGTCTTGGGTTGTGTAACTTAAATGGTGGGCAATACTGTGGCAAACCTGCTCTACGTCAGCTGTTGTCAACTGATTTTTTCGGGATGAGTCTCTTTTGGTAAAAAATGATGACATTTGTGGCATTCTTTTCTGGTGTTTCTCTAATTCCTTGTGTTGTATGCTTTCAGCATGGCTTCTCACTGCTTTTCTTCCCTCATACTTAACTGAAGATCCCTGAGGACATAGAATGTATTCTTCTGTAACTGTGTCGACTTTGTGAAGCTAGTTTTTGAATGCATCTTCCTTGCACCATTCATCATTAAAACTACACAAACACCTTCCCCTTTTTACTGTACCACTGTCTGAAGGTCCTTCACCATCAACCCCATCTGTCATGATTTGAATATTTTTGTTTAAATCTAATAATGAAAAATTGTGTGACTGACCAGTATAGTGCAGAGAGGCCTTCTCCTGGCTCAGTCAACAGGCAACTGTAACACGCTTAGCTGTTCTTGAATACTCAGCGCCTCCTTTCTGTCACTCCTGGCTCTCTCTGCACCTCTACCAGTCTCCTAACTCCATTTTCCAACATCTACCCAGGACTAGTTTCCATGGTTTTTCCTTTTCTTTACTAACTATTACCCGTCCCTCCTGTATCTCCTGCACCTTCCTGCTTAGACTCCTTGAGATGATAGGACAGTGTGAGACCACAGTGGTAGCTTGTCACACCTCCAGTAATGGCCTCAAAAGGTTCTTGGAAATTGAGGTTAATTCCTGGACTCCAGGCCAGACAGTTGAGCTCCATCTCCAGGAGAACTGCCAGTTCCTGTCTTTCCAGGCCAAACCTGGAGAGTTGGCAACCTTCGCAACTCTGTGAATGATAACACTGTCACCAGATGCTCAATGCTCTGGTAACCATCAGAATTGGCCATTGCAATGCACTCTACACGGAGCAGTCCCTGAAGCTGATTTGGAAAGTTCAGCTGGTTCAAAATGCAGCACCCAGATTAATGCCCAGGGTTCCATTTAGAGCTCATATAACCCCACTTTAAAACAGCTGCACTGGTTGCCAGTTTGTTACTGTGCTCAATTGAAGGTGTTTAAAGCCCTAAACAAATAGCCCCAAATAGCCAAAAGATTGCCTCCTTCCCTACAGACCCTCTCAGATAGTAAGATCGGCACAGGGGGCCCTCTTGGTGGTTCTGCCACCCTCAAAAGTGTGATGAATGGTGGCCCAGGAGAGGGCATTCTCTCTGGCAGCCCCTAAATTGTGGAACTCTCTCAGCACAGAGGTGCATCTAGACCACCCTGGGTGCCTTATTTATATAAATAAATATATAAAAGCACACTATTCAGCTTTCACCATATGCTGAAGATGCACCTGGCCCTTGCAGCTCTTGTTGGGAGTTATTTTGTGTCCATTACTTGTTTTTATAATTGCACAAACTCATTTACTTTTTAATTGTATGGTATCTGTTGCAACCTCTCCTTGGACCTTATGGTGAAGAGCAGGTAAGAAATAATATCAATATCAATAATAATAATAATAATAATAATAATAATAATAATAATAATAAAACACAGAGGTGCATATATACATCCACCTAGAAGTCTTCATCTCCACATTAATCTTCCTTGCTGCACTGAGACCCTTTCATTTTTCCTTCCTTTCTTTTTTCTTTCCTACTCATAGATAAATTGCCACAGCTACCCAAATATAAATGAGATGGGTTATTGTACAATGAGTAAAGACAGGAAGAAGCATCTTGCTGGAGAATTCTGCCCATCAGAAAATGAAGTAATCATCAGTTTGCTTAGCAACACAGCCTTAATTAAGCTAGTTAATCTGGGAGGTGAGAACAGAAGAGGAAGATCTACTGCTCATCCAAAATTGATTGACTTGGTAAAAAAAAAAGTCCTTGAATGAAGAAATAGCTCGACCTTTGGAAGCTATGAAGCTAATAAAGCATCCTTAAAACTTTTGTCATCTTGAGAACATTTGATTGATTGCTTATAAGCACACTGTCAGCAAGATGTTATAATTTTCCGATAATTCCGATATATGCTTCCCCTTCAGGGAAAGGTTTAGAAGGGTAAAGGAAGGGAATAATAAGGTTGTTGTAATCTCGGGTGAAAGGGAGGCATAATTTCCAATTTATATGCAAAACTACAATTTGGAAAACACACTTTGCTTCTTGTGATCCACTCCTTCTAGCTCAATTAAATTTTAGCAACCAAGATTGGCTTAAATGGAGCTCTGTTTCCCCCCCCTTCATGAATTTGCTGTCTTGGAAAACAAGGACCAACCAATTATATCAATACAAAGAAACTGACCACTTGTTATAACTAAAGAACGTAAGAAGAGACTGACGGCTGGATCAGGCCAAAAGCTTATTTAGTCAAGCATTTTGTTTTTACATGGCCAACCAGATTTTTATGGGAAGTCCACGGGCAGGATCTGAGTGCAACAGCACTCTCCTCGCTTGTGATTCTCAGCAGCTGGCATTCAGAGGCATATTACCTGTGACAGCAGAGGTAGAACACAGCCAACAGGGTTAGTAGCTACTGATAGCCTTATCCTCCATGGATTTGTCTAAATGTCTTTTAAAGCCATCCAAGTTGGTGGCCATCTCTACCTCTTGTGTGAGCAGATTCCATAGCGTAGGTATGTGAAGAAGTGGTTTCTTCTGTCTGATCTTAATCTTCCAACATGAAACTTCATTGGACATCCTTTTTTACTTGCCTGGGTTTATAAACTTGCCTGGATTTGTTCTCTATTGCTGGCTGGGGAAGATAAATATTATACATGGATTGAGAAGATGGAGCCATCACTGGTAAAAAAATAAATAAAATGGATTGACTACTGTCTATCATCTTGAGCATGGCAGCATCATAAGGTGATAGTGCAACCCATTCTAAAAAAAACCCCCAAACCCTCTAGGAATCCAGTGCACACATTTCCCACAATGCAATATATATCTTTTTAAAAATATGAACCTGGGACCTTCTGCATGCAAAATATGTACTCAAAACTCTGTATTTGTGCTCAGCTATATGCCTACCTTTCTTATTTCCTACTACCATTTTGTACTTTAGCTGGTGACTTGTTTTCTCTATGCTGCTGTCTGGCCTTGTTTTTCCATTTTGCTACTCCATCAGTCTATGGCAGACAGATGTGCCAAGCATTCAATACATGGCAACAGCAGTGCATCTGTGGAGGGACATTAAAGAAAAGCACAAGCAGCAGTCATGTGTAGTATATTTGGGATATTATATTGTGTGTGTGTGCATGCATGCACACATGCACGCATGCCAAAGAACAATTCCTTGTGTATACATTCAGTTCTACTCTCATTTTCTAAATTTTTGGGGTAGTTCATAATAACATGAGGAGAGCCCTGCTGGATCAGACTAAAGGTCCATCTAGTCCAGCTTCTTGTTCTCACAGTGGCCAACTGAATGCCTCTGGAAGTCTGCAAGAAGGCGGGCATATGATGATTATGGTGGGATGCCTGAAGTGGCATCATTTCCCACCCATCCACCCCACAAAATGCCCCACACCCTTGAATAAACAAAAGCTCCTTTGGAGGTCATTTCTGGACCATTGTATTTCTCAACATCTACTTTTAAGAAGAGCTTGGTGGGGGGGGATGCATTAGCACAAGGGGAACCAATGTGGTTGCCTCCAGCACTGTTGGACTCCAACTCCCATCAGCCCTAGCCAGTGTGACCAATCATCAGGGTTATAAGAGTGGCAGTCCAACAGTACTGGGAGGGCACCATGTTGGCTACCAATGCAATAGAACACCCAAGCTTGCGAACAGTGACACGGCATTGTGACTAGCCTTCAAGCTTTATGTTGTGTTTATGAGATGTGATTTTTTAAAATAAATAAATAAATACCTTTTCAAATATTTAATCAAGACAATGAAAGCTTGAGAAATTCCTTGTGGCTTTTGTGTTCTCTTTTATTGACATAGCATGACAACAAGTTAATGGAAAAAATAATCAAAGCAAACAGAGACATTAAAATTAGGAATTGCTATGGAATCCTAATCTTAACTAAACTCTTTGAGACTCAAGCAACCTACCCCCCCAAAAGGGGGGGCTATAAGACAAAGGCTGCAGACCTGAGAACACTGAGTAAGGGTCTCATTTAGGAGATAATGAGGCAGGGACCACATCTCTAAGTTCAAGGTTCTAGTCTTGGTGTACAAGGCCCTATGCATCTTGGGACCAGGATACCTGAAAGACTGTCTTATGACTTATATACCCAGTTGATCACTGCGCTCTGCAGGTGAGGGCCTCCTGCAGATACCATCTTATCAGGAGGTCCGTTCTGCACAACTTAGGAAACAGACCTTTATGGCTTTGGCACCTACCCTTTGGAATTCCCTCCCCTTAAATATTAGAGAGGCACCTTCTCTGTTATCTTTTGGCGCCTACTGAAGACCTTCCTCTTTCAATAAACCTTTTAAGTTGAGATCTTATCCCAGTCTGCATCTCTGCTGGAATTGTTTTTTAATATATTTTTAAACCTTTTCTTTTCTTTTTTTAAAAAAATATGGTTTTAAAGCTTTTTTAAAAAAATGTTTTCATGATGTTTTGTTTTAATATATTTTAAAGTCTGTTTTTATGATGTTTTAAAGTGCTTTTTTTAGTGCTTTTGTTTGCCAGCCTGGGCTTCTACTGGGAGGAAGAGAGGGATATAAATTAAATAATCAATCAATCAATAAAAATCTTCATTTTGAACCAAGGGTTATTTTCAACTCCTGGAATTAACTAGCTTGGTTTAAGAAAATTCACTGAATTCTTTCAAATTAAATCTCTGAACTAGTCCTGAAAGTATTTCCCTTAATCGCCAGGTGAACTCAGTGCGAATCAAATCATTTTCAGGTAGAACTTTGAATGATTTATAGCTCATCTTCATTTTCTTGCACACATTTTTTTTTAACTCTTCACAGTTTTTGGGCCCTGAAGCTTAAAGTTCATAACTTTGGCTATGGGGCGGTATACAAATGTAATAATAAATAAATAAATAAATAAATAAATAGTTAGGGAAAATGAATGAGAACAATTCACATTCCACTACGTGTGTGTGTTTTTCTTAGTGTTTTCAAAGTAAATTTTATACTTCAGTACAACAGCTTTTAACATGTGGAATGTGGGAAAAATGCAGAGGATCATTTGGATGAACTTGAATTGATCTGTGAACTGAACATGAATTGAACTAGTTCATGTTGTAAAGGAACGCACGTGAACTGGAATTAGTTCTTTTTTGCACATGTCAAATTTGAACTGAAACTAGTTCTTTTTTTTTTTTTAAGGACTTTCTAGGCTTTGGTAGACACATTGAAATTAATGGACTCAACTTAGCTATGTTAATGCATGTCAATAGGTCTACTCTGAATATGATTAATTTATACAACTTCATAAGCAATTCTTCCACAGGAGTAGTTTTCTATTTTCTATTTTCAAAAAATTTCAGAGTGGTTAACCATCAATAAATTTGCTGGGGAATTTTTTTTGCTGCCACAGTGACAAAATTGATGAAAATAGTACACTTAAGGGAAGGTAAATGAAGAAATTCACATTTTGAGAGTTTATGGCTCCGTTTTATTAAGTACATGAAACTACAACATCAATTAGAAGTATTTAAAGCATTTAAATTAATAAGCAATTTCAATTACGAATTTGTCTTAAGAACTTTGATATGCAATATATGTTTTTAGTAAATATAATATTTATATTTGTGCTGCATTACATTATACCTATAATGTTAATGTGTGGTGGTTGAAAAGAAAACTGTAATTTTAGTGTCTATTGGAATATAATATGTAGTACCAGTTCTAGCATGTTTGTATGATTGTAAAATAAAAGAAAAAAATAACACACACACAGACACATACAGAGAGAGAGAGAGAGAGAACCTATCCATTTAACAAAGAACTCAAAGACCCTTGGAATATGTTCTCATAGTCCTTCAAAGACTGAGTAAAGATGGAACCAGGCACTCCTTCCTTGGGAGAATTTCCTTAAATGGAAATGGACTGCCTTCAAGTCGATCCCGACTTAGGGTGACCCTATAAATAGGTTTTTCATGGTAAGGGGTATTCAGAGGGGGTATCTTTGAGGCTAATATCTGTATCTTTGAGGCTAATCCTCCCCAACTGGCTAGGGCCTGCTCAGCTTGCCACAGCTGCACAAGCCAGCCCCTTTTGTGTCCACAACTGCCGGCTGGGGGGCAACTGGGCTCCTTGGGACTATGCAGCTTGCCCACAGCTGCACAGTGGCAGGGCATGTAACTGAGCTACTCACTGTGATCTCAAGCTGCTCCTTGACACCCAGGAGACACGAATGGGGATTTGAACTCACAGACTCTGGACTCCCAGCCAGGCTCTCCTCCCCCCTGTGCCATACCAGCTGTTTGCATTTCCATAACCATAGTGCAAAACTGTTCCTCGTGTCCCCCTATGACAGGAGAGAAACTTCAGGCCCAGAGGTTGAATATGGCCCTGCAGGTCTCTCTGTCTGGCCCTTGGGACTCTAATTCAGAGATGTGAAGGGCTGAAAGAAAACCAGAAAATTGGGGGGGGGAACTACAGGAACAAAACAGGGTTTCCCCCCCAAAAAAATCTTTGTTTCCATTTTTCCCCAGGCTTTCACCTCCGTAGACTCTATCCACATCACAGCTCTGACTGGCCATGCTCCACACCCTCCATGGGTGTTTTTGCCTGTCTGGAACATTTTCTTGGTGAAAATGCCTGTTGCTTTCCTGGATGGAGAGATGAATACTTCGGGGTGTTCATAGAAACCTCTGACTGAATGTGTCCTACTGTACAGAGGTAAGAATCAGATCTGTTGCTCCACCCACTTTTGCCTCTGGTTCCTCCCACCACTGACAGGCAGTCCCAGAATAGGAAATGAGGCCCTTGGACCAAAAAAAAAAGAGTTTCTCACCCCTGGCCATCACATTGGTTCTATACACTGAGGAGCCAATCTGGTTGCTCCTCAAGTTCACCATTAGATACATATAGTCTCCTCTGAACACAGCACTCCGGTCATATGAGGACTACTGAAGAACAACAGATGTGGTGGGCAGCTGGATCAGGCATTATTGTAGTTATCACTATGAACAATGGAATGGGCCTATGTACTAATTATGTGCAGCCACGGCATGCATCCCTTTCCTTGAAGGAAAAGAGAGACATAACTATTTACTTCTGTTAACAATTTTGCTGTATTTATTAGGAACATAGAAAGCTGCCTCATACTGAGTCAAGTCATTGGTCCACCTAGCTCAGAAATGGCAGCAGCTCTCTGGGGTTTCAGGCAGGGATCTCTCCCAGTCTTATCTAGTGATGCCAGGAACTGAAACTTCTGCATGCAAAGCAGATGCTCCATCAGTGGGCACCAGTCCTTTTAACTGAGGTATTCTTTTTAACACACACACTGCACTTACACTGCTTCCTTTGCAATTTGATCTTCAAGGCATCCAAGAGAGGGCCTTTGCAAGTTGCTTCTCTGAGCTCAATGAAATCTGTTTCCCCTTGCTAGTCCATTTCTCAGCCTCTAAGTGACACCAGCTCTCAGAGCCCTGATCATTACCCTTAGTCTATTCTGTCCTCATCTATTCCTCATTCAGTAACGCAGTTTTGATCTCCATCCTGGGCAGACCTTGCTGGGGGATTATCCTGCAGCCACCCTTGGGCAGCTCTTGATAATCAGAAGATCCCAGAAATGAACTATAAACAACTTCTTTGACCTCTCCTGGGCATATACAATTTGGCAGTATGGGATGGGTGGCTGACATAAAATATACAGATCTCCGGCCAAATGTACTTCAAGATCATGACCTATGTCTTTGGGGCAAGAATGTCTGCTTTCTTGCTCCCTTATATGGCTCTCTGGGTATCTCCTGATCCATCACTTTACCAGCACTATTCCCATACTCCCTCTGGAATTGTATTCACTCCGTGCTGCGAAGTCCTAAGTGTCTCTGGATCATGCAACCCTCGGCAAGTATAATTGGAAGCCTCTTATTCAAACAGGCCTCATTATAGATGAGATAGCTAAGGGATAGCCTCAAGCTAGCAGCAGGCCTTGGTAGGAGTCACGACAGAGCTGTCAAGCCCCGGCTGCAACCCAGCAATGTTAGCTGCGTGCTTGCGGAGTTAACTAATAGGCAGCTGCTATTTGGAGATCCAGAGATAGTGGTAGAATTTGAGCCTGAAGCCAACAGCCATGTGGGAACAGAGAGCACAGAGCATGCGAGGCCATTTAAAATTGCACTTCATCATGATATTGCCTTCTTTCCCCTCTCACGGAAGGCAGGCACTCTTGTTTACTGAGTAATAGCCACAATTGCACAGCGATGTGTAGCATTTGGAGTAGCACTCGGTGCATCCGTCAGATACTTTTGTTGAAAACCTGACCAGATTGCCATGACTATGCTGACAATGGAATCTTTAATAGCAGGGGTGACTGGTGCCCATTGGGACCAGTTGGGTGGAAGGCTGGGAGGCCAGCGGTAGGCAGACTGAAAGCCAGTGACAGGTGGCACTAGAGCCAACGACAGCAAAGCCAACTACAGCAGAGCCAACTCAATCTACTTTTGTCCCCATCCTCCTCTCGGCTGAGTTCCATCAGGGCAACACTGAGGCTAAGGAGGACCAGGACCACACTCTGGACTGGCTGTAAATAAGAAGGCGGGCAGTTGGGGACTGGCTGAGAGCAAGCTGAAGTTGGTGGGTCAGTGCCCCATTCACCCTTATTAAAAGATGATGCTGTCAGGCCCAGTTTTGAGACGGCTCATCCTAACAAAAACAGTCGTAATAATGATATTCTGCCCAAGCCCTCAAGGATGGTGTACTGACTTGCTTACAATCTGAGCGACCCAATAAGAGAGGGGGATAAAAGAAATAGGGTAGGCTGAGGAAAAGAGGCAAATTCAGGCTAGCACTTTGTCCCTAATCTTATGAAATGAAGCTAGACGAGTGGTTCTGAAGCTTTTTCTCCCCGTGGACCACTTGAACATCGCCGAGGGCCTTGATGATTTTTATGCCAGTTGATTATTTTTATGCCAGTTGTAGCAATTGTAAGGGGCTGTGCTAGGTGCTGTATGATCTTTAATTGCATTTGCATCCCTCTTATATTATACTTTATTGTCTTGTCATTTGCATTCCACAGAATTCATACTGCAATACAATAACATGCAATGTAAGAAATAAGAGAAGCCATGCAAATACAACTAAAATTAACATGAATATTGAATGTGGGCATGCCATGGACCACCTGGGTGAACTGCGTACCACAGTTTGGGAACCTCTGAGTGAGACGATGGCCATGTGGAATGGTCACTGCAGGACAAAGGTGGCACCTTGACTGGCCATTCCCTCTCAGGGGCCTCCACCACTTTACCTCCTTTCATGCAGCCTGGTGGAATGGCTGTTGATGGCGACTGCGGGTCTGCTCCACAATAACACCATCACTGTGTACATTGAGATTTCCAGAGTTTCAGAAGGAGCAACTGGATTCCCTTTTCCCAGGAAGCTTTACAGTATATAATAGACAACAGGGAGGACAGTGGACGAACAGGAGGGAAAGATAAAAGCCTCATCTGCACTATTCATTTTAAACAGTATCATACCACTTTAAACAGTCATGGACTCGCCCAAAGAGTTTGCCAACATAAGAACAGGAGTAGAAAATAATGGCTATTTGCAGCATCCGTAAAGTTGCAGAACATTGTCATGGGACATGTTTTCTTCTCAAGAATGCACGATGTGGAAAAAACACCACCACCCTCTGCTGGTGGCTGTTGTTTATAAAGCGGCCATGGGTCACAAACTGACAGGCTTCCAAGTTTCAAGAGAAAGATGTCACTATTGCTCCCTCACTCTCATTACCATGGAGTGTCTATTAAAGAGGGAACAAACAAAATCCACATCCTGTTTTGATTTTCTTCTTCCAGGAAGGAAGGTGGGGGGGGGGAGGGATGGAAGGAAGGAATTTCCCTGTTAGGTTGAATCAGCACAGTAGCTGTTCACTGCTTGTGTGATATTTAAAACAGTGCTTGGAATGAACTCAGTTTAACAAAGTTCACTGAAATAATTCAAAAATCTCTGAACTAAACCTGAAAGTGGTTCCCATAATTGACAAGGGAACTAAGCATGATTTAAATTTATTTTGGGTTAGAACTTTGAATTATTTCTAGTTCATTATCTTAAATGTATTTTCTTCTTCTTCTTCTAAAGACTCTTTGGGCCTTTACGCTTAAAGATCCTAATTGTTGGGGGAAATAAATTAAACAATTCACATTCCATTCACATTGCAGTTTTAATGTTTTCTTTGCCTTTTAAAGTATATTTTATACTTCAGTGTAGCAGCTTATAATATTCTAAATGCTGGTTTTTATTTTTACCTGAGGGTCATTTGGATGACCTTGTACTGTGAAGTGAATGCGAACTGATCTAGTTCATTTCGTAAAGGATTAGATCTAAACTGGATGTTTTGGACCTGTGGAATTTGAACTAGAACTAGTTCCTTTTTAAACTGTACTTTGCAAGTTCTGGTCTAAAGTGAAGAAAAAACTGAAAGGGAGATCACAAAGCACAACAGGCACTACGATAATCACGAGGCTTCTGTCCATGGTAGTACCTCATTCACAGGAATGTAGGGGTGAGACTGTGTGCTGGGACCATGAAGGGGCACACTTTTCCACCTGCTTTGCCCCCTCACCCCTATTCTCAGTGACATTTTCTTAGGACTGTCCTTTACTAGGAAGATGAATGCTTCTGGATAGCTGTTGATGCTTTTTAAAAATCCTATAATTTTCTTAATTTGATTTTTTTGTAAATTGTATTGTTTTTATTTGTATTTTGAATTTGTGTTTTTTATTTTGGCCAAAAGGCAGCCTAGAAATAAAACATAACTGAGGCTTTGTTTTGTATTTTTACATTCAGTAAACTCAAATCCATGTGCAAAGATAATGGCTCTTCTCTCAAGGGCTGCCAAAGTAGAACCTGCCCTACACATGGTTTTGCTACGTATTGCCTATCATTATCCTGTTCCAGTGATACACAGAAGTTGCTTAGTCCAAGCCAGATCACACACCAGATGGTGGATCACCATTTGAGAGCACCATACATGAAAGACAAAACACCCATCCAGGCTTTCTGTGGTGGCTGCTATCCCAAATACAGTTTCAGAAATTATTGCAGCCATATGGCTTTAGAGAGCTAAAAAAAACCACATTCAGAATGAAAGCAAGGCTTGCTGCCAGGAATACATACACATGCGTGTGTACACACACAACACAAAGCTATCTGTGTACATCCATGTCATATGAAAATGCAGCTTCTCTGTTTGGATTATCCTCTCCTCCACCATAGAATCATAGAATCATAGAATAGTAGAGTTGGAAGGGGCCTACAAGGCCATCAAGTCCAACCCCCAGCTCAATGCAGGAATCCAAATCAAAACATTCCTGACAGATGGCTGTCCAGCTGCCTCTTGAATGCCTCCAGTGTCAGAGAGCCCACTACCTCTCTAGGTCATTGGTTCCATTGTCGTATGGCTCTAACAGTTAGAAAGTTTTTCCTGATGTTCAGTCAAAATCTGGCTTCCTGGAACTTGAGCCCATTATTCCGTGTCCTGCACTCTGGGACGATCGAGAAGAGATCCCGGCCCTCCTCTGTGTGACAACCTTTCATGTACTTGAAAAGTGCTATCATATCTCCCCTAAGTCTTCTCTTCTCCAGGCTAAACATGCCCAGTTCTTTCGTTCTCTCCTCATAGGGCTTGGTTTCTAGTCCCCTGGTCATTTTTGTTGCCCTCCTCTGAACCTGTTCCAGTTTGTCTGCATCCTTCTTGAAGTGCGGAGACCAGAACTGGACACAGTATTCAAGATGAGGCCTAACTAGTGCTGAATAGAGGGGAACTAATACTTCGCACAATCTGGAAACTTTACTTCTGTTAATGCAGCCCAATATAGAGTTTGCCTTTTCTGCAGCCACATCACACTGCTGACTCAGGTTCAGCTTGTGATCAACGACAATTCCAAGATCCTTCACCAGACTGAAGTCATTAGGAGTTGACTTTGTTAGCTGGTTTGTAGGTTTAGACAGTGGCGTCACTAGGGTTGGTGTCACCCGGTGCGGTAACTCATGGTGTCACCCCCATGGACCTCCTCCTGTACCAGACCTAGGGTGTCTAGGGGTGGGGCGGCTCTGGGTTAGGGTTGCCATATTCCAGTTCCAAAAATCCGGGTAGGCTAATTTGCATGTTATGCAAATTATTTGCATATTATTTGCATATTATACAAATATTTGCATATTAATATTTGGATTGTCCAGTTGTTTTGTTTTTGCGCCTAGGAATTACCACCAAAAACTGGGGGAAAATGTGAGAAATCTTTTTTTAAAAAGCAACATTTTCAGCCTTAAAAGCCTAGACTCTTGTTTCCAACACTATGGAATATTGATTGATTGATTAAGAGGATTTATATCCTGCCCTTCTGCTGTTAAAAACAGAGCTCAGCACAGCTTACAAATATAATAAAAACAATAAAAATGCACAATCAATATAAAAACATAATAAAAACACAAAATAGCAACAAACATAAAGTAAGTCAGGGCAGCAGTAAGGTTAACCATTACATATACAATATATTTCAGAGATGTGGTGGGTGGAGAAAAACAAGAAGCCAAAATGTTAGGGAAAGGAGTCTTTCACGCCACATGCTCAGTTCTAACTACTGTTGCAGCAAGTTTTACAAGTTCCTCCAGTATTCCACTGGTGCAGGCACTCAGACATTCAAAGTATCTGTATGTTTCTTAGCTTTTATAAAAGCAGAGCTTTGCTTAACTCAGAATTTCTTCTCCCTTTGATCAACCACATCTACACAGGTTCCACCTCCCTACTCAAAATGAAACTGGGCCTGGAAGTGTGCAACAACCCCACACATACCTTGCTAATTAGATTACCAATGCCAGGATGTCTGTCTTATCGACTACTCTCCTGCTCCCCACACACACACCGGGCATCATGAAAGACCCAGTCCTGGGCTCAGAAAGAAAATAAATATCTGGTCCTCTTCAAAGTACTGATAAGCCTCTTGTTTTAATTAAAATAATAATTGTAAGTTCTTGCTCTTATCACTAATGGGAGTTAATTATCTTGCATATGCTGCTGTTGCTTCTATGGCTGTAACGGAGTGAGGTTAAAGATAAGTGAAATGCAAATCGGAAAAAAAAACACAGAAGGCAGTAACACTTTCCTAAATGTAATACCATACCAACCACAACAAGATTCCTATGTGTAAGGCAGAAAACTAAGCATCTCACAACCGGTCAGGATTCCTAACCAAAAACCAAAAATGTGATAAATGAAGAAATATTTATATAAGCATGACTATCAAATATATTTATTATTTACACAAACTGTAAAGATATTTATAGTGCAATCCTAGGTTTATTTATTCAGAAGCAAGTCCCAGTGTATTCAGTGGAACTTACTCAAACAGGGACAGAACTGCAACCTCAAGTGATAAGCAACTTCATTCACACAACCCAAAATTCTGAATCATGCCACTTTACGCTGTTTTGCAACTGTTTACACTCGTTTTTATGGTTATTGGATTTTAAATGGCTTTATTTCTTGTTGTGAGCTGCCTTGGTTTCCAACCCTACCTCACAGGGGTGTTGGAAACACTACACACACACACACACTGCAGATGTATAAATACATACAGCCCATATAATAGTTTATTTTCAAACCAGTTGGTCATTGCGGAAAAATCAGTATTAGTTTTAAAAAAATCAGTATTAGTTTCCTACAGAATAAAAACTGTAATACCTAAGTAAACCCTGCCTACTTGGTTTAAAATAGGACTGGAGGGGAGGGGGACAGAAAGAGAACACAAACACAATTCTTTTTTACATTCACTCCAAAGTCCCATTGATTTTCAGCACATTCATAACCATGCCTACTCAAAAGTAAATCCTATTGAATTCAGTGGGATTTACTCTGGACATATGGGATTAGCAATGCTTTTACCCCCACAAAATCAAGTATTGGGAAGGTTTTCAAAACACTGCCCAGGATCTGACTCCTACACACAAGAGGGGAAAAAACTGAAATGTATATACTTACCCAATTTATGAGATTTTCAGATAAACAGGAGGGGAAACCACCATTTTCTGGCCTTGCAATGAGGTTTACTAGATACTGCCACAGGTCAACCAAACACTTCACTGATTGGCTGCAATCCTGAATGGGTGGGGTTAAAGCTACAAAGTGCTATACAGTAGTTTAAAAAAAGATTTAATGGGGGGGCTGAGGTTTTTATGTATATTTCGAGAACTGGACCACCTAGAAACTTAATTTTTTTAAAAATTAAAGCTGAGAATCCGGGCCAGCTAAGGGGCTAAACGAGCGCTGGGTGGCATGCAAAGAATCTGGGTAAAACCCGGCTAACTGGGCAATATGGCAACCCTACTGTTGGTGACACCCCCTCTCATGGTATCACCCTGGTGCGGTCCGCACTCCCTGCACCCGGCTAGTGACGCTGCTGAGTTTACAGCTGATCTTGTGTGTTTGTTGTGTTAAAGCAGAATTGAGCATTTTCTTCATCCATAGCAGTGTGTGGTCACTAAATACTATAGAATACAGGTGACACTAGGAGACCTCTGGAGATGGTTTCTATATGAATGCAGGGTGATATGGAACAGACAAAAGGAAGTACTTGTTCACACACCGCACATAGTCAAACTATGGCATTTGCTGCCCCATGATGTAGTGATGGCCACCAAGTTGGATGGCTTTAAATAATAATAATAAAATTTTATTTCTAGGCCACCTATCTGGCCGAATTAACGGCCACTCTAGGCGGCGTACATAGACTAAAATATAACATAGAGTAAAATATAACATATAATACAAAACAAAACCCCAGTAGTCTATAGACATCCCGAGCAGCAGATTCACGCACACATACACACACACGGTCTCTGGCCCCTTCAGCAGTTGCTGCTTTTGTAGCTGGAGAGAGAGACAGGGCCCCACCCTTCCAGGCCAGGTGGAAATCAGCCAGAAATGCAGGGAGCAGGTCTTGCAGAAACTCACACAGGTAGATGGTCTCTGGCCCCTTCAGCAGTTGCTGCTTTTGCAGCTGGAGAGAGACAGGGCCCCGCCCTTCCAGGCCAGGTGGAAATCAGCCAGAAATGCAGGGAGCAGGTCTTGCAGAAACTCACACAGGTAGATGGTCTCTGGCCCCTTCAGCAGTTGCTGCTTTTGTGGCTGGAGAAAGACAGGGCCCTGCCCTTCCAGGCCAGGTGGAAATCAGCCAGAAATGCAGGGAGCAGGTCTTGCAGAAACTCACACAGGTAGATGGTCTCTGGCCCCTTCAGCAGTTGCTGCTTTTGTGGCTGGAGAAAGACAGGGCCCCACCCTTCCAGGCCAGGTGGAAATCAGCCAGAAATGCAGGGAGCAGGTCTTGCAGAAACTCACACAGGTAGATGGTCTCTGGCCCCTTCAGCAGTTGCTGCTTTTGTAGCTGGAGAGAGACAGGGCCCCACCCTTCCAGGCCAGGTGGAAATCAGCCAGAAATGCAGGGAGCAGGTCTTGCAGAAACTCACACAGGTAGATGGTCTCTGGCCCCTTCAGCAGTTGCTGCTTTTGTAGCTGGAGAGAGACAGGGCCCCACCCTTCCAGGCCAGGTGGAAATCAGCCAGAAATGCAGGGAGCAGGTCTTGCAGAAACTCACACAGGTAGATGGTCTCTGGCCCCTTCAGCAGTTGCTGCTTTTGTAGCTGGAGAGAGACAGGGCCCCACCCTTCCAGGCCAGGTGGAAATCAGCCAGAAATGCAGGGAGCAGGTCTTGCAAAAACTCACACAGGTAGATGGTCTTTAAAAGAAGGTTAGACAAATTCACGGAGGGTAAGGTTAGAAGTCATGATAGCTGTGTTATACATCCACTGTCGAACATAGCATTCGTCTCAACACCAGTTGCTGGGCATCACAAGTGAGACAGCTCAGGTCCTCCTTGTGGGCTTCCCAGAGGCATCTGGTTAGCCACTGTGAAAAAAGGATGCTCAACTAGGTGGGGCTTTGGCCTGATCCAGCAGGGCTCTTCTTATGTTCTTATATTGGGTAAACATCAGTGCCATAGCAAAGTGCAGTATGTATCTGCTTGAGCCCATCTGCAGTCAATTCCTGACAGCTATGCTTGAAGCCGAAAATATATCTTCATGCACAACCTAGTGAAAATCCACACCATTTTCCTAGTTCCTACAGCACCTTAAAACTGTGGCAAACATTTTCCAGTTTTGATTTTCAGTCTGAAAATAGTGAAACATTAGCCACCCCATCACCCACCAGAAACTGCTGGACATTATTGTTTCTCCCCCTGATTCCTGATTCTTCCCCTTCCTGCACTAATCATGTCCTACCCAATCAGGGATCAAGCAGTGAATGTTATGATGTAATGGTGCTGCATATCCGATCAAATTTAACTCTGTGATGATACAAATTGATGTCAAGTGATGGCAACTGAGTATGGCAAGTGAGGGCCATATGCACAAACATTTGCACAAGAAATAGGGGAAAATCAAAACGTTTTTTTAAGCATTGCTAAAAATATTAACAAAAAACTGTGAACAATTTGGACACAGCCCTCCTCTGCACCAAAGAACATTCCTTTAGCGATATTATGAAATAGTGTTTGAAAGCCCCTGCCACTCACATGAATGTCATTACACTGGAAGATTCAAAGGAAGCATATTGCACCTCCAGCTCTCCCCTCCTACTTTCGAGCTACTTAGTATTTCAGTCTCACCGAGGTATCTTCTTTCTGCTGCATAGAGCTTTGTCTTCACCATGAATCCTTTTGTTATCATCTCTTGACCTTATTGGGCAAGAAATCTTTCGTGCTTATAGAAAAGCACCAGGTGTAGGGAGGGCTCGCACGTTCACCCTCAGCACTTCTTTTGTGTCTGTGTGGCTCTTCCATGATGGAGAGAGAGAGAGAGAGAGAGAGAGAGAGAGAGAGAGAGAGAGAATGTTTTCTTAACACAGTGCTAGTTTCCAGTACTAGCAAGCTCACTCCCCCAACACAATGCTATGGCACTAGGAAGGTGGAAATGAGGACACACTCTATAAGGCAACTCCACCTTCTGCAAATAGTGTGAGCTGAGGATGGTTATCCTTTAAAGTAGGGTTTTTGTTGGTGGGTTTTGATTAGCTGGTGGGCCCATCTTAGGAACATAGAAAGCTGCCTTGTGCTGAATTACGCTATGGGTCCATCTAGCTGAGTGCTGTGTACCATGACCAGCAACAGTTTTTCAGGCTTTCAGGCAGGGGACATTCCCAGTCCTACTGGGAGAAAAGGCAGGATATAAATAATAAATAAATAATTTGGAGTTGCCTCCCATGGTTGTTTTTTGGTACAACCTGGAGATGCTGGGGAATTCGTCTTTTTTCTTGATCATTCATATTGTAATTTTATTTTCTGTTCACATTCATATTCGATCTCTACATAGGATTCATGCAGAATTACTAAAGTCTCCAGGCTATCTCACAGATTACCCTTTCACTTTTTGACACAGTTTTCAGAGGAATGTTAGGAATGATTCACTAATAGGCAAAAAACCCATTATGGTCTAAGAACGTACCTAGAGCCAACTGATATTTCTATCAAACTTTAAAAAGCAGGGAAATTGGACAGCTCTAGTGAATGCACCAGAGGATCAGGAGACCTGACCTCCTCCATGGAATATTGTACTGCCCTACAAATTTGTAAAAATGCAAACACAATTTGGGTTGGTCTTTCACAGTCCAGTCCACTTCCTGTGTAGATTGGAAGAATTTGGGTAACGTGCACAGTGGGCCCCTCATTACCACCAACGCCGGCCCTGCTCACTTTCTCCTTCCACCCATATTCATTGCTGAGGGAGCCTGCCGGCATCGTTACTACCTCCACACTGCTGCCAGAAGCACATCAGGCCTCCTCATGGACACCGTAGTCATGGTGGTGTCTGCAAGGTGAAGTTTCTCATGCCATGAAGGCTGCTTCTGGGGGGCAGGGCCCAATGTGCTTCTGGCTGCAGTGGCTGCAGATGAACTCACAGCAGACCACCTGGAGCCTCCAGCCCCTGAAGGGTTGGGCAAGCACAGAGGAAGAGAGGGAGGAGGTAGCAGCACTGGCAGGTCCCTACATCAATGAAGACAGGAGGAGGTGACCAGGTCCAGTGGTAAGGGGCCCCTGTGAGTTCCTGTGAGCTCTTGGGCCCTCAGGCCAGAACCCAACCTGGCCACCTGCTGGTGCTGGGACTGATGGGAATTGGAATATAGCAGTTTCTTGAGGGCCACAGGTTTCCTATCCCTGTAATAAAGGGTTCCCAAGTACTGGGGTGGCTTTGATCACCCATTCTGGCCACTCGCTCTCCTCTACTGGGTCTTTTGTTGAGCCTGGGCATCCATCTTTCCACTTCACAGCTGCCTACAGCTCGAGTGTGACACACCGGCATCTTCCTCTCTTGCAGGACGAAGATATTATCTCTCTTCATCTCAACATCACCACCACTGCCAAAGATTGCCAAGGCATTGCTTAGCAGCTCAGCAGAGTCAGGTGACATTGGAATCCAAGAAGAACATGCCTGGCCCTGGGAAACTGCTGGTTCTGGCCTAGCCCCAGAAGTGGTTAATTAGGTGGGGTGGGACTGGAATGCTAGCTTCCTGGCAGGTGGGTCACTGTTGTTTATCAGGAGGGAGAGGGGGAGAGGGGAAGCAGAGGGGAGGTTGGTTCAGTGCAAACAGAACAGCAGGAGCTCTGCCAGTGTATTTGTACCATGCTGACCTCCCCACCACCTCACTCTTTTTCTCCTGGTAAGCAGTAGTATCTGATCTGCCAGAAAGCAGATGACAAAGAAAAGGCAGAAGTGCTCAATTCCTAGTTTGGCTCAGTCTTCTCCCAAAAGAGAGTCTATGACCCTCCTGGGAAACATGACATTTAAGGGGCAGGGTTGCAGCTTGAGATTGATAGACAAATGGTTAAGGAATACCTAATCACTTTGAACAACTTCAAATCTCCAGGGCCCAATGAAGTGCATCTTAGAGTATTGAAGGAACTGGCTGAAGAACTCTCAGAGCTGCTGTCTATTATCTTTGTGAAATCGTGGAGGATGGGTGAAGTGCCAGATGACTGGAGGAGGGCTACTTTGTCCCTATCTTCACCAAAGGTAAAAGGGAGGAACCTGGGAACTACAGACCAGTCAGGCTGACATTGATCCCTGGGAAAATTCTGGAGCAGATTATAAAGTGTTCAGTCTGTAAGGACCTTGAAAACAATGCAGTGATTACTAGAAACCAACATGGATTTATCAAGAACAAATCCTTCCAGACTAATCTTATTTCATTTTTGATCAGGTAACCTCCCTGGTAGACTGTGGGAATGCTGTGGACATAATATATCTCAACTTCAGCAAAGCTTTTGGCAAAGTCCCATGATATTCTGATTAGCAAACTAGCTAAATGTGAGCTGGATGGAACAAGTATCAAGTGGATCTACAGCTGGGTACAGAATCATACTCAAAAGGTGCTTATCAATGGTTCCTTCTCAAACTGGGGGGAGGTAACAAGCAGGGCACTGCAGGGCTTGGTCCTGGGCCCAGTGCTCTTCAACATTTTTATTAATGATGGATGAGGAGGTGCAGGGAATGCTTATCAAATTTGCAGGTGATACAGCATTGGGAGGGACAGCTAATGCCTTGGAAAGAGAAACAAAATTCAAAGGGGTCTTGATAGACATTGGGCTTAAAACAACAGAATAAAATTTAACAGGGATAAGTGCAAAGTTCTACACTTAGGAAAAAGAAACCAAATGCACAGTTATAAGATGGGGGATACTTGGCTCAGTAATACAACATGCGAGAAGGATATTGGAATTCTTGTGGATCACAAGCTGACTATGAGTCAACAGTGTGATGTGGCTGCAAATAAGGCAAATACTATTTTAGGATGCATTAACAGAAGTATAGTTTCCAAATCGCGTGAAGTACCAGTTCCCCTCTATTCAGCACTGGTTAGGCCTCATCTTGAGTATTGCATCCAGTTCTGGTTTCCACACTTCAAAAAGGATGCAGACAAACTGGAACAGTTTCAGAGGAGGGCAACAAGGATGATCAGGGGACTGGAAACAAAGCCCTATGAGGAGAGACTGAAAGAACTGGGCATGTTTAGCCTGGAGAAGAGAAGACTGAGAGGAGATATGATAGCACTTTTCAAGTACATGAAAGGTTGCCACACAAAGAGGGCCGGGATCTCTTCTTGATCATCCCAGACTGCAGGACACAGAATAATGGGCTCAAATTGCAGGAAACCAGACTTTGACTGAACATCAGGAAAAACTTCCTAACTGTTAGAGCCATACGACAATGGAACCAATTACCTAGAGAGGTAGTGGGCTGTCCGACACTGGGGGCATTCAAGAGGCAGCTGGACAGCCATCTGTTGGTTATGCTTTAATTTGTTGGCAAGTAAAAAGTTCCTAAGAGTATTTTTCCATGGCAGAGTTACAAGGCCAAGTAGCTCACAAGGCTGGAGTGGACATGCACTCCTCAAGGACACGTTGCCAGGACAACCAGCTGTCCTATCAGTATATAGCTGGAAACTCAAACTGGCAGGGTGTGGGGGTCGAGGAGTTTGTACAGAGAGAGCTTGTGATATATTGTCAGTAAAGTGACTCTTAAAACTTATTGCTTGTCCGGCTCATTGCTTCAACTGGCATCTAGCCTGTCACTATACTGTTCTGCATCCTGGGCATCTGCTTGCGCCAGATACAACATCCAACAAGTGGTAGCAGAGGATGGTTACCTGGTGCTGAGGATTGCAGAAAAGCGGCAAAGAAAAGCCAGAAATGCAGACCAGCGAGTAAAACAGCAGAAAGACGGAGAAACCGAAAGCTGAGCTGAAAGCTGTGAGAGAGCCGTGGGAATAACTGACTGAAGGACAGAGGTGAGAAGCTCTAATTACAAAGGCGGTGAACTGTGAAAAGCGAGAATATGTCTGTTACGTTATCGGCCGGGATTCCCTTGGAAAGGCTGACAGGGAAAAATTATGGCACTTGGAAACAGAGAATGCAGGCTTTTCTAGTGAAAGAAGACCTGTGGAAAGCTATCGCAGAAGACCCACCCGCCGTAGTGCCAATTCCAGCAGATTGGAGAAGGCTGGATGAGAGGGCAAAGGCGTTAATTGTTCTTGCTATTGATGATTCTCAATTACTGCACGTGCATGACGCAGTAACAGCAAAGGAAACCTGGGAAACTTTGAAAAATATTCATGTGAAAAAGACTGCTAGTTCTAAAATATATCTTGCCAGAAGATTATATCAGATGTGCTTATCTGGAGATACAACCATGTCAGAGCACTTATTGGAGATGAATAGACTATTTGATGAATTGACGGAACGTGACGTTGAACATTCCCAAATACAAAAAGTTTATATTGTGTTATCAAGTCTGGATTCCAGTTATGATGCTCTGGTGAGTTCTATGGAAGCAATGAATGACGCAAACCTAACCATGGATTATATTGAAGGAAAACTATTACAAGAATTTCAAAGAAGGCAAGAAATGGCAAAGCAGGAAAGGACTGAGTCTAAACACAACTTGGGAAAGCTGAACAACAAAGCAGCGGAGGAGAGACTGTATGGACAAAAGGCGTGTTATTTTTGTGGTTCCAGGCAACATCTACAAAGAAATTGTGAAGCAAGAAGAAGAGAAAGAGGAAGAAAACCATGTGTACAGGTGATCTATGCTAGTAAGAATAAACAGTGTATTAACAATGAGCAGGGAAATAACTGTAAAGATTTATGGGCAATTGACAGTGGGGCAACAAATAGTATAATCAAAGATAAATCCATGTTTCATACATTTTGTGACGTAGAGGATCATGTAATAATGGCTGATGGAACTAAGAAACTTATCAAAAGTAGGGGTACAGTGAAATTAGCAGGTTTTAATACGATTATGACAGATGTGCTGTTTATTCCAGATGTTGAAAGTAACATAATGTCAGTTTCTAAACTTAATGGAATGGGGTTCAATGTGTTGTTTCAAAGGGGCTCATGTCAAGTCATGAAAGGGAACAAAATATTCATGAAAGGGATAGTAAAGAACTCATTGTTCTACCTACACTTGAAACAAACCAATCATGTGCTTATGTGTGCCAATGAGAAACCCCACAATAATTGTGTACATTTATGGCACAGAAAATTGGGACATATAGGATATCAAAATGTGGTGAAAGCAACTGAAAATAGTAAAGATGTGACATTAAGAAATTGTGGTAAATATGTAGCCTGTAACGTGTGTCAGCAAACCAAAGCAATTGTGTCAGCAAGAAACACTGAAGCCAAGTCTAGTACAAATTCACCCACAGTACATGACAGAGAAACAGGGGTAAAAGAATACCTTGGTAAAAGTGACAAGCAAATGTTGAGACGTTCTGGAAGGGCAAATGTGAGTGTGCTGCCTGACAGATTTAGGATTGCCACAGTAAAGGGGATTGAAGCACAAACACACAGGGTAATGGATGCTGACACATTATACTTGGAGTGTGTAAAACCCAAAGAGATAAACTGATGATGTTTGTAAAACCTCTGAAAAATAAAGGAACAAAGAAATGTAGAAGTACACTGAACTGAACATGTAAACTGAAAAAAAAGATGATGTATCATGTGGAAGAAAATGATATAAGTAAATGCAGAAATGAATGTAATAAAAATAATGAAACAGAACTGATGTTAATGTAAACAGGATAATATATCATGCAAGAAATGTAAATGTAATGACAAATGGAAGCAAAAATGTGAACAAATGTAAAAGGTGCTGCTTATGGAAAAATAGGTGGGGGGTGTTGGCAAGTAAAAAGTTCCTAAGAGTATTTTTCCATGGCAGAGTTACAAGGCCAAGTAGCTCACAAGGCTGGAGTGGACGTGCACTCCTCAAGGACACGTTGCCAGGACAACCAGCTGTCTTATCAGTATATAGCTGGAAACTCAAACTGGCAGGGTGTGGGGGTCGAGGAGTTTGTACAGAGAGAGCTTGTGATATATTGTCAGTAAAGTGACTGTTAAAACTTATTGCTTGTCCGGCTCATTGCTTCAACTGGCATCTAGCCTGTCACTATACTGTTCTGCATCCTGGGCATCTGCTTGCGCCAGATACAACATCCAACATAATTTGGATTCCTGCATTGAGCAGGGGGTTATAGGTCCTTTCCAACTCTATGATTCTATGAAAGCTAGCATAGCAGCTCCATCCCACACATAAGCCTCTTCTGCCTAGCCCTTTAGTCTGAGCATCTTATTCCTCACCACAGATTGAGCCCTCCAGAGGACTACCCAACCTCACTTACTGGTCGAAGCTCTTCCCCCTCAGCTCCGTGTCTGCATCTTGGCTTGCCTTCTTATTACATTGCACAATGTTCTATCGTAAATGCCATGGGAACAAGCCATGGGGAAACTGCCCATTACACCCCTGTACATAAATTGTCCCCATATATACTGTTATAGAAGGTTGTGGTTTCACGAATGGTTACAGGTGTTCACGTCTGTGCTCTGATGCCCCCACTGTGGCGCTATCAGCACAATCAAGCTTTAAGTTACCATCCGCTTAAAATGAATCCTGACTTCTTCTGTCTCCCTCTCTGATGGCAGCAATGATTCTCCGCTGCGGATGTATTTCATCTCCCTGACACACCTGCCCACGTGGTGTTACACACTGTGATAAGTAAGATTAAATGAGGTTGAGGATTGGCTAACATGCTGACATTATATTTTGTACACCACTAGATCAGTCATCATAACCTGGCACAAGCGCAGCCTCCCAGACAGGAAATGTAAAAAGGTGTCACTCTTCTCCAAACCTGAGTGTGAGTGTCGGCACCTGTAAGGATAGTGGTGAAATTATTTTTTTTCAATTAAATCCTGTGGATTCCGGTGACATCCATCACATATTCACAACGCAATATTCTGCATTTGACCAGAGACCTGAACACATAGGTTCAGACTTCATTCAGATCAGCATGTGTGAAATCTCTTTCTCTTCATATCCCTTTTGTTGGCCCACTTTCCCAAAGCACCCTGTCGCACTACAGCCATGATAGTACTATACAGAGGCTGCTTTCACACATGGGGCTAACAGAGCTAGTTTACTGGATTAAAAAGGTATCGCTTCGTTCCATATTTTAAAAATCCCTTTCACACTACAGTACCTGTTATACTGGCATTTGCGCAACAGTCTTTCATACACAGAGCAGAGTTCTTCTCCCTCCCCTTCATTCGGCCTCACGCAACACCGGATAAGCTGGTTTGAGGCCTGTTCTTTCGGTGCGTGGGGGGGTTGAAAGAGGCGCGATCACGATCGCGATGAGCTGAGAGGCGTGGCAGCGCAGCAGCAGAGGCTCTGGTTGAGCACAAGCAGCAGCAGCACACAGGCTGCTCTCTCAGGAGCAGCTGGGATCGGCTGGGAGGTGTGCGGTGGCAGCGCAGCAGCGTGCGAAGGCTGGATGCTGGGAGGGCTGTTGGTAAGGGCGGGAATGCACTGCATGCTGGGAGGGCTGTTGGTAAGGGCGGGAACGCACTGCATGGTGGGAGGGATTATTTAGATCCATTCCAATCGGGCTTCAGGACTGGACACAGAACTGAAACAGCCTTGGTCGCTCTGATGGATGATTTGAGGAGGGTGTTGGATAGGGGAGAACATGCCTTCCTTGTCCTCCTGGATCTCTCAGCGGCTTTTGATACCATTGACCACGGTTTTACGGTGGTTCCGTTCCTATCTCTCAGACAGGCACCAATGGGTGGCACTGGGAGATGAGGTTTCAGACCCTTGGCCTCTCAATTGTGGTGTGCCACAGGGTTCTATCCTCTCTCCCATGCTATTTAACATCTATGTAAAGCTGCTGGGGGCCATCAACAGGAGATTTGGGTTGCAGTGTCACCAATATGCGGATGACACAGCTCTATCTCTCATTTAAGTCCTCACCAGAGTTGGCTGTGGATACCATTTCCAAGTGCCTGGAGTCCGTAAGTGAATGGATGGGAGATAATAGGCTGAAACTGAACCCCGACAAGACCGAGGTACTGCTTGTGGGAGACAAGAGGAGGTTGGGTGATATCGACCTGGTGTTAAATGGGGTAAGATTGCCCCTAAAGGACCAGGTTTGCAGCCTCAGGGTCATTCTTGACTCCCAGCTGTCCATGGAGGCTCAGGTTTTGACAGTGAGCCGGGCAGCTTAGTATCAATTACATCTAATACAGAGGCTGCGTCCCTATCTTCCTGTCCATCTGCTCCCACGGGTGGTACATGCCCTGGTCTCCTCTCGCTTAGACTACTGTAATGCGCTCTATGTTGGGTTACCCTTGAGGATGGTCTGGAAACTACAGCTGGTACAGAATGCGGCGGCATGGTTGATTAAGAACAGCCGCCGCCATGATCATATCACTCCAGTGCTAGAAGATCTGCACTGGTTACCAGTTGTTTACCGGGCCCAATTCAAGGTGTTGGTGTTAACCTTTAAAGCCCTACATGGTTTCGGTCCAGTTTATCTAAAGGAGCGCCTCCAGCATCATCAAATATGCCGCCTGACGAGATCAGCCACACAAGACCTTCTCTCGGTTCCGCCAGTTAAAACAGCTAGGCTGGTGCGGACCAGAGAGAGGGCATTTTCGATTGTGGCCCCCACCCTCTGGAATTCTCTGCCATGTGATCTTCGCCATGCCCCCTCCCTGGTAGGTTTCCCCCGAGAATTGAAAACCTGGCTGTTTAGGCGGGCCTACAGGACTGTTGGGTAATCTAGTTTTATTTTGTAAAGATGTGGGTGGGTTTAGATTAAGTAGAGTCTGATGTTGCATTTGTATTTATATGTTATATTTTAATTTTCTGTACGTCGCCTAGAGTGGCCGTTAATTTGGCCAGATAGGCAACTTAGAAATAAAATTTTATTATTTTATTATTATTATTATAGGGCTGTCACGTGAGCAGCAGCAGCTAGCACAAAACTCCCGCAATCTTCCAGTTTCCCAGCCTGCTATCGGAATTTTTCAGGTATCATTTATTACGGAAATTAGTGCTAAACTTCCACTACATTCCACCAGAATTCCGGAGCTACCTGTTATGTTGTGTGAAAGTTCAAATTTCATGCGCAAATTAACAGGAAATAAATCGTCAGAATAACGGAATAAAATGCAGTGTGAAAGGGGCCAGACTGTAGGTAACCCACCATGAGCCTGTTTTTGCCCTCTAATTCCAGAAACGATCAGGTACTAGGCCTCCCACCTCACCATCCAGAGGACCAAATGTGTTAACATCGGAAGCTGCCTGATGTGAAATCAGATCAAAATGGCTGGTCTCGTTTTAAATGACTGGTGCCCATCGTTTTTGCACCACAACTCCCATAGCATTGCAGGCTCTACCAACATTGTGGGATTGTGGGGGTTATTCTTTGCAGAGCCAGTCAGTTTTCCACAGTGACTAGAACATAAGAACATAACAAAAGCCTGCTGGATCAGGCCAGTGGCCCATCTAGTCCAACATCCTGTCTTCACAGTGGCCAAACAGGTGCCCATGGGAAGCTCACAAGTGGGACCTGAGTACAAGAGCACTCTCTTTCCTCCCCCCCCTCCGTTTCCAGCAACTGGTATTCAGAAGCGTACTGCCTCCAACTATGGAGGCAGAGTGTAGCCATCATGGCCAGTAGGCACTGATAGCCTTACCCTCCATGAATTTGTCCAATTTCCTTTTAAAGCCACCCAAGTTGGTGGCCATCACTGCCTCCTGTGAGAATGAATGCCACGGTTTAATTAACAATCTGCTGTGCAAAGAAGTACTTTCTTTGTCCTGAATCTTCCAATATTCAGCTTCATTGGATGTTCTCGTGTTACGAGAGAGGAAGAAAATCTTTTCTCTGTCCACTTACTTCATGCCATGCATAATGTTATACACCACCATCATGCTTCCTCTTACTCGCCTTTTCTCTACAATAAAAGGCCCCGAATGCTGCAAGCTTTCCTCATAAGAGGGAAGACCAGAAAAACTTTGAAAACTTAATGTTTATTTTGTTGACGTTTAAAAAAAACCCTCCAAGTTTCAAAAGCCTTTCTAGACACTGGAAAACCACAGTGATGGTCCAGGCAATACCTAGCCACCTTGCCCAAAATGCCTGGCTCTGAGAAGGACCCACCTGACTCTTTCTCAGAGCCCAGGCAAGGCAAGGGGTGGAGGGTGGAAATGGGTGGCTCTTTCCCCACCATGAATGGGAGCCAGGCCTGGTGGTGGATGAGTGGATGGCAGGTTGGGCTGGGGAGTAACCCTTCAGAGTCCTAGGGACTTTGGCCATTGCCTGGCACTGGGTCTGTCGAGACTGACTTCCAGTATTTCCCCCCCCCCATAAAATGATGATGGTCCTGTTGGCATCTGGCTGGTGAATATGGGCTCCTAAGAACTCCTGAGTCCAGGGCTATGCCCTCTGAGACTCTGACCTTTAGAGCCCTCAGGGTGACAAGACTCACAAAGAAACATGCCAGGAACAAGCAATAGTTAATCAGCTTTTTTTTACAGAGTACTAATTATTTAGCCTATGGCCATACTACCCTAAACACGCCCAATCTCATCTGATCTTGGAAGCTAAGCAGGCTCAGGCATAGTTAGTACTTGGATGGGAGACCATCTGGGAACACGGGGTGCTGTAGGCTTACAGGAAGGCAATGGTAAACCACCTCTGAATACCTCTTGCCATGAAAACCCTATGAATATATCCAAAAAAGATTCATAGGGTCACCATAAGTTGTAATCGACCTGAAGGCATTTAACAGCAACAACAAACTAATTATTTGACCATAATCAAGCTAGTAATCAAGGGATTTTCTTTGCTGTTGTATTTTCTCTGACAAAGACTGACAAAGCATCCATTGGTAGTAACTCTAATCCTCATAACGGTCTTTGTCACACTTTGCGGTACAAAAAGCTCTCCTTGGAGAGCAAAACGTGACACTCCTTCAGCTAGCTGCTTACTCTCTTAGGGATTATCCATTTGTAACACTGACAGTTCAAAGTGCCCGAGAGAAAGAAAAGGAGAGGGGGGAAGGGAGATAGACAAAGAATGAGAGAGAGAGAGAGAGAGAGAGAGAGAGAGAGAGAGAGGGAGACCAAGACAAGCCAGATGTAATCCATTCTTGGACCATTCCAGTCCATCAAATGTCTTCTATGAGATAATCACAGCTGTTTCAGCATCAAATTTTTATTTTTTAAAAAACAGGAATCCACAGCAAACAACAACAGCCTAATGTTGAAAGATCAAGACAAATGTTGCTAAATAAGGTCTTATGTTGCCTATGGATCCCAATGAACTAGGAGGCAAGGCAGCTAGAACTGTGAACTGGTGAGGAACAAGCACAACATCCTTGCATCAGCTATGGCCAGTGGAAGAGTTTTTTTTAGAAAAGTGTGGAATTGGGGAGGGGGAGAAAGCTTACAGGGCTCACCTTGAACATTAAACATAATGGACAAACAGCCCTGCTGGATCAGATCAAAGTCTATCTACTATTCCAGCATCCTGCTCTCACAGTGGCCAGTTAGATGCCTATGTGAAGTCCACAAGCTGAGCATGAGGGCAATGGCACTCTCCTGGTCATGATCCCAAATGACTGGTATTCGGAGGCATGCTGTCTTTCATCTTGGGGGTAGCGTTTAGCCATCATGACTAGCTGCCAAAGGTGATGGATCATCACATCCTTTATCTGTGTGCTATGCAGTTGAACACAGGAAGCTGCTTTATGCACAGTCAGACCAAGAGGAGTCTCTCCCAGTGCTATCTGAAGATGCTGTGGATTGAACTTGGAACCTTTTGCGTGCAAAACAGATGCTCTACCTCTGAGCTATGGAGTTGGGTACTATTGTATAAGCCATATCTCACTAAGTTTGTTTATGCCTGGCAACCCAGTTCTGATCTGCTGGGGTCAGAAAAGCTACCAGTCCTTGAAGGATTGTAGATTTCTCAAAATCTTTTTATCTGGAGCTGTTAGCGTGTTTATGACGCTATTTATGAGGTCTATAGCCAAGTACCAGTAATGTAGAGTAAATGCCGGTCACACACAGAAGCACTTCAAGTAAGAAGGACTTTTATTGGCAAGTAGCACCAACAGGTCGTATTAGTAGAGTTCAAACACTCACTAGCACAAGTCACCAACAAAGTTACCAGCATACCGCTCCGCATCAACACCTTTGTCTCCTTTTACACCCCCACACAGGCTGCTCTCTGGCTCTCGGCTTTATGGGCTAAAGTGTGAAGAGCTAATCTCCCGCAGCTGTGTCTGTAACGTTTGCCAAGGTTAATCACTCAGCCTTCCCGTTAACTCATTCCTCTCCTGTTTTCCTGGAGGATCTAAAACATTTACTCACTGGTAACATTCCCCCACTTTTGGATTCACAAGGAAATACAGGTTTTGTTACATAATAACTTCTTTTGTTTGTTACATTTTTAACATACATTTTGATCCAGATACATTTCTGTTACAGTACATCAACACAGTCCTAGTGCATGCATGATGTGCTCATGCTTACTCTCGGGCAACGGTTTTGTTAGTATGTCTGCTAACATATTGTTTGTCTCACAATATTGAAGCGTAAGCCCTTGTTTAACACAGTTTCTAACATTATGAAACCTAGTGCTGATATGTTTAGTTCGCTTGGTATGACTTTCTGATTGTGCCAATTGTATGCAAGCCTGATTGTCTTCTAACATAACATACGGTTTGGCAGTAGGCTCGCATAAATCCTGGAACAGTAGGTCATACCAAAGTAAATCAGTACACGCACTCGAGAGGCTTATATATTCAGCCTCAGTGCTAGACATGGCAACTAACGTCTGTTTTCTACTGTGCCAATCTATGAGGGTTCCGCCGTACATTATGGCTGTGCCTGAAATAGATTTTCTCGTTGTGCAATCCGCTGCATGATCAGCATCTGCATAACACAGTAGTCAGCCTTCCCGTGTGTTTGATATCAACAATTGTTTATCTGCTGTTCCTTTGAGGTAGCGTAACACTCTTTTAATTCCTCCCCAGTCATGTAGAGAGGGGTGTTCTACAGCTCTACTCAATATATGCACGGCGGTACATATATCCGGTCTAGTAACCTTAGCTATGTACAATAATTTACCTATTATACATCTATATTGCTTGTGATTGTCATATTGAGTGTCACTACGTTCACTTTGGAATCCCACAGCCATTGGTGTTTTGACCGGATTACAGTCTGACATACCATGATCCTGTAATAACTGTATGATTTTATTTGTTTGTTGTATAGTGATACTCCCGTCCTTTTGTCTGCATATTTCCATACCCAAATAATGTGCCACTGGACCTAGTTGTTTTATTTCTACGTGCTGTGCTAGTCGTGCAGAAAACTTCCTTTCTTGTTCTATCTTGTCACATATATATAAAATATCATCGACAAATACGAGACAATATGTGAGCTCGTTATCTTGTTTCTGCACATATAAACATGGGTCTGCTATACTACGTGTTAGGTCCATGGATTCCAGTATAGTGTTCAATTTAGTGTACCAATATCTGGCACTTTGCTTCAGCCCATAGATGGGTTTTTGCAGTTTACAGACACGGTTCGAGTGATCATCAAACCCGGGTGGTTGCTCCATATAAATGTTTTCTTGTAAATCACCATACAAGAAAGCAGTCTTTACATCATAGGCAGCCACCTTTAATACTAAACGAATGGTTTCATGTCTAATGACCGGTGCAAATACCGTGTCATAGTCTTCTCCAAAATGTTGGAGGAAACCCTTGGCTACTAGGCGAGCCCTATATTTTTGTATAGCGCCTTCACAATCCCGCTTAATTTTAAATATCCATCTACACCCTATTGTACGTTTGCCAGGTGGCAGTGTTACAAGCATCCATGTGTTATTATTGCTCATTGCGTTCATTTCTTCCTTCATAGCCTCCAACCACATTCTTGCTTCTATCTGTGGTAAATTCATTGCTTCCTTGTAGGTGGTGGGTTCCACCTGCCTATATATAGCAGTTTTCACTTGAAATCTGCTGGGTGGTTTACCAATATTACTTCTTTGTGATCGACGTGGTTGCACCGACTCCATATGCGGATGTAACTGCACCACTTCGTCTCCTCTATCCTGATCAGTTTGCTTATCACCTTTGTTTAAGGTTTCGGGTGCCTTTACAGCTTCCCATTCCTTGGATATTGATATGCTTCTGTAAATCAACACTTGCTGCTTCCTGGGGAGCCATACCCGGTATGAGGTTGGCATGCCAGCATACCCAAGAAAAAACACTTTTTCTGCTCTATTCGCTAGTTTGCTCCTTCTGCAAGTTTTCGGAATGTGCGCCCAGCACGTTGCGCCAAATTCTTTTATGTGTGCATGTTTCGGCTTTTTACCATACAGCATTTCGTAGGGTGTTTTCATTATAGGGCTTGAATACAGTCGATTTAAAACATAATTCGCATATATAATTGCTTCACCCCAAAACCCGGATGATAGATTACAGCCATGCATCATAGCACGCATCATATCCTGAAGGCTCCGGTTACAGCGTTCTGCCGATCCGTTCTGGTGTGGTGAGCCTGGAGCCGTTAAGGAATGCTTAACGCCCCTTTCTTTAAGGTATCTCTGAAATGATCCTGAAAGGAATTCACCTCCTCTATCAGAATGAAGCTGCGCTACCTTAATATTATGCTTAGCTTCTACCCATTTTACAAAGTGCTTTATGTGTCTTTCCGCTTCATTTTTCGATTTCAATAGGTACACAAAACTAAACTTTGTGAAATGATCTATAATCACCAAATAATATTTTGCACCTCCCTTAGATTTATTAAATGGACCAGCTAAATCCATGCTGAGTAACTCGAATGCTCTTTTGGATTTCCAATCACATTTAGTGCTAATAGGTGTTGCTATTGCTTTGGTTTCTTTACATACAGTGCACTCAACAAAGGTATTACAGGGTTTAAACTTTATGTCTGCGCTGTGCTTAGGCATTAGTTCCAGCGTAGAGTAACTTGTATGCCCCAGTTTTTTATGAAAATCATGAATGCATCCTACATGTTTAGGTTTGTTTCTTGTTACATTAACAGACACCTTAGGGATTTGCTCTATTACGTAAAGTGAGTTCTTTAGATATCCCTTTACTAATACTTTCCCTTGTTTCCTTATTTCACACACTCCATTAGAAAATAATACATCATATTGCATTGCATTCAGTTTAGAAACTGACATTACATTTGATGAAATAGTAGAAGCATATAATACATTTGTGACTAACGTTTTAAGACAGTGTATATATATAACACCCCTCCCAAGTACCTCACGCGTTTTTCCATCCGCTAAGTAAACTTGTTCAGAAGTGGCATTAAGCTCACTAAACATAGCTTTGTTGTTGCATAAAAAATGAGATGATCCAGAATCGATAGTCCATTCCGCATTTTCGTTCTCTCCTTCTTCTTTGTCTTTTGCTGTTACGACTCGTACAAACATAGTCTCTTTACCTCGCTCGGCTTTTCTTTGTGACTTGCAGTCTTTGCGTAAATGTTTCTCAGAACCGCATCTGAAACATTTCTTTACCGATGTTTCTCTGGTGTCTTCTCTCCTCTGTGCTGTGCCTTTTGTGGAATGTTGCAAACTTTCTGTGCGACGTTCCGCCTCACGCAAAAGTTTATCAGAGACATAACTCATTGTGAGCTCGCATTCGGGCATAGCTTCCAACGTGCAAATGAGAGCATCGTAGGATTTATCCAATGAGGAAAGTAACACAAAAACTTGCTGTAAGTCCGAGTATTCCACATTTCTTTCTTGTAACTGTACAAACAAGCCTCGAATAGTTTGTATGTGTTCACGCATGCTTATTCCCTCTGTTAAGCCCGTTTGGAATAGCTTTCTCGCGAGCAGAACTTTACTTCCAGCTGTGGTTTTAATATGAACACTCCGCAGCTCCTCCCAGACCTCTCTTGCAGTTTCTGTTTCTCTTACGTACAGTAGCTGAGAGTCTTGTACACCAAGTATAGTAGTAGCTCTTGCCTTCTGGTCTTGGCGTAGCCATTCCTCCGTGGGGTTAGAAGGTGCGTCTGCCTCAATGACGTTCCACAGGTCCTCTCGGATTAGCAGCATCTGCATCTTTATCCGCCAGCTTGTGTAATTCGTGTCATTTAGACGCTCCAATGGCATACCTGAGGTGTAGGACATTGCCATATTGGTTTCCCCAGGTGTTTAGCTTGACCACGGTCATCCTGCTGGTTTTTCCTTTCTTCCAGTGTGTTCTGGCTTACTGGTACTGTGGGTTAGCCCTCAAATTCTGGGCCCATAACCCTAAATGTTAGCGTGTATTTATGAGGTCTATAGCCAAGTACCAGTAATGTAGAGTAAATGCCAGTCACACACAGAAGCACTTCAAGTAAGAAGGACTTTTATTGGCAAGTAGCACCAACAGGTTGTATTAGTAGAGTTCAAACACTCACTAGCACAAGTCACCAACAAAGTTACCAGCATATCGCTCCGCATCAACACCTTTGTCTCCTTTTACACCCCCACACAGGCTGCTCTCTAGCTCTCGGCTTTATGAGCTAAAGTGTGAAGAGCTAATCTCCCGCAGCTGTGTCTGTAACATTTGCCAAGGTTAATCACTCAGCCTTCCCGTTAACTCATTCCTCTCCTGTTTTCCTGGAGGATCTAAAACATTTACTCACTGGTAACAGGAGCATCAGAGATGTCCACAGGACACTCCAAGACAGACTTCATCAGTGGCCATTGCACCTGGTAGCCATCACAGAAATGAGGTGACTCCAAGGTCCTCTCCTATTTAGAAACAACTGACACTGGGATCCTCCCTCTCAGATCAGACTTCATCAAAAGGCATTCCACATGGTCATTTGTAATGTACCAGAGCTCTGAAATTGCGTGGTTTTGTGTCAAAATATGTGTATTTCTACTTCAAACATTGCAGGGATGCTCCAATCCTTCATTGTGTTCATTTTTCACACACAAGCATGCACCACCACCTCTTACCCTGCCAAAATCCTTCCTATACCAAGAGAACAATTGTCTCACAAAGGATATGCACACTTAATAGTGGGATGTGCACAACTAATGCCATGTGGAAAGGCAGACTAAATCAAGCTCTACTACAAGAATGGGAAACCTATGGCCCTCCAGATGTTGCTGGACTTCAACTCTCATAAACTCTAGCCAAGATGGCCAATGATCAGGGGGATGATGGGAAATTGTAGTCCAGCAACATAAGAAGAGCCTGCTGGATCAGACCAATGACCAGCATCCTGGTCTCACAGTGGCTACTAATTGCCCATGGGAAGCCCTCAAGCAGGACCTGAGGGCAAGAGTACTCTCCCCCTCCCTTGCAATTTCCAGCAACTGGTATTTGGAAGCATATCACCACCGACTATGGAGGCAGAGCACAGCCATCATGGTTAGTAGCCATTGATAGCCTTATCCTTCATGAATTTGTCTAATCCTCTTTTAAAGCCACCCAAGTTGGTGGCCATCACTGCCTCATTTGGGAGCAAAATTCATAGTTTAACTATGCACTATGTGAAGAAGTACTTTCTTTTGTCTGTTCTGAATTCTCCAACATTCAACTTCATTGGATGTCCATGAGTTCTAATGTTATGAGAGCAAATTTATCCACTTTCTCCATGCCATGCCTTTCTATCATATCACTTTTACTTACCTTTTCTCTAAACTAGAAGGTAAAGGTAAAGGTGTCCCCGCACTCATAGTGCGAGTCGTTTCTGAATCTTAGGGTGACGTCTTGCGACGTTTACTAGGCAGACCGTATATATGGGGTGGGATTGCCAGTTTCTTCCCTGGCCTTTCTTTACCCCCCAGCATATGCCGGGTACTCATTTTACCGACCACGAATGGATGGAACGCTGAGTGGACCTCGACCCCTTTGATTGGAGATTCGACTTCCTCCTTCCATTGGAATCGAACTTCGGCCGTGAGCAGAGCTTCAGCTACTTTACTGCCGCTTACCACTCTGCGCCACGGAGGATCTTCTTTCTCTAAACTAAAAAGCCCCAAATGCTGCAACCTTTCTTCAAAGGGGAGTTGCTGCATCCCCTTCATCATTTTGGTTGCCCTTCTCCGCTTTTCCAGCTCTACAATATCCTTTTTTAAAAAACTTTTCCAGCTCTACAACATCCTTTTTGAGGTGAGGCAACCAGAAATGTATACAGTATTCCAAATGCCGCTACACCATAGATTTGCATATTGGAATTATGATATTGGCAGTTTTATTTTCAATACCTTTCCTAATGATCCCTAGCATGAAATTTGCCTTTTTCATAGCTGCTGCACACTGGGTCGACATTTTCATCGTGCTGTCCACTACAACCCCGAGGTCTCTCTCCTGGGCAGTCATTGCCAGTTCAGACCCCATGAGTGTATATGTGAAATTAAGATGTTTTGCTCCAGTTTACACTTGAATTGCATTTGCCATGTTACCAGTCATTCACTCAGTTTGAAGAGGTCCTTTTTGGAGCTTTTTGCAAACCCTTTTTGTTTTAACAGCCCTGAACACTTTAGTAGCATCAGCAAACGTGGCCACTTCACTGCTCACCCCTAACTCTAGATCATTTATGAACAAGTTAAAATCACAGGTCCCAATACTGATCCTTGGAAGACTCCACTTTCTATTTCCCCCCATTGGGAGAAATGTCCATTTATTCCTACTCTCTGCTTTCTGTTTCCTAGCCAGTTCTCAATCCACAAGAGGACCTTTCCTCTTGATTTCTAAACTTACATAGGAGTCTTTTATGAGGTACCTTATCAATGACGGTCCTGTCCATTTGGTAGGGGAGGGTTTGCCTACACCCTATTTCTAGGAAGGCTCGGGAAGGTTCCAGAAATTGTGTAAGAGGTCAGGTGGGGTATCTTGACCAATAGGGTAAGGGTTTTGAGCGGCTATATATAGCCTGCTCCGCTTTAAGAGCGCGCCTTTTTTGCCTTGCGGCACGTTAAGAAAAGGCTCCTTGGGTGTCCTGCTGCTGACCATCTTTGGTGAATTTTCCTTGTAGAGGTTTCCTGCTTTCTACCACCGGTACCCTCGCGCCTTGTTTAACTTTGGCCAGGCGCAGGGGAGGGCTATTGGGGGGGTGCTTTCTCATCAGCTGAGAGGCGGGTGTGGGGCTTGCCTATTGGCGTTAGTGCCTCGTCTTACCTACTTCCCGGGCGTTCTTTCTGTTTGTTGCAGCCTTCCTCTTTTTCCCGCGCGTCAGCTGGGCAGCGGTGTTTGAGTGTTTGACCGGCTGCCTCGGCTTGCCGGCTGGCTCTGGCGCTGCGGCGCTGAGCCTGCACGTGGCTGCTTCCTGGAGTTCTCCCTCATCGCCTTCCTTTTGTTGGGCCCCCTTTTCCCGCGCGTCAGCTGGGCAGCGGTTGCAGTGTTGCTTGCTAGCTCTGCTGCTGCTGCGCTGAGCCTACATGTGGCTTTCTATAGGACTTCTCACACTTTGCCTTCTGTTGTTGGCCCCTTTCCGTTTGTCAGCTCTTCCTGGAGCTGGCTGTTTGCAGGTGCGTTCCAGCACCAATCCCACCCCATTTATTTCAGGGGCCTTCCTTGCACCCTATTGGGGCCTTGCTAGAGTGGGTTTTAAGCAAGTGCTTTGCACAAGCAACCCCCCTTTGTGGATGGTAACCTTCATTAACCCCCCCCTCCATTCAGCCTGCTACATAATTCTTCCACCCCTTTTTGGATTGTGGGGAGTTGGGTTGTTTACCCCTCCCCTTAGCCCCCTCCCTTGTTCCTTTTGCCTCTTTCATGGGGGAGGTGTGAGTTGCTCACAAGGGTGGGGGGGTGTCTGCTTGTTTTGTCTTATTAATTAATTATATATAATATTATTTTATTATTAAATATATAAATAGATACGTACATGAATTAATTTTCAGATATTTCTAGATATATAATATGATTTTATTATTATTAAATAAATAAATACATGAATTCATTTTAATATTTATAGATATGTATTTAGATTCCCCCCATTTCTTTTGCTTTTTTCGCGTAGGAGGGGTGAGTAGCTTGGAAGGGGGGGGTGTCTGCTTGTTTTGATTTCTTAAATTCTTTATTATATATGGAATGATTTTATCATTATTATATGAATAAATACTTTGATAATATATAAATTGATTTTAAAATCTTTATAGATATATGCATCATCATATATAGATATATGAAGCTTATTCTGGCGGGTAGTATTGCAGATGTAGGTTTTAGATTGATCTTCGTTGTTGCTTATCCCCATATCATTTATTTTATATACTTAGTTCTGTTTGTATTCCTGCATGCATGTTTTGTATTTTAAAATGATGTTCTCGATCATGTAGCTTCATAATGTGTTGCATTTCTTATGCATGGAGGAAAAGTATAGATGCTTCTACAATAGCGTCTCTAAAGGGCAATAGTTTATTTTAAGGTGAGTATAGAAAAATCCCACATCTCATATTTCTTTTGCGGTTTTTTAAAATATGTGAATAGGTGTGATTCCGAGAAAGGTAATCTATGCTATGTAAGCTTATAGGAAATGCTCTGCAGCCAGGTGAATTCATTGTTGTGGCGTTCTGAGCCAAGCAGAAAGGAAATGCCCTACAGCCAGGTAAACTCATAGTTGTGGCTTTCTGGGAGCCAATATGTTTAAGGTTAATATATATCTTTCCTGTAGTTTTAAATGCTCTGTTTTATCCCTGAAATATCTAAAATGAAACATTATGCTTAATTTGAGATTGACAGTTTATTGGTCCTTGATTAAAGTGCTCCTCTAGCATTAGGTAAATCTTTATTATGACGCTTTTCCACGGAATTTTTAAATCAATTTAACTTTATTCCACAAATATGAATTGTATACTGCTTGTTTCACAAGATGCAGGTACCCTCTTCAATCGCATCTATTTCATGCCAGTCTCGTGTACACTGGGCGCTGCTACCAATTTTCTTCAGCGGCCGTTCTTTCTTCAAAGAACAGAGGACTTCCTCCTGTAGCCTGAACTGCAGGTAAGTTTTGATACAGGCTGTAGTTGATAATTTGGTGTCAATTCAGGAGCTTGGGCGTGCCAAATAATGGCGGGCTGCCTTTAGGTGCCTGGGGGCTCACTATAGAATTTATTTTCTTGGATTATCTTCCTACAGTGCCAGCGGTACATATGTGGCCTTCTGCCCTTCAGATCTGCATGATACGTTCAGTGCAGCACTTGGCTATGGTTATGGGGTAAATCCCCAGACCCTCAACGCTATTTGAGCTATGCGCTTTGTGCATGCGTTTATTCTGCAAAGTATAATACAATATCTATTCATCACTTGGTATGTCTGGGTTTACGTGCAGTCAGGAATGCATTTTATGAATATCATAAAGGGGTTGGTTACATTTCACTCTAATGCCACCTGATCTTATGAGGCCATTTCCCCCCCCCCAATGAACGAATGATGTACACCTTGTTGCAGTTTATTTTCTACTAAAGAGGGCAGGACGTTACCATTGGGAATATATCTTGCCTCCTTTCTGCCTTTGTCATTAATTTTCTGGCCAAGTGCATTAGAGAACCCATTTCATGAAAACCAAAGGGTGTTAGTTGCATTCCACACTGAGACCGCCTGGTCCTATGTGGCCATTTGCCCTGGATGTGCTATCGATACTCCTGCCTTCGATGATTCTTAGTTTCCCCCCCATTACAGGACAGTTGTCCTGGGCGGTGGCCTTAATAATATTTTCAGTGAGCCTTTTGCCCTGGAAAAATTAGCTTTCTGGGCAAGTCATTGTAAAATTTGAGCCCTGCGCTTATATTGCCGTGCTGTTTGGTTTTTTTAGCGCATACGCTTAATATGGACCAGTGGGCTAGTGACTGAGTGGTTAAGCTGAGGGGCTGCCCATCGCCCACTCTGTCTCTGGTTTCCCTCGGATAGAGCTTTTTCTCTGTTAGGCCAGTGGGCCAGTACTATCTTTTCATATTCATTAATGGCTACGTATTGATTTAATTTTGATTATTGCTATGTTGTTCGTATGGCCATTATGTTTAGAGGTTGCATTTCTTTCATACAGGAGCGGCTGTGACAACTGCCCTAGCGGGCATGCGTTCTGGAAGTATTCTGATATTTATGCTATATTCAAAAGGGCAAAATTAATTCTGTCATAATTATCGCTTGACACTCTCTGCGCTGGCCTTTAATCCAAGGCAAGAGGAATGCAGGATCATTCTGTAGATTTAGGGTCAGAAAGGTCCTTGAGGGTTGGTTATGTTCCGCTCCCAAGGCCACTGACCAGAGGAGGCTAATCACACCTGATGTCCTCCTTCAGATCCTGCCTTTATTTAGGTCAATGTGCTCATCTCTGTATGAGTCGCACCTGTTCACCGCAGTAACTCTGACGATGTTCTATGGTGCTTTTCGCCCTAGTGAAGTATTGGTTTCCTCAAAGCGCAATGTGTCCTGTAGTGCTTTATGCTGGCGATTGCACGTTAGGTGCAGATTTAATGAGGTTTTCCTTAAATGTCTTTAAGACTGATCAATGGGGCCGTGGCAGTTCTGTATCTTTATTTAGTTGCCAGGTACCTGAATTATGCCCAGTTTCCGCTATGCAGCAATTTGTGTGTGTGTGTGTGTGTGTGTGTTTCAGGCCAGCGGGCCATAGTTATATCTTATACATGCAGATAGTTCTGCCCTGACTGAGTTTCAATTTTGGGCCGTTGTTCGGCGGGCCTTGTTGGCCAGTGGTTGCGATGCTGGAGTCTTTGGGCTGCATTCCTTTCACATTGGAGTAGCTACGGCCGCTGCCCTCGTGGGCATGAGCATCAAGGACGTCCAGACAATTGGCAGGTGGCATTCTTCAGCTATATCTTCTGCCCTTGCTCCCAGCTCTCAGAGGGCATACCAGCGTGCCTTGGGAACGTTCAGGCGTTCCATGCCAGTAGTGCTTTGCCTCCTGTATGGCCTATCCCTGTTTCACATTTGCTGCAGTTTAAGTTACATCTGAAAGGGCAATCTCATTCTGTTTCTACCATCGCCAGACACCTCTCTGCGCTGGCCTTTATTTCTAAGGCAAGAGGATTGCAGGATCATTCTGTAGATTTTAGGGTCAGAAAGGTCCTTCAGGGTTGGTCGCGTTCCGCTCACAGGCCCGCTGACCGAAGGAGGCCAATCACGCCCGATGTACTCCTTCAGATCCTGCCTTTATTTAGGTCTCTGTGCTCATCTCAGTATGAGTCGCACCTGTTCGCCGCAGTAACACTGACGATGTTCTATGGTGCTTTTCGCCCTAGTGAAGTATTGGCTTCCTCGAAGCGTGATGTGTCCTACCAAGCCTTCTGCTTTGGCGATTGCACGCTAGGTGCAGAGATAGTTAGGCTTTCCCTTCGAGTCTCTAAGACTGATCAAAAGGGCCGTGGCAGTATTATTTCATTGAGAGTTTGCCAGGTCCCTGAATTGTGCCCAGTGGCTGCAGTGCGTTTATTTCTGTCAATGAGGCCAGTGGGCCAGCGTTACCTCTTTATACATGTGGATGGTTCTGCCCTGACTCAATTTCAATTTTGGGCCATTGTTCGGCGGGCCTTGTTGGCCAGTGGTCGCGATGCTGGAGTCTATGGGCTGCATTCCTTTCGGATTGGGGCGGCTATGGCCGCCGCCCTCATGGGCATGAGCATTCAGGACATTCAGGCGATTGGAAGGTGGCGTTCTTCCGCTTTCAAGTCTTATGTCAGGTATGGATTCTGATGTATTGTTTTTTCTTTTCTTAGGTGTGCTGAGCCTTCCTGTGCCTGCGAGGGTCGTCATGTGTGGCAACTCGATTTTATTTTGGGCCCATCGGAGAGCCTTCTCTATGCTTGCTGGGACACAGCTGCAGCTTTCCGCTAGAGCAACGGTTGGCTGGGAGGCTCAGAGGGGCATGCTTTGGGATGCGCTCATGCCTTTGGTGTGTCGCCTTATGGCATCGTTTAACCGGCCACATGTGTTGGTGGTTCATTTGGGGGAAAACGACTTGGTGCAGCGGCCAGGTATGGATCTGCTGCTTAGGATCACCCAGGATTTTAATGCTCTCATCCAGTCATACCCGGACCTTGTTATAGTGTGGTCCAACATGCTGGTGCGACGTGTTTGGAGGGGTGCAATGCACCCCAACAGGATCGACAGATCCAGAAAGTGGGTAAATAGGAAAGTTAGTTTTGTCATTGGGTGGGGCATATATTCCTCATGATAGAATCCGTTTTCATGCACCGCATCTGTTTCGAGATGATGGTGTCCATCTTTCGGATATTGGGTGTGATTTGCTATTGGAGGATTTTAGGTTGGGTTTGGGGGCTTTGTTTTCTTTGGGTTGAGGGGACCAAGCTTCAGCTGATCCCCTCTTGTGGCGTTGGATTCAGGCAGGTGAGGTAATTGGGGTTAAAAATGGAGGTGGATGAGGCATTTGGGTAAAGGGCACTCCCTGGTGAAACATCAAGGCGTAATGCCTGGTGTGGATCCGGGGGGTGTCCACGTGGGACCGGCTTGCGCATCATGGTGAACGCCTGTACGGTGGGGCCAGGATGCGGAGGTTGGAACCACAAACCTGACTCCGATTGCAAGGAGGGAGAAGTTTTCCCACATCCTTGTCTGGGGAGTTGCAGTACGATGTGACTGACTTGCCTCCTGGTTTGGAGGGTCTAGACCCTCATAGATAGGTTGAGCCTCACCTGCCCGAAGGATTTGAGATTATTAATTGGCAGATTGGAATTTGATTGATTATGTGGTATATTTTAATAAATATAACATTTCAACCATACATGTGTCACGAGTCTTCCTTGGTGTGTTGGCAAAAGCTTTTTGTGACTCCAAAACCACTACGTTCACTGGATCATCTCTATCTGTATGCTTGTTGACACTTTCAAAGAACTCTAATAGGTAAGTGAAACAGGACTTACATTGTTGAAGCCATGTTGGCCTGTAATTTCCAGGGTCCCCCCCCCCCGCAGATCCCTTTTTAAAAATTAGTGTTACATTGGCCACTTTCCAGTCCTCAGGTATGGAGGTGGATCTGAGGGACCCATTACATATTTTTGCTAGATTAGCAATTTCACATTTGAGTTCTTTGAGAACTCTCAGGTAGATGCCATCTGGACCTGGTGATTTGCCAGATTTAGTTCAGGCACAGGAATCTGCCCTATATCCTCCACTGTGAAGATAGATGCAAAGGATTTGTTCAGCTTCTCTGCAGTCTCTTTATCCTGCTTTAGCACACCTTTGACTCCCTTGTCATCCAAGGGTCCAACTACCTCCCTAGATGGTCTTCTGTTTTGAATGTATTTTAAGAATTTGTTGTTGTTGGTTTTTATGTTTTTAGCAACATGCTCCTTAGTTCTTTTTTAGCATCCCTTATTGCCTTCTTGCATTTATTTTGCCAGAGTTTGTGCTCCTTTTTATTCTCTCCATTTGGACAAGACTTCCATTGTTTGAAAGAAGCTTCCTTGCGTCTAATAGCCTCTCTGACTCTGCTCATTAACCACACCGGCATCCTCTTGGCCCTGGTGGTACCTTTCCCATCTGTGGTATACACTCCATCTGGAGGACCTCCGGGATGATCTTATGAGTACCTATATTTTTGGTGGTTTCTCATAGCTCGGTTCATAGTAATGGATCTCGACATGAGTAACTGAATCACTGGACCCTGGGAAAACAACTTCATTAATTTCTGCTTGTGACCAAAAACAGGCGGCTTACAGAGCAATCCAAATGATGGGAAGCCGGCAGAGGGGGAGCCAGCAGAAAGCTCCGCGGCATCCACTTGCTGCTTGGGAGCTGCTGGCCCAGCTGAGCACCAGTTCCATTGAGAACTGTGCATGGCTGCTGACTGAGAAGAGCCAGCTCCCAGGAGCAGGCCTACTGTGGAGTAAGTGATCCCCATAGGCCACCATTGTAATTTTTTTTACTGTGCCTGCCTATTAGCTGGTGGAATTATTGTGGGGACCAGGACCAGGGGGAGTGCTCTGAGAAGGACTTTGAAGTCACTTAAGTCCCCCCCTCATGGCTCCTCCCCTG